>NC_048449.1:5848689-6174184 GCF_004353265.1 Vitis riparia
GAAGGTACCCGATTGATCAAGTATGCAGCAGATGTGATTGCTTCTCCCCAATAAAATATCGGTATTTTTACTGCTATCAAGGAAGCACGAACAACCTCTAACAAGTGCCGATTTTTCCGTTCAGCGACTCCATTTTGTTGGGGTGTATTGGAACAAGTAGTCTGATGAATGATGCCATGTCCTTCCAAAAACTTTTGAAGATCAGAACTTTGATATTCTCCATCATTATCACTACGCAGAACCCGAACCTTTGCATTATACTGAGTTTCAATCATTTTATGAAAATTTTGAAACAACAAGTTCACTTCATCTTTGGTCTTCATCAAGCATAACCATGTCATTCTAGTACAATCATCAATAAAAGTAACAAACCAACGTGAGCCACTCAAAATTGGGACTTTGGATGAGCCCCAAACATCAGAATGTATAACCATAAAAGGAAACAGACTTTTGTTCAAAATTAACGAAAACGAAACACGATGGCTTTTAGCCAATTCACAAATATCACAACGGAAACCAGAAATATCACTCTTTGCAAACAAACTAGGAAACAATTTTTTTAAATAACCAAAGGAAGCATGTCCCAGACGTCGATGCCACAACCAAATTTTAGACTTTTTCTTCTCCCCTCAGATCCATCTACCATCAAGGCTTGTTGCAACTTATTTGAATCCTTTGACTGCAAATCCAAGTAATAGAGTTTTCCCTGCTTAATACCACAATTAATCATCTGTTTTGTTTGGATGTCCTTAATCACACAAAATTCAGGCCAAAAAATGACAATACAAGATAAGGCTGCAGTGATTTGAGAAACTGACAAAAGATTGTAATCTAAAGATGGAACAACTAAAACATAATCCAAATTCAAAGTATCAATAAGAGTTAAGGATCCTTCCCCAATGACTAGGGTTGTGTTACCATTGGCTGTGGAAACAATTTTTTGTGAGAAAGGTCTAAGGGGTGAAACCTGTCTAGAATCAAAAGTCATATGATCTATAGCATTAGAATCAATTATCCATGTACTATTAATAACAGGTGTAAAAGTATTTAAAACTTACCACCATGATCTGTAGCGGTTACCAATGCAGAGGCTTTCTCAGCAACATTAGCCTCTATTTTTATTTCAGCAACAGTTGCAGTCGAGGTTTTTTTGGAATCCTTCTTCCATTGATCACGATTATTATCATTAATAACAAAGTGTTGATAGCCTAAACATGATCTAAAGGTCCATGGTTCAAACCCTCGGTTCCTCATTGTTTTCCTGGTCATACCAAGAGTCGTTGCTTTGAAATTGTGGGATATCCAAACTGGTGGGATCAGTCTTATTGCAGTGAGTGCATTTGAAGGTTGACTTATCAATATTAGGGTTTGTCTTAGGATGGATGATCACTGTCGGACTACCATAGCGACAAAATATCCAGGATTTCAGTTCCATGGCTCTGATACCATCTTCAAATTGATAAATGGTAGTTTTTTCATTCATCCTTTCATTCGTTCATGTATAGAGTATATATAGAGGGTAATCACCATTCTAATAATGGGAAAGAATGATACAAGGAAAGAATGATATAAGGAAATAACAACTAATATCCTAATATCTCAACTTTCCTAATATCTCAATATTCCTAATATCTCAATATTCTTAATATCTCAACTTTCCTAATATCTAAACATTCCTAATATCTCAACACTAAATAATATAAAGAAATAATGGTATAAGAAAAGCATTCCTAATATCTCAACATCAAGTACCCTTATGCTTGCTCACTTGTGACTTGCATGGGCAAGGGATTTTTTACAAGAGTATGGCATTTAAAAAAAATAATTTCTAAACTATCGTTGTGGAAAAAACTATTCCAAATCTACCATAGTTTTTGTTAAGTAGAAAAGAGAATGTTATTTCCTTTTAAAAAAAAATTATACCAAAAAAATTGTCTTTTGAAAAAATTATAATTATTGAAATATTTATCAACAATAATATTTATAAAAATATAAATTATGTTTAATCTTTAGATATATATTTAAAAAATGTTTTCTTCTTAATCTTCAATTTCTTATTTAAATTAATTCAATTAATTATAACTAATAAAATTAATTTAGTTTGATATTGTTTTGAAATAAAAAAAAAACTATTATCAATTTTATGTGAAAAATGAGTTTATAAAAAATAAATTTATTATTGTTATAAAATAGGAGATTCTGTACAACTATGGTAACTTGTGGATAATCATCCATAAATATCTTGTGTAACTCTCTATAAAATGGAAGGACCCCTGATGAAATTCAATTGAGTTTTCACATGCATTCTATTATCTCTTTCTTGCTTTCTTCTTCTTTCACTTTATTTTACAACACGTTATTAGCACGAATAGTCTCTACAAAATAAATATAAAGATTTTTCTCTATTCAAAGATAAATAGAAGGATTTTCTCTCTTCTTTCTCATAAAAATGTATGTGATAAACTTATATCATGATTTTCTACTTTATTACCCTTTGATTCTCTATTTTCACTTATTTTATTTGAATACATAAATATGTACCGTCTTCATAACAAGAAGTTATGGGATAAATTATAAATTATGGGATAAATTTATAACCAGAAGTTATGAAAAATATGTGTAATCCCTATAACCAGAAGTTATGGGAAAAATTACAAAATTACAAATACATTACTAGAAGTTATGTATATGATCCCTAATTATTTATTTTTAATTATATGATATAATTGGAAGTTATACCAAACAATATTATATAATCAGAAAGTATAAAATAAATAAATAAATGTTCATAGCCTAAAGCTATGTATAAATATATATATAATGAAAGTTCATACCTTGAAACTATGCACATATCTACACAATGAATAGTTCATAGCCTAAAGTTATGCATAAATTTATATAAAAAACAGTTCATAGCCTGAAACTATGTACAAATTTAAATATTTTCTTATTCTAACAAAATAATCATAGTCTGAAGGTATGAAAGATATTAACTTTTAATTTTTTTTAAATTTTTTTTAATTATATTGTGTAACTAGAAGTTATAGTTAAATAGTTCGTAACCTAAAACTATGTACAAATTTGCATATTTTCTTGTTTTGACAAAATAATCATAACTCAAAAGTTATGAAAAATATTGGCTTTTAATTTTTATTTTGTATTCACTTATTTTTCACAACAAGAATTATGAAAAACAATTTTTATTAACAATTATTTCATAGCTAGAAGCTATGCATACAATTTCTAATTTTCTTGTATAACCAGAAGTTATACAAAACAAAATTGTCAATGAACAACTATATACCTAGAAGATACATAATGTTTTTTTTTTAAATTTTGTTATATAACCAGAAGTTACATAAATATTATTATTCATAACCCAAAGCTATGAAAATAAGAAAATTAATATCCTTTGTGCTAATCAAAGGTTTTGCCAAAGTTGTTAATATGTGCTCTCTTATAGATAGAAGCTATAGAGAACAAAATTGTTAACTAACAATTTTATATAACTTTATGAAATTTATATAACCAAAAGTTATAATGGAACATATTATAGCCTGAAGCTATGATAACAAACATATAGATAATATTTACATATTATCAAAGGATTAATATTTTGTATATCAAGTTATACAAATAGGTAAGTGTTTGATAGTTTTTATAAATTTATATTATTAGAAGTAATATTGTCATTAGTAGAAAAATTTACATATAGATGTGGAATTTCGGATTGCATGATATTTTTGTATTAGAGGTGATAGTTTGGAATATTTTTTATTCTAGTTGTTTAATACACAATAATCTTTGGATATAGAAAATTGAGATTTTTTGGATACATGTGAAATATATGACTTAGTCATATGATTAATAAATTGATTTTTCATGTTAATTTTCTTTATAGCATATTTTTATGATTCAAAAATTTTGAGTTATATAAAATAATATATATTATTGCATATTGCCACATATGCTATTTTTATTAATGCAATAATTTCATTATCTAAAAATAATTTTGAAATTACAATTAGTTCAACTATTGTTCTCAATATATTATGTTATATCTTTACATATATGTTTAGATGGATTTGTAGTATTTCAATTAAAGTTTTGAGACAACAAGATGCTTTAAATCATGATATGTTCTCTTGAAATTTTGATTTATGAATTAATTTTTGCATATTGATTTAGATCATAATAATATTTTGAATAAAATTATTGATCTATGACTACAATTAGTTTGATTATTGAAATACTTCCTCGTTATTTCATGTATCAATTGCTCCACACTTATAAAATCAAATATGTGAGATTACTTAAGAAATATATAACTTTAAATTATCTTTTTATATTTGTTTTATTGTGTTATATATGCTCTCATTGCTTTTACACAAGTTATTAAGTCATCATCAATGACTAATATTTTTCCATTGATTTTAACTCTTTCTTTATGATAATATTTCTTCAACTCTATAAAGACGAGGTCTTTATGACAATGTTTAATGACTTGTTACTTTGATGAAACTTTTGTCTCATTAATTGCACAACATTGATGATAGACATTGTTAATACTATATCAGGTGATAGAAACCTAATTAAAGGTTTCAGAAGAGCTTATACCATGTGTGGACCCCGCATTTCGTGCTCATGCGTTTCCCACTCAAATGGCGAGCTCGATTTTTATTTTGGAAAATTGTTTTTTATTGATTATGAAAAATGACTTGGAGTCGCCACTTATTTTTGTTTTATTTTTAAAGGGTAAACAAAATAAGAAAGAAAAACCCTAAGTGTGACTCCTTATTTTGGAAAAGGCGGTCTGTGAAAAACCGGATCGGGTTCGGGGGTCAGGTTACTTATCAGGAAGGTACGGTAAAGACCGTAGCACCCCTCTAAGTCCCTAAAATCGGGTCTCTACTAATAAAGTGAAGCTGACATGGCAATGGATGAATAAAATCAATGAATACCCACATCAATCATGCATGTATGAGAATCAGAATGTATAAGATGAATTATCAGAATGAGTGAATGCGTACCTGGGCAGCCATCTCGAATGCGCTATCATGAAAGGGGGTTAGTGAATAAACACAGAATATTTTCGAGCATGCTATAGAGCAGAATAACATCAATCATGCATGGCAATTAAATCAATCAATCAATCAATCAATTATAGAGTCACTTATGTAGGGCCCCCACCAAAGCTCGTTTTATTTTGCATGAATTAATTCCATAAATTCCACCACTTGGATTTACAGAATTTTATCCTTGCTTATTTTAAAACATTTTAAAAGATTCCTGGAATCTATGAAAATTGCTTGCCAGAGAAGAAAATGGCAGCTAGTTTTATTGAAAAGTGGGTTTTGAAACCTAAAAAAAACTAAGGATGAAAAATTTAGGGACTTGGAATTATTTAAAAAAAAAACTAAAATTTAACAAATTATTTGCAAAGCGAAGTTTAGTAAAATTATTTTCAAAAATCAAAAGGATAAAATAATATAATGTGATACGTGGCAAATGAGTGTTTGGTGAACCATGCAACTGGATGAATACATTCGTGAGCCCGGGGATGTTGCTGGAGATGTTCTATTGGCTCTCCATTTCTGGACAACTGCATTATAATACCAACCAGGGTGTTGAATAGTCAAAAGTCACATGCCCTGGATACCCATTATTCCTTTGTGTAGCAATTTCAAGCATAAGAAAGAAGCCATAGTAGGTGCAAGCCATATACCCAAAGAAGAACGAAGTGTGCTTGAAACCTGACATATCTGACCGTGCATAATAATAATACAAGCAGTAGCCATAGATAAACAAGCCTGTGGATCCACCACAAAGAAAAGACCTCCACCACCATTCATGATCTCCAACAGCAAGTTGAAAGTATGTCAGAGCCACAGTAATAACAGCTGTGACTGCCATTGCCATCTGAGGAATAGTGCCCCTGTACCAAGGCAGTGCCAGAATCTCTAGAGGATACTTTGTAATGCGGCAAGGAGCTTGGAATTCAGCCGTGCTATTTTTCCCAACAATCCCACCCAACACAAGCAATGGTGATGTCACTAATGTCCATATAAGGACAATTACTACAATTATGCCAAAGGGGAGTGGTCACTTTACCGGTTCCAATAGCCCAAACCGGCTCATATGCAATAACTACATCATCCCAACTGGGTACAGCATCTGCAAAAGCCTTCATTTGCTGAAAACAGACATCAAAAGTTCTTCCTGCTTCCTTTTCTTATAACATTTCTCCAATACAAGCTATTACTTGAAGACCTTGGCTCAAGGCATAAGCAGCTTTCTTTCCTATGAACTGATCATCTTCACCAATAACATGTCTCCTCTCAGAGTGCCCAAGGATAACCCAGTTGCAGCCAATGTCTTTCAATTATTCCACACTGATTTCTCCTGTGAAAGCACCACCTTTCCCAACCCAAGAATTCTGAGCAGAAGTTGTGTCACAAAATCAATGACAGGTGAGGGCTCAATAAAAGCGGTCGAGGACATGTTAATATTCAATGACAATCTCATCGGAGTTGGCCGAATACTCTGATGGAAACCACGCCAACTTTCCAAACCTTCACCCAATGGTTGCCTCATCTGCCCCTGGTTTGATATCTTATATTAAATTCAGAGTTTTCTCCAGAAGGAACGGCACCTTTTCTTGAGCAATGGCAGCTTCTTTGGCATCTTCACTACTTGAAGTTTGGCAACTATCACTAGATACTGGAATCTGCACCGTTGAACTGATAAATTATATTTTCTGTGTCCAGGATAAATACATCATCATGATTTGGTGAAGACCGAGCAAAGGGGAAATATGCAAGAATGGGCCCAGTCGAGAGAACCCTGTCCCAGAAAAAGGAACATAGAAGTGTTCGAAGCCATCACCAGAGTGACTACCTCGTGATGATTCCACATTGCAGGTTTGCATGGAGAGAGCTGCTTCTCTGATAGATCTCTTTAGGTTCTGGTCGTAAGAAATGTCCCTGACTTGTGGTGGATCATTCAAGTGATTGTTTGACAGAGGTTGATCCAGAGACTTCCTGTTAGACAAATTCTCTACTTGATTGGATTGATGACATAAGGGTGCTCATGCAACACCTTGCATGTGCTAACGACATTGACAGCTGAATCATCAAACCTTAGCCAGTGCCCGCCATGGTGACGAGCATTAATGGTATAATACCCCTTCGAAGGATCTCTCCCATGGTGAGTAATTGTGGCAACGAGTTCATACTTTCGGCCCTCAGTAGTTGGAGAGACAAGCAATTCACGGCCCAAGACCAATTCAAGAGGAAAGGTCACAGGCTTATGCAACTTGGTACTGCCTTGGTTTTCATCATAATAAAATCGCGTCAGGTGCAATATCATTATCTCAGAAAGTTTCTGAATCTTTACAGATTTGCTGGCAGTCACAAGCCCAGCCTTGCCATCTCAACACGTGAAGACGAACCAAGATCAGAACCAGCTGCAGATGTAGCTGCCGCTGCAGAACTGAAACCAACATTAATTACGCGCACGTGAGCTTTGTTTACATGGGCACGAGGGTAGTAATGATGGATGGTGAGATGGGAGAGGTGATGAAGTGATGAATGGAGATATGGGTATATTGGACGTGAAGGATGCATGGTGTGAGAGACGAGTATGAGAATAGGTGTGGAAATGTAGAGAGAGAAAGATGGGTATGAAGAGATGGTCAGACTTTGCATGATTTCATGCACGTGAATGGGTGAAGCTGGGACCCCCATGAAAGCTTTGAGTGGATTTTGAGTGGTGGTGTAGAGAGAAGGGTAATAGTGGGTTAGTGAAAGTATAGGGCTATTAGCATGGTGAGAGGTTTCCACTTCTGAACGTGGTTCGTGTCATGTAGGCATAGGGATTGGTCAGTGGGCATGATGAGTGAGTGAGATGAATGATATAGGTGCACGGTGGTGTAGAGAGAAGGGTGATAATACAAATGGGTATGGGCATGGGGTAAATGTGATAGGCATGGACGCGTGGAGAGAATGAGTATGGAGAGCTGGTTGAAGTTCTGAGGCAGAGGACCCTTCAAGCCCAGGTTCTGAAACTGAATCTGAGAAACCCTTGAACCACTGCAGAAGACGTGATCCTAGCGTGGGATACAGCATGGCTGTGGTTGCTTGGCATTCCGGTGATGGCGGAGGCACTTCGCCGCCGGCGACAAGCCGCCGGCGTCGTTCGAAGACAACTTTATTTGCTCTTTCTGGGAGACAAATTAAGTGTGTCTCTTAAATTGTTGGTGGCTGCACCGGCATCAAACTCTTATGAATGCATTGGCTTGCTAAATCTGATTGTTTGTAACCTTCACCTTAAGGTCATCCACCAAGAGGGCAAACCTCCTGGACTGAGTGCCAAGGCCTTTCTCTGAAAGATCAAGCTCCAGGCCAAGCGCATACATGTATGTTGCTGAGCCATCACCAAGGGGTAAGTTCTTTGTCCATGCCTTCATCACCAAGGGGTAAGCTCTTTGTCCATGCCTTCATCACAAAGGGGTCATTAACGCTAAGGAGCAGAATTTCATCAATGTCCTTTTATTTCATCTCTCCTTCCTTCTCAATGAAGCCTGGCACATGCTTCAAGCGGGTCTGGTATACACTTTCCATGGAGGTTAAAGAAATCAATAAGGTGACATTGCCTTGGCCTTCTCTCTTTCTCAATACCAAGCACTGATAGAGACACCCTTATTTGGAGAAATATTGAGGATCCAGTAGTACAGTGACACGCGCGAGTCAATTACAGCTTGAGGGCAGCAAACTTTCCATCTTAAGAGAACCCCTCCTCACAATTACTTTCTCTTTTTATGCTGTCATTACATCTTATGTTGTTTTCTCTCAAACTCTCCCATTTTAATAGCCGAGGACTGAGAACCAATCTCCTGTGATACCCTTCCCTTTCAGACGAAAATGGAAGATCTGATGCAAGATATGTATGGATACCAAGAACAGGGGATGAACAAAAAAAACAGAGCAAGGATAAAAGGAAGCAAAATCAACCCATCCAAGCCTCATTTCATGTGTTTATCTATGGGCTCAGATGCGGGGGGTATTGTAGACCCCCATTTAGGGCTCGTTTTTGTGCAGCCCAATTTTGCCAAGTGTCATGATCTCAAGGAGCCACGTGTTCATGCGTGATTGGTTGTTGAGGAATCAGATTGGTGGTTTGGAGGATCAATGAGAGGTCGACATGTGGCAATGAAATTCTAGAAGGTTCCTGCATGCCGTTAGCAGGAGCGGATGAGAGAGAGGGAAAAGGCAGCTGCAAGGTAGTGGAGGAGGTGGCTGCTGCTGCAGAGACGGTTGGAGGGGCAAATCCGGGAGAGAAAAAAAGATTTTTTTGGAGGCTTTTGAGGAAAGCTGCAGAGAGCTTTGGGAGGGGAGAAGCTTTTGTTTGTGATTTTGAGGGAAGAAAGAGGCTGTCGTGAGAGATATTTTGAGGTCGGGAAGAGAAAGGCTGCAGGGACTTTGGTTTGGTTGCTTGAGGAAGTTAGTGTGGGCTGCAGAGAGGGTTTTCCAGAGGGAGGAGGTATTCGTTTAGCGGTGAGGGAAGGTGAGATTCCGGAGGAGCCTTGTGAGGAGGGTTTCTAGAGAGGGAAACAACATTGTGAGTATTACCAGAGGGTCCTGGGGGAGAGAGGGGATTTCCTGGAGCTTGAAGGTCAGCAAGCTGTGAGAGGAGGTGTCTTTGGCTGCCATTCTGGGGGATTTACAGCTCCCGGAGAATCAAGCATTTTGGCTTCAAGGGAGGCATTCAGCGCATTTGAGATTGCTGCCCAGGTACGCATTCACTCGTTCTGATAATTCATCTTATACATTCTGATTCTCATACATGCATGATTGATGTGGGTATTCATTGATTTTATTCATCCATTGCCATGTTAGCTTCATTTTATTAGTAGAGACCCGACTTTAGGGACTTAGAGGGGTGCTACGGTCTTTACCGTACCTTCCCGATAAGTAACCTGACCCCCGAACCCGATCCGGTTTTTCGAAGACCACCTTTTCCAAAAATAAGGAGTCACACTTAGGGTTTTTCTTTCTTATTTTGTTTACCCTTTAAAAATAAAACAAAAATAAGTGGCGACTCCAAGTCATTTTCAAATAATCAATAAAAATCATTTTTTTTCAAATAAAAATCGAGCTCGCCATTGAGTGGGAAACGCATTGAGCCGAAATACGGGGTCCACAAAATGGCGACTCCACTGGGGATCATTTAGAGGGTCAAGCTTGAACTTAGAGTGAAGCAAACTAGGCATTCGATTAGACGATCAGTGGATGTCCATTTCTTGATTGCACATTGAGGATATTTGATGCATGCTCGGATTTTATATCCACTTGAGACTTTGACACGTCGATCGTGTTGATTGATTTGTATTGATTGAGGATTCTGATGCCATGATTTCTTCTGTGTTTCATTGATATATTCGTTTGAGACATTGACATGCTGGATTATTAATGATTGATCTTATTGCTTTGCTTAGCACGCTGACCCTGATTTTGTCATGATTGTTCTGATCACTTCACATGTATAGACTTGCCACTGTATATCACTCAGCTTGACATGTTGATTCTCTTACTTGTATACTATTTTGATCGTCTTTGAGCATGATTTTTGTATCACTATTCGTCTCGATTGTTGTATTCTCGCTTATCTTGTGTGTACATGATGATATATCTGAGCTTTGCCTGATTGCGTGATTGCATGACTGCCCTCCTTTGCGTGATTGTATGCCGCTTGTCTATGTGGGTCGCACATTTATCCCCTTACCTCCAACTCTCTTGGTTTCGGTCATTCCTTTCATCTCGGCTCTCACTATTGCAAGTGTGAGGCCTTCTGTGTGCTTGCTCTCTGACCGAGCCGGAGATTAGGAGTAGGGTCTAGCGACGGGCTATATCGATGTACGGGAGCATTCTGGAGGAGAGCGACACTTTGATGTCGATTGGAGTTCGATCATTGAAGACCTGTATAGCCCCGAGCTAGGTTTCATGGATAGTTGTGCGACCAGTGTGTTTTCTCTCTTGTTTTAGCTTTTTAGGGTTTTCGGATGCACCCACACCATTCACTGTGCACTCTAGTCGACCATTGAGTGTTGAGAGTGTGAGAGCTTTCACTATAGGAGCCCCCTAGGATGTCGAGGTAGTGCATGTGTGGATGTGATGACCACCTTGCATGGAAGCGCCCCGTCTCTTCGGAGGCGTGTAGAGGGTTGCATACCGCCGGAGGGTATGATCGCTTCTGCTAGGGATCTTTTAAAGTCCACCCATATCCATTTAGAGCCACCATGACCTTGTAGGTTGAGCCGTAGATCTTTCGATTAAGACTCCCTCCCTACACGTGGGTGCATCTGAGGGCCTTCAGAGCCTCTGTGGCTACACTTTGGATTCGACACTCCCTCCTTTTAGTCTTCAGTTGAGAGTGCTTGGAGATCGGTATGAGTTTGAGTACGGTTGGATCACCTTTCGTCTTGTAGCTCTAGATTATGCTTTTTACTCGAGGAGTTTAGCATGTTTTCTCCCTAGGGTTTTCATTTTTCTTTCTTGGCTCGACACATCCTTTCACTTTGTTGACACTCACTCGATGCTTTGGGATATGTTCATCGATCATGATCATCTTATTTTTACACTGTACACTTATCACGGGCTTAGTACCTCATTCTTTGTTTGATCCTTGGTTCGATTTTCGACTCGATGCTCATATTTTCATTACAGAAAGGTGAAAGGCACATTTTCATATTCACACATTTTTCGGGAGATTCGCCTTGATCACCTTATCATTTTCTTCCCTTATGGAGCTCGAGTTGAAGGTTGAATCAAGGATATTTTGGTCTAGATTGAGTATCGATCTCGTGATAGTGTTGTTCTTCACACCCCATTCACTTTCTTCACACCTCGATCATTTTCTGGATCATCAATAGAAATTCTTTAGTCATATTTGTGGTCATCTCATGTTGGACACTCCTATGACTCTAGAGTTTCTATCGTACATCCAGATTTCTGATTGTCACCATATGATTGTGTATCACACCTTGTCATGTATCGGGTTGTATTGTATCACGTGTTGGTCATTGTTCGTTGCATCCCGTGTCGTTGCATGAGTCATGTTTGAGTCGTTTTGTTTGGGTTCTTTTGTAGGAGTCTATTTGTAGTCCCAGTCTTGGTTCAGTGCCCTGGGTTGAGTGGGAGGGAGGTTGATTCGTATCGCTGTGCTGCTATAGACGGATTCACAGTCAGTTTCGATTGGTTAGCTTATCGTTTTTGTGGTTTCGATTCAGGGGGCATTGACCAGTTTGAGTTAGAGGATGGATACTCAGCAGGGTAGACATGTAGTGCTCAAGGACACGCCATCTGATTTGGTGACACCACCTGTTTTACCTGTTCAGATACTAGCCACACAGATGTTGCCTACTGTTTCACATGATCATGCTGCTGTCATTCCACCCATGGTCACACCAGTTACCGTTATTGAGGATCCTCGTTCTCGTATGGACAGCTCGAGCGGAGGATTAGACAGATGAGAGATCCTGATGAGATGATTTCATGGGATGACCCTGACGACATGCCAGTGGTCACTTTGCCGGTCGGTTTCAGGATGCCGGATATAGAGAGATATACGGGTGTTGGATGTCCTCGTATTCATCTCAGACTTTATAGCACAATTATGAGGGCCCTTGGTTTAGATGAGGCACAGTTGCTCACTTTGTTCCCATTATCATTGAGCGGCATGACGCAGAGGTGGTACGCTTCATTAGAGACATCTCGTCGGAGAACTTGGGAGGACTTAGCACGGGAGTTTTTGAGACAGTATTCATTCAGTGGTGATACGAGCATTACACGTAGAGAGCTTGAGTTTCTTAGACAGGGATCAGATGAGTCCGTTTCTTCTTTTCTCTCTCGATGGAGGGAGAAGGCTGCGGAGATGATTGAGAGACCTACCGAGAGAGATCAGATGAGCATGTTTTTGAGGAGTTTGCATCCTAGGTTTGCTCGGCATTTGACAGGAGTCCCATTCCAGGATTTCAGTTCATTGGTTCAGGCTTTGTTCGATGTAGATGATGGCATATCTAGAGGATTATGGTCAGATATTACTCATTCCCCAGATACTGAGGGGAAAGGAGTTGTTGGATCATTTGAGAGTTATGGAGGCGTGTGTTCTGCGGATTTTCAGCATCGACGACCTGGTTATCATCCCTATGCGAGATCATTGCAGATACCTAGGAGTGATTTCCCACCTTTACAGCATCGTCATTCTCATTCGGTTCAGCAGTACCCTTCTGTGCATCCTCATACTGTCACAGTGCGACCTTCATTTCAGTTTCAGCGCCCACAGACTAGTATCCCACGGCATGAGCAGTCTCGCCCCCATCGGCGACGTCAGAGGACTTATTCTGATTTGGGGATGCCTTTGGATAGAGCTTTTGAGCGACTCAGAGCTACTGGTTTTTTAGCACCATTGGCCCCTAGGCCACTCCCGAGTACCTTGCCTCCACGTTTTCGTGCTCACGAGTTCTGTGCATTTCACCAGATGGCAGGCCATCGTACTGATTATTGTGCTTCTCTACGTCATACCATACAGGATCTTATAGACAGTGGTGCGGTTAGCTTTCCTGTATCGACCACAGATATTGATCTTGGTCCAGATATGACTGCTGATTCCTTTCCAGCCTGTTCCACACATGCAGTTCCTTCTCCCTCAGGCTTATACCATCATGTTTGAGACACCCAAGGCACTGATATTCACAGGACACTTTGATGTCGCATACCTTGTTGGTGTATTTTGGGACTACATTGTTAGTTGGTCGTTTGAGTTTTTGTTCTCTTTTACTTTGTATTTGAGTTTTGTTTTATAGATAGTGAGTCGAGTTCGTACCCTATGTTTTGAGAGTAGACCTTATTGTCTTATTATTTTGCATGATGTACTCTCATTTCACTTAGTGATATTGTTGTTTTCTTGGGTATGTGTTTCTGTCTTCTTTTTATTATTATCATTGTTTCGTATCATGCATTTTGTGTTGTTATTTTGAGTAGCACTGTGTGTTGTTTTGTTTTGTCTCTTGCATGTGTTTGTTTTAGAGTCTTGGACAGTTTTAGTGTCGTGACTGGTCCCCGAGCAGAGATTGATGGCATGATGGTTATGATATTTTCAGAGTACATTGAGATTAGACTTCTTCAGTTGAGGTTCACCATGTCGGACGAGATCGCACCCATTACTCTTACTACTCTTTACGGGGTGATGGTGGATTTGACACGGAGAGTTGAGAGGATTGAGCTTATTCTATCAGAGTATCCATCGTCATCGAGAGGAGTTCCAGGAGTAGCGATGCCTTCATTGCCACACTCGACTTCACCGGCACCTATTGCTTTGGGTGCTTCACATCCACGACCTCGCCCACATTCAGTGCTCCAGCAGCATTCCTCATCCATTTCATTGGCTACGTCGACACGACCTCCATCCCGGGTTCGCGGCCCTCCGATCGTTACAGTTCCTCAGGGGCGACCTCACCCTCATCGACGATGTCGGAGACATTTTTCAGATTTGACCATACCCCTGAGCAGAGCTTTTGAGACATTTCAGGCCATGGGATTTTTGGCCCCTTTGGCTCCTAGGGCACTTCCAGATCCTGTGCCTCCGCAGTTTCGGCTTGATTTATACTGTATGTACCATCAGTCAGTAGGACATCACACTGATCGTTGCACTGCTCTACGACATGCCATACAGGACATTGTTGATTCTGGGACGTTTGGGCATCCTCAGTCCGATGTGCTTTCTGTACCTACCTCAGCTCAAGCTATGCATGCAGACACCCCTTCACCAGCAATCCCTGATCTTATCGATTTGGGCGATTGACTCATGATTGGCTTACCTTGGTACAGTGGTGCTCGGATTTTGTTCCTTCTGTGGCCAGAGATGTGATGACAGGACCAGTCACTGTTTTTGTTTTTGTTTGTTTAGTCTTGTTTTGCTTTTGACTTTTAGAGACTATAGCTCGATTCTTGAGTATTGTCTTTGTTATCCTTCTTTTGCATGATGTACTCATCGGATTATCCCATTGGATGCATTTTCTTTTATGGACGTATCTTTGTGTTTTGTGATATGATGTGTTATACTTTTGACTTGAGGTTTGACCTATCATGGAGGATATTGAGCCTATTAGCCTAGGATCAGGGATTTGACTTAGAGAGTTCGAGACTGTGACACATCTTCTTATGATCAGAGTAGTACCTTGCTCATTTCCCACACCTTGCTTTTGTTTTGACCTATATCCATCCATTGTGAGCTTTGCACAGCATCACCCTTGAGACCATTATATGACTTTTCCATCCTCGGTTTTTCTAGCTTTACACATCCCCTCTCTGATCTGACCGAGTAGAGTGTGAGGAGTTTGAGCCCAGGGTTGATCTCGCATGGCGAGGGTTGGCTTATGATATTTGGGTGGCTTACGATCTGAGGATTGGTCGATTGCTTGATGAGACTGTCGCTTATTTTTCCGTGAGTATAGAGATTGATATTGTATGATGAGGGTTGGCTTGTGATGGGCAGTCGTGCCTGATGAGATCGTCGTTCACTTTGCTTTGAGAGGATCATCTTTGAGATTGTTATGGAGCATTCGGAGTACGGTTTGATGCATGATTCTAGAGGGTTGACGTGGTTATATCATATGGACATCGATCTTTAGTATTGATCATTTAAGTGGCTTTGAGAGCACGATGTTTGAGACCGTGGTCGCAGGATGGGTGGCCTTCATTTCGGTTAGCTCATACCTTATTACTTTTATTGACATCTAGACCATTGCTAGCCCTTTGAGCCTCGCATGGGCATCATAGCCTTTTCTTTCTTATAGCCTTGCTCACCTTCTACACCGGGATAGGGGCCCTTCAATATATGGATGCATTGTTTAGGAGTTTCATGAGCCTTGGACCTAGGGGCGCATCTTTCTCATTATCTTTTCCTATCATTGCATCATTGCATTTCATCACACTTCATCGATTGTGTCATTTTTCCTATCTGCTGCTCGTTTTGCATCACTTTCTCTCACCCCCGAGTGGCGATCACCCTCAGTTCATTATATGGAGGGTAGTCATGTCATTTTCCACTATCCATCCTACAGACGTTGATCCAGGGATCCTTAGTTTGAGAAGGTCATCTCGTCAGAGTTTGAGAGCATGTTTATCCATTTTTGACCTCATCTTTGGGGCTTCTTTCTTTGTTTGCGTTCAGAGCATGTACATTTTTGTATATATGTAAAAAAAAAAAAAAAAAAAAACGCATGTGTGTATTATTTTCTATCATTGAGTATGTGTATATTGACGTTTGAGGGTCGCTTGATTGAGTATGTTTGATGATGAGAGTTCGTATGTGAGCTTTCCGAGACCTTTCATTCTTCGTATTCATTTTGTTGTATGTTTTGAGAGTGAGATGAGTGACCTTCTTTTAGGAGCTCTGGGTCATCGTCCATTCCATCATTGTGTTCGTTATTGACGTGACCTCTTTTCATATTTGATTTGAGCGGATCATCACTCGTTCTCGTATTCTATGCTTCATCATCATCATCCTCGTTTTCATTTCTGATTCATCATTCTCATTTCACCTCTTATTCCGTTCTTACAGTGACCTCATTTTCGGGTTTGGTGCTCTCTTCGCATCATCATTATACATCTCGTCATCAGTTCGGTTTTTTCTTCATTGCATCATCATTGTTACCATGTTCACAGTAGGCAGCTTCAGGTCCATGACTCACGATATTTTCTATACATGTTGCATTTTATACATGAGGGCATGGGTTTTGATCATTGGGTATTTGAGCCTAGTTTCCCTTCATTTCTATCACCCTATCACCCTAGCCTTCGTTACGTCCTGAGTCTTAAGACCACCCTGAGGCCATGACATCACACATTGTGTTTGATAGCTCTTATGTGAGCGATACTTGAGATTGATTCGAGAGCATTCTGATTGTGATGGATCGGGAGTTATGGTATGACCTTACACTGGGGCATAGCCATCTTAGAGAGTTTTTTTTTCGGATGACCATTATGTTGAGGCATACTCTTCTCAGTCGATGATGGATTTTTGAGCCATGTTCTTTCCTCGAAGGATATCAGATGTCCTTTTTCACATTGGAGCATGAGACATGATTGACGCATTTCATCGAGTGTACTCTATACAGGGGCATACCCCTTTCGGTCCATGATGGTTTTTAGGCATAGTTGTTCCTTGGAGGCGATTAGATTCATTTCACATTGGAGTACGAGATATGATTGGATGATATCTTTGATGTGATCACAGGAGCATAGCCTTCTCATCATTGTTGACATATTCTTGAGATGATTGGATCAGGACACGGGCACCTATGAGAGCATGCAGTGGAGTTTAGTCGTTTCAGGGTTTGCCCTATACTGGGGCATAACCCTTTCATTGGCATTTGATCTTAGAGATATCAGCTTACATCGGGGCATGATCATGTCTGAGCGCATTTTGTTGAGGCATACCACCTTGCTTGATCTTTTTCACATTGAGACATACTTTTTCTTTAGAGGAGGTCAGATACTCTCTCACATTACCATGATGACTTCAAGGAGCGGAGATTCATTTTGATCAGATGAGGTATGATTGGTTGTACTCCTCTCATTGATGTTTGATTTGGAGATGCTTACACTGGGGCATAGCCTACTCATTGCTGATAGATTTTGTGAGATGATAGTTTATACCAGACACATGCTTCTCAGAGATCATCTTGTGCTGAGGGTTTACTCGTTTTGAGAGGATGCATTCATACTGGGGCATAGCCACCTTGCTGATTTTGACATTGAGACCCCACCTCCTGTTTATGATTGTTGTTTTCTATAGATCATAGAGTTGTTGGCACCCTGGGCTCAGTCTTCTCAGCATATCTAGTTTGATTTGGATATTCATTTACCTTTGTTACACACCCGTACATCCTACACTTGGCACCGTTATGCCTACCCCCATCTTATCAGAGCTTTACATCTTTTGAGCCCACATATTTCATCGTCTTACATGGCCTTATCCCATTTTCTTGATCAGAGGAAGATGCAGACCAGTCTCGGGTTTTCTGGTCGAGTTTTCACATGTCTTTGGGCATTATGCTCAACATCTCCCATGATGGTAGAGCCTATTAGATTGTTGATGCACTTGTGATGATATACTCATATTGATAGTTGACATGTCGTGTCTTGATTTGCTTATATTTCAGACCTAGAGTTCCGGTAAGCATTTGTTTGATCCATTATTTTGGGTTTTCTTTGTTAGCATAGTTTTGGTGATGTTTGGTCTTGTTTTAGCATTTGTTCATTGAGATTATGTATATCCTGTTCATTGCATCATCATTGAGCATATCCCGGAGTGTCTTGTTTGGTGACATTCTGTATCTTATGTTGGTTACTATCTTACACTGGGGCATACCCCCCATCCTTAGGTTCATCAGATCTTTTGCAGACTTTCTCACTACTCATTCTACTTCTTGACCTTTGTGAGTTGTCATACTGGGGCATACCCCCCATCCTTGAGTTCATTGATGTTTTGCAGATCTTTTCTCATTATTCGATCCACTTCTTGATCTTTGCGAGTCGTCACACTGGGGCATCCCCCCTTTTAGCGCTTTTCTATTGGGGCATACCCCTTCTCTTTGGGTTTACCGTGTCTCATTTTGATTTCATGGTTGTCAGACCCATTTTGTCGATCTTTACGAGTTATCACCTAGGGCATTCCCCTTACTGTCAGTTTGTTCAGGGCATCCCCCTATTGTCATCTTGTTTAGGGCATCCCCCTATTGTCATCTCGTTTAGGGCATCCCCCTTTGTTTCAGATTTCACCATCATAGATTTTCATCTATGAGCATTTGTTTCAGATTCACCACCATAGATTAGGCATCTATGGGCTTTGATCAGTTTTTCACCACCATAGATTAGACATCTATGGGCATTTCAGATTCACCACCAGGGATTTTCATCCTTGGGCTTTGATCAGTTATATCACCACCATAGATCGGATATCTATGGGCTTTGATCAGTTTTCGCCACCATAGATCAGACATCTATGGGCGTTTCAGATTCACCACTAGGGATTTTCATCCTTGGGCTTTGATCAGTTATATCACCACCATAGATCGGATATCTATGGGCATTTCAGTTATTTCACCACCATAGATCGGGCATCTATGGGCATTTCAGATTTCACCACCATGGATTTTCATCCTTGGGCTTTTGAGATTATCACCACCAGGGATTTTCATCCTTGGGCTTTCGAGATTTATCACCACCATAGATCAGACATCTATGGGCATTTCAGATTTCACCACCATGGATTTTCATCCTTGGGCTTTCGAGATTATCACCACCATGGATTTTCATCCTTGGGCTTTCGAGATTATCACCACCATAGATCGGGCATCTATGGGCATTTCAGTTATTTCACCACCATGGATTTTCATTCTTGAGCTTTCGAGATTATCACCACCATGGATTTTCATCCTTGGGCTTTTGAGATTATCACCACCATGGATCAGCTATCTATGGGCATTTTAGTTATTTCACCACCATGGATTTTCATCCTTGGGCTTTCGAGATTATCACCACCATAGATTAGCTATCTATGGGCATTTTGGTTATTTCACTACCATGGATTTTCATCCTTGGGCTTTCAGGATTATCACCACCATAGATCAGGCATCTATGGGCATTTTTATTGTATCACCACTGTAGGTCTTCACCTATGGGCCTTCTAGTTTAGCGTTTAGAGTTAGCTTTTTGGTTTGGCTTCCAGAGCTATTATTTTCTCAGTTTAGCGTTTAGGGTCAGTCCCGTCATCCAGAGTCGCAGCTCCTAGCATTCATATTCTCTGGCGTTGCACGTCTCACCTTCAGGGATTTGCACTTATTCTCACTCTCCTCACCTCGTTACCCGGTGCTTATTGCTTATTCGTCTCGTAGTCCACATAGGGCAGTCTCCTTTAGGCGTATTCTTGTTCGTTCTCCAGGGTGGTTCGACCGTTACTCATCTTTGACATCGATCTTCGAGTCACTTTTGGAGACGTCTTAGAGGGGGTCTGGATCCTTAGTGTAGCTTCCGAGGCTCTCTGAGATATGTTTTTCTTTTAGGATTAGAGCTTTTGTGTTTGTCTGCTAGCCTGGGTGACTTTGCGTTTCACCAGTGTCCCTATGGGGGTCTCTTTGATTCTTCGGTAGGGTTCACTTCGTTCCACTCACTATTCACACTTGCTTTTCACTCCATTGTTCATATTCCTTACACTTGTGAACTCTACCGAAGAGGGGCATATTTGTAGACCCCCATTTAGGGCTCGTTTTTGTGCAGCCCAATTTTGCCAAGTGTCATGATCTCAAGGAGCCACGTGTTCATGCGTGATTGGTTGTTGAGGAATCAGATTGGTGGTTTGGAGGATCAATGAGAGGTCGACACGTGGCAATGAAATTCTAGAAGGTTCCTGCATGCCGTTAGCAGGAGCGGATGAGAGAGAGGGAAAAGGCAGCTGCAAGGTAGTGGAGGAGGTGGCTGCTGCTGCAGAGACGGTTGGAGGGGCAAATCCGGGAGAGAAAAAAAGATTTTTTTGGAGGCTTTTGAGGAAAGCTGCAGAGAGCTTTGGGAGGGGGGAAGCTTTTGTTTGTGATTTTGAGGGAAGAAAGAGGCTGCCGTGAGAGATATTTTGAGGCCGGGAAGAGAAAGGCTGCAGGGACTTTGGTTTGGTTGCTTGAGGAAGTTAGTGTGGGCTGCAGAGAGGGTTTTCCAGAGGGAGGAGGTATTCGTTTAGCGGTGAGGGAAGGTGAGATTCCGGAGGAGCCTTGTGAGGAGGGTTTCTAGAGAGGGAAACAACATTGTGAGTATTACCAGAGGGTCCTGAGGGAGAGAGGGGATTTCCTGGAGCTTGAAGGTCAGCAAGCTGTGAGAGGAGGTGTCTTTGGCTGCCATTCTGGGGGATTTACAGCTCCCGGAGAATCAAGCATTTTGGCTTCAAGGGAGGCATTCAGCGCATTCGAGATTGCTGCCCAGGTACGCATTCACTCGTTCTGATAATTCATCTTATATATTCTGATTCTCATACATGCATGATTGATGTGGGTATTCATTGATTTTATTCATCCATTGTCATGTTAGCTTCATTTTATTAGTAGAGACCCGACTTTAGGGACTTAGAGGGGTGCTACGATCTTTACCGTACCTTCCCGATAAGTAACCTGACCCCCGAACCCGATCCGGTTTTTCGAAGACCACCTTTTCCAAAAATAAGGAGTCACACTTAGGGTTTTTCTTTCTTATTTTGTTTACCCTTTAAAAATAAAACAAAAATAAGTGGCGACTCCAAGTCATTTTCAAATAATCAATAAAAATCATTTTTTTCAAATAAAAATCGAGCTCGCCATCGAGTGGGAAACGCATTGAGCCGAAATACGGGGTCCACACCATGTCACTAATAGTATTTGATTCCATGTGAATGACACTTTATACGATGCTAGATCCAGAAGAATCTTGTAAGACCAACTTGGTCCCCCGGGGTAAAAGGTCATATAGATGTACATTATAAAACCAGAAGTTTTTATTTAGTGACTAGTCTACCTATACGCTTAAAAGGTAGAATGACATGTAGTGCGGATTATCATTTTAATGAGACAATTTTCTCACCGTTAGGGGGAGAAGAGCCAGTTCTAGAAGAATGACGTGAAATTATTTGGAATGCATTAACTTTGACTTATCTTGATCCTCGTACCAATCAATGTGAATCGGAAGTTTAAAAGATTATTTATTTGCAAAATCTTGCAAATCAATTACCAGATGCATTCATTGATACAAAGAAAGTGACAAAGTCTTATATCCCGGTTGCAAATACTCCAGCACGGATTGATGTCCTTGTAGGATAGTTAACAAATGAATATAAGATACGCCTAAAGAGTGATAGACTTATCGACTCAAATGATGTAACTCCCCAAAAAAGGAGAACCTAAGAAAAACTTGACACTTTAAAGGAGGTCATCAAAATGATTGATCAATTTAAAATTGATAAATCAATAGCCTCAGAAGAGGCACAAATAATGCAGAAAGCCCCTAAAGAGGCATATGTTGAACAAGAAGCCCCTGAAGAGGCACATATTAAAAAAGAAGCCCTTAAAGAGACACATATTGAACAAGAAACTCTTGAAGAGACACATATTGAATGAGAAGCCCCTAAAGAGGCACAGGTACTTGAAAATTATGAGATCTTAGTAAGTTATGTATACACAGGAGAAAAATGGAATCGAAATAATATTATTATTAACAATATTTTCGTTTTCCAAGTGGCCTCCAATATCATAAGAAATAATGAAGATCCTGAACCACGAAATGTGGAAGAATACTGACATAGAAATGATTGGCCAAAATAGAAAGAAGCTATGCAAGCAGAGTTAAACTCATGAACAAAACAAGAAATTTTAAAAAAGGAATTTGAGATGAAATCTAATAGTATGAAGTGGATCTAAACTTGAAATTACTATGTATAAGATTTTCAGCTGCTTTAAATCTAATACTATGAAGTAGGTCTAAACTTGCACTTTGTACATTAAATATTTGTAAGGAGTTTATTAGTTCCTGACTTATAGAGACCTATAATTAGTTCTCATCACCTCTACTTAGTTTGAGCTATAGAAGCTGTTAAGAAGTGTCTCAAATTCCTAATTCGTATAGATTCATTTTTTGTAAAGAATATTATATACAATATTTCTAGGTTGATATATTATTGTAATACTAAAATTTCTTATTCTATAAGGAAGATTGTTGGAAATATCTCTATAAATATTTTAGGTGATGAGCGGAAAAAGTCATGAGATGGAGATTCGCTTGTTAAAACTATACGAGGTGGATAGAGATGTGAGGAAGAACGAAAGGTACCTGGTGAAGCGAGAGGGCTCGTGGTAGGGTATGGATACGAAGAGTGAGGAAACATGAGATGTTTCGAGAACTCAATAGTTGTATCTAGTTCTATCCTCTATAATGTTCTCTATTGCATAGTGAAATGATTCTCTCTCATCTGAAGACGTAGGCATGGTTGGTCGAACCATGTTAAAACCTCATGTATTATTTGTGTTAATTATTTAATCTTTATGTTCTTTATTAACAATGTATGCATCAAAGCTTCCGTTGATGTAACAGAAACTTGGAAACTCAAACAAGAAGCTTGGGTTTGGGTGTATGTATGCTTCTCTTAAACACAATCCTTATAGGTTATAAATATATGACAAAACGGAGACGATGTCCAACTCTAAGAAATTATTGAGAAAAGCAAATGTTTAGAAGTATAATTTTCATAAGTTTGGTGTATCATGAAAATACGAAAGAAAATCAAATATAAATCAAATTAATTAAAAACTTATACATTTTCAAATTATTTATTCTTTACATTAAAAATAAAAATAAAACAAGTTAAATGAGTTTGAAAAAATAGATAAAAATGTTTTCTTAATTTTAAATTTATGTTTTTACTTTTTTCTATTTTTTTCCTTTTATTTTCTTTTCTTCAAATTTTCTAAGAATGAAACATAAGGTTAATTAACTCACTTGCATGCTCAATCCTTTAAGATTATCTAAATATATCTTTCAAGTTGTTTGGCGAACTATGTTGGACCCTTAATTCCACCATGTTAGAATCCAAAAATTGGACCTTAACATGTTCTTTCTATTTTATTTTAAATAGATGTTTGTTCCTAATCTATTATTTTGAACAAATTGTGTGTAATAACTGGTGAACTATATGAGAAGAAAGAAGACTAAGAAAACAAAATTAACACCTTGTATAGCGTTGTTTCATTTTGCTTCATATCAATTAGCACTTGTGTTTGAATTCAACTTGTGAGGTTTTATTCTTTTTAAAAAAAAAATTAAATGGTATATTTGTTGGTTTTACTAATGATAATGTGCTTTAAGATTTTTAGGGCTAACATACTTAAAAAGATGCATGTGATTAATTGACAATGTACTATATGTTAAGTTATTTGCCATTTTTTGTGATCTATATTATTCATGGACTGTTAGCTTAATCTTTATATATAGTAGAGTTATTCTCCACTTAGGTCTACTAACTTACCTCAACAATCATTTCTCATACTCAAATGTCACTTGATATGGCTTCATGAGACAAAGAACAAGAATATGGTGCTTGAAATGATGTTTGAGAGAGTTTTTTGTTACTACATGTATATTAGAGTTTTGAATTGTTATTTGATGTATTTTGGGCATGAGGAGTTGAATATAGTATTGTACTTAAGCTTGAAGAAATTGATCTGTGACTATCATAGTATGATAAAAATCTCGGGTAATAATGCCATAACAAGTCTGAAGCTTTTAAATTTGTAAATTTATGAGATACTAGAATTCTAGCAATATTTAGTACAAAAATTGGTATGTACTTGTACCCTTTTAATTTTGGAGTACATTTTCGATCACAAAGGCAATGCTTCTATAAGCATATCTAATTTTAGTAAGATAAGTTTACCATGGTTTTTATGGGATATAAAGTGATTATGGGTTTTGTGCAAAACAAAAACATTGTATTGTTTTCAATTACTTTCCTGAGAACCAACAAAGGATTGATTTTAAATAAATTCTCTAACCTACTAGGCATTGGGTTGCCCAGCATGGAAACTTTCGAGTTTTGATGGGTTGTGTTTGAAGCTATTTTTCAAACTAGATTCGTTAATTTGTGCATTTGTTACTAAAGTCATTAAATCTAGTTTCTAAAAAGACAATATAGGTAAATTTTCCAAGCCAAATGAATATTTGAAAAATCATACAACATAAGTAAAATTTATTCCCTTTCATGCATCTTCTAAAATCATATTTTTAGAAGATAATTTTTAGTGGATTACATTTTATAAATTTTCATCCATTAAATTATTTCCTTTCAAAGTGCCATATTTTTAGAAATAATTTTGCAACCACCTTTAGTTACAATTTGATAAAAACATAAAACCCATTCTTATGCAAAACTCCAAAGCTTCCAAGTTGAAGCCTGAGAATGGACTAATATGGGATGGGCCCAAACCCAAATGAAGATTGGCTAATTTTGGTATGAATTGATCTGAACTTAGCCTAGCTAGACCCAATCTCATCCAAACTTGAGTCCAACTACCAAACAATTCACTTGAGCAAAAGCTTATTTAGTATGAGGTGATATTTTTTTTTTTTTACTTCATTTTAAATAAAACTTTAATGCTTAATAGTGTTAAGTATTAGATTGTTTGTTTTTTTTAATATTTTATTTATATTAAGTATTAAAAGGTAAAAGAAACCAACATATTACACTTTTTCTATTTAAAAAAAGTCAAATATTTTGGTTTTTTCTTGTCAGCAAAAAGTTTATAATAAAGCATAAAAAAGTAGAGAAACAAACGATCTAAAATTTGAAAGCAAATTACTTTCAGAAAAAAATTTAAAAAAACAAACGCATTTAAAAGCAAATTACTTTTAGTAAAAAGTTGAAAAAAAAAACAAACACCCTCTATGAGTTTATTTCTCTTATTAAATTCATGTGCAAGTCCAAATAATTAAATTTATGTGCAAGTCGAAAGAAGGTTGTGTTAGGTGTAGTATTGACTTTAAAACCCAAATGACTTATTATTTAACAACTTGAACTTCTAGAAAAGTTAGTCATTTAACAGCATTTCTATGAATACAACTAAGACCACTTGTAAACATAGGTTTTAGGAATTTCAACTTTTATATTTGATGTTGATAATACAAAGTATTAAATTATTACCTACATATAAACTTAAATAGTAATTAAATGAGAATTCCAAATCCTTGGCTTTTGTTCTACCAAAAAGTTTAGCCCAAGGCATGGATCTGATAAATGATGAATTAGTGGGATAGCTATGCATTCCAGGTTTAGGGTGAGTAGGAAAAGTACCAAAACAAAGAACTGGAACAACAAGATCGAGAGTGCCTATTTGGTACACAGCCTTTTGACATTATGGTGTTAAAAACATTGTCTAAGAATTTGGCCTTGAAACAAACTCGGAAGACAACTTGCTAAGAGTGAATGTGAGTCACCTTGAACCTAAAGTCTAAACCACATTAATTTTCATTTCCAAAAATTATATATATATATATATATATATATATATATATATATATATATATATATATATAACATAGGCTTTTTGTTGTTAGAGTTTAAGAAAAAAGAACATTTCAAGACATGCTTGTAGCTGAAATCTGAATTTGTCATCTTCATTAGAACAAAGACGCCATTGTGGATAATTTGTTGGAAAAGAAAAAGAATTTGGTTGCATCCGAATACATGCAAGAGCACTTGTAGCTAAAATCTCCTTGCAAACATTTGATATCGAAAGGAAGACTAGTGGGATGGTATTTGAGCAAGAATGCTCAAGGATTCTTCTTCAAACCAACATTATGGGATTATCATATGGATCCGCCTAAGGATTCTTCTTCATAAGGATTATCATAATAGATTTGATTAAGTAGGTGTTGGGTCCATGAAGAAAATAAAAAGGTGGAAGCATATGCAATTTGAAGGAATGGCTGCCGACTTCATCATATTTTATTCTCTTTTAAGGGAATCCCTCAGGTTGCTGCCGACTTCAACTTATTCTATTATCATTTAAGGGAGTCCCTTAGGCTGGAAATCAACGAGTAAAATACCCTAAATGGTGGTCTTGGGTTGGGTTTAGAAAATGGCCTGGCTTGTTTGTCTTTTATAAAATCAGTCTTTTAATCAAATTCATGAGGAAATAGAAAGCACAGGAAAATTAAAGCAATAAGAAATTACAAACTAATTTAGAATTCTTTTTAGATAAGTCATGTTATTTGTACACTAAATCGCATTTAGGGAAAGAATTTTGAAATTATTTGAAAAGGATAAGATAGAATTATGGTAAGTGTTTATGATATTGTTTGTGAAAGAAAAATAGATTAGGGTTGAGATTAGGATTTTAACTAGAAAGAGAAAAGGCATATGTCACTTTCTGTAACTTTCGTTCAACATTGGTAGGAAGCAAGTAGGAGCTTAATTAAGGCAAACTTCATAAAAATATATTTAATTTTCTCAAAGATGCTTTGAAATTTCAAATACGAGATTATGACCTTAACCTTTGCTTTTGGAATTATTAGGAGGCAAGTGGAATTTAAATAAGGCAAAACCTCATAAAAATATGTATTTCTTGACATAGTGGACATTTATTTAATCAAACCCCACAAAGAGAAGATAATTGAAAACTCATAAAAGACAATAACAAGAGGACACGAAATTTATAAGAAATCTGAGTTTACTATTCTTCCTACAATATTTTATCATAGCCTCTTGGGATTCACGTGATTGGATTTCTCTAAAAGTGGACGTTTATTTTACTAGTTGATAAAGGCAATAACAAATAAGTAAAAATGAAAATTTCAGGTAGTCTTGAAGCTTGTTTGATCGTGTGATTAAAAAACAGTTTTTTGTTCTTAAAAATAAAATTTCTTTTTTAAAATTCATAAGAACGTTTGGCTCGTTATTCTCTGAAAACAGTTTTTAGAAGCAAAGTGAAATAGAAATAAGTTTTTAAAGAACAAATAAAAGTTATTTTTTCATATTTTTTAAAATAAAAAGAAAACATAAAAATAAAATTAAAAAACCAAGTAAAATTGAATATGATATAATTTTTTTCTCTCTCTTCACCATGTAATACCAATGCCCAAAATCTTCAAATATAATCTTCCTCTAAATTACACTTGCTTTTCTAAATTTCTTTTGATTTTTCTAAAATTTTTCATTAAGCAAATAAATTTTAAATCAAACCATAAAATTTATTCATTTTCAAAAATAATTTGAAACTCAAAAGACTATTTATTTGGTATTAAAAAGTCATGAAACTTAACAACATTAGAAAGGCACGGACAAAAATTTATTTTAAATAACTTGGTTAGTTTCTTTTATATATATTAATATATATTTGTCACTATACAAATAAACTTCAAATTAAGAAGATTTAATGCATTGAATTTATTAACAAGTCTAATAATTTTTTAAAATAATTTAATATTTAAGTAGTAATCAAATTAATATTAAAAATTTATGGACAAAAATTAGTTTAGAACGACTCTATTGTTCATTTTCTACATAGAATCATTATTTTTCGTTTTTTTATTAGGCAAATAAAGTCCAAATTAAACAAAAATCAACATGTTGGATTCATTAACAAGTTTAATTATTTTTAAAAATAAATTAAAACTCAGATAATAATCCAATTAATTCCAAAAATTTATAGATAAAAATTAATGTGGAACAACTCTATTATATCTCTTTTACATAAAATTATTATTTTCCAAAATTTTTTATTAGGCAAATAAACTCTAAATTAAACAAGATTTAATGCATTAGATTTATTAACAAATCTGATAATTTTGAAAAATAATTTAAAATTCAAATAGTGATCCAATTAATACAAAAAATTTATGGATAAAATTGGTCTAGAATGACTATTATTTTTTTCTATATAGAATCATTATTTTCTTTTTTTTCTTTTTTTTTACTAAACAAACAAACTTCAAATTAAATAAAACTTAACGAGTTGAATTCATTAACAAGTTTAGTAGTTTTTAAAAATAACTTAAAACTCACGTAGTGATCCAATTAATACCATAAATTTATGGACAAAGATTGGTTTAAAATGACTCTATTGTTTTTCTTATACAATCATTTTTTTCTGATTTTTTTTTTCACTAAGCAAATGAACTCCAAATTAAATAAGATTTAATACTGTGAAACCAAGGTTTGGTTAATCTTGATTTTGATGATAACAAAACAAGGTTTAGAACTGATGATCATATTTCAAGTGTGATTAGGCAAGACGATTTCCAAAGTGGCAATCACAAAGACAAATCAAGCCAAGGAGAAATCATGAAGAAGAAGACCACGTCAAAGAGAAGAGTTTTTCAAGACCAAAGTTTCATAAGATCTCTTTGTAAGGTTGTTGGTGCACTAGGACTTTCATGCATTTCATTCTTCATTTATGCACCAAAATCATCCAAGAGTAATATTGTTTTAAATACCTTAAGAATTGGATGATTTCATGGTTTCAACTAAAACCTTGTGTTAAATGATTTTCAAACTTATGTTAAAAGGATTTAAGTTGAAAAAATGTTGGGTGTTGAGCCAAAAAATGGCTCAACCGGTTCAACCGGTCGACCGGTTGTGCTCGTCCGGTCAAGGACCGGTTGAGGGAGGTTAAAAAGTTTCTCTCTCTCCCAGTGGCCTTCTCTTCCCCGTCAAGGTTGAACCTCAACCGGTTGAGGTCCGGTCGAGGTTCGATTGAGGCCCAACGATCACTTTCCCTAACGGCTAGTCAATCGATCGACTCCTAGCTCGACCGGTCGAACCCCTAGCTCGACCGGTCGAACCCCTAGCTCGACCGGTCGAACCCCTAGCTCGACCGGTCGAACCCCCAACGGCTAGTTTGGCTTTTTTTTCTTCTATAAAAAGGCTCCAATCTTCATTGTTTCATAAGTTTAACCTTCCCAAATCATTCTTGATTATATTTGAGCCTTGGAAGAGTGTTTTTGAGAGGACCATTGTTTCATAACTTACATATCTTTAGTACACCATTCAATCCTAGTTTTTCTTGTATCTTTGAGCCTAAAGTTCTATTACTAGGATTTTTGTGAGATCATTATTTGTATACTTTTGTGAGGAATTTTCTCAAGAGAGGGGTATCACTTGAGAGGTTTTTCAAGAGAGAGATATCTCTTGAAGAAGTGTAAAGGGTGCTTGGAGCCAAAAGTCCAAAAGGGTTAATTGGAACCATAATCCAATTGTAAAGAGATTGGAAGCTTGGTTGAAGTTTCAAGATAGTGGAACCCTCACTCGGTTAGGAGGTTGAGGAGAGTGGACGTAGGCAAAGAAGTGTCGAACCACTATAAACTCTCGTGTTTGAACTCTCTCTTCCCTAACTCTTTTAAATTATATGCAATTGTCTTTATTTTGTTTATTATATACTTGTATATAATTGTCTCTTATTTTTGCATAGTTTAAATTTGTGAAAAAAGAGACCATCACCCTATTTACACCCCCCCCCCCCCCCCCCCTCCCCCCTTTAGGGTGATTACCATAGCTTGGATTAGCCTCAAATTCCTAACAAATACGTTGAATCAACTAATGAGTTTAGTAATTTTTAAAAATAACTTAAAATTCGAATAGTAAATCAATTAATACTAAAAATTTGTGAATAAAAATTGGTTTTAAACGACTCTATTATTTCTTTTGTACATAGAATCATTATTTTCCAATTTTTTTCACTAGGCAAATGAATTCTAAATTAACAAGACCTAATGCGTTAGATTCATCAATGAGTCTAATAATTTTTAAAAATAACTTAAAACTAAAATAGTGAATCAATTAATACCAAAAATGTATTTATATGATAATTAAATATAAAATCTATAAATATTAAAAAAATCATATATGCATCATCATTTATTTTACATTACTGAATGCATTAGAATTAAATAAATTGTTATTGTATTTCCAATGGTTTCATTGTTAAATAAATTAGAAGAACTTGTATTTCTATTTTGGTTTAAATGGGAAAAACTTTCTTTATGATGTTTTACTCCTTTAGGAGGGTTTTTCCATGTCAAATATGATGTCAACTTAAATGATATATCCTTGGTTTGTTGTTGTTTTGGTCGTGTTGCTGGTTAGGACAGAACTCAAATTGGACTGATATAAGGGAAAAATGTGTGTGTGTGTGTGTGTACGGATGGGGGGTGTTTGTATATATATATGTCTATTATTTTGTTGGCAATAATGGAGTATTGTTGGGAATAAAGTTTATGTTTAAATATATATATATATATATATGAGAGAATAGAAGTTTTAAATAAAAAAGAAGTAAAGTTTTTTTGATATTATAATTATGAGCATAAGTTAATAAATAACATATAAATTAATTATTGAAATAAATTATAGTTTAATTAAGTTGTGTCCCAATAAATAAATTAAAAAAATAATAATAATAAATAAATTCAGTTTTATATGAATTAGAAATTTATTAATTTTTAAAATATGAATAGATTAAATTACCTTTCACAATTAAAAAAACAATAATAATTTGAATACCTAAAATTTTAGGATTGTCAAACCTATAATTTTAGATAAATAGTAATAATTATTCCTCTTATATTTGGTTAGGTGAAGAGTAGATTTTCAAGATTATTTATCTCCAAAGTTTTTGAGAACTTCTTTTGAGGTAAGGGAAATTAATGCAGTTGTTAAATTTTTTTTGAAATAATTTTATATATATATATATATATATACAGTATTTGAAAACGTTTGAGTTATATTCCGTTTTATACATGGATCAAACCTGTTTTGCATGAAAAGTATGTTAGAATTTTATATTTTGTTTTTGACAAATAAATGTGGAGATATTATATGTTGTAAATTTGAATAAATGAAATAAATATTTGACTTTGGTTTGTTTAGCCTTTGTCAACGAGATATAATAGTTGACTTTTGACTTTTGACCCTTGTCAATGGGATATAATAGTTGACCTTTACATTTCTTGGTGGGGAATGTAATTGATTTGAACCACAGCCTCTAGGGGTTTCAGTTAGAGGTTACTAGTACTAGTAGTGTTTGGTTCCGTCCACCTTAAAGGAACAATTTAAGGCTAGCCACCCATTTGAAAAGTCTCACCTAATTGGGCATCCTTTGATGTTTGATGACCAGAGTAAATAAATTATTGAAATGTTTTGACTGAATTTGATATGAAAATGTTTGAATCAGAAATAAATGCATACAGTTAAAAATTTTGAATGTATTGGCAAAAAAAAATTAAAAAATTAAAAAATTAACTCACATGTTTATGAAAATGATTTATTACAATGTCTCATATTTTGCAAGTGAATTTGAAATATTTGATCCATTGACTGCATTAATGTTCCTTATTGGGTTGTGAGCTCATTCCTATTTGTTGACTACTTTTCAGGTACCCTTAGTTCGGGTGAGGAGTGATGGCTAGGTTGAGGAATGGTCATCATTAGGATTTGACTTAGGATTTTATGTTGGATTTTGTTTAACTGTTAGTTATGTTCATTTGGATCTTTTGGTATTTGGAAGTTATTTGGATATTGATCCTTTAAATTTTTTGTTAGTTCAAAGTTGAGTTTTGAAGATTTTGAGATTTGTTTTAGTACTTGAATTGTTTAAGTTTGCAAATATTTGGACAATGGATTTTGGATGGTGGATGTTTTAGTGTTGAAATTGAATTTTGAGGATTTTAGATTTTGTTCCGCTACTCTGAACAGGTATTTGGTAATTGGTAACTTCCGATTACAAGATAATTGTTTAGGTCAGGTTACACTGTAAGCCTTCAGGTTTGAAGTGTGAAATGACCATCATGCCCTTGGAGTGGGTCTTGGGGCGTGATATAAAATCTCCCTGCAAACATGCGATATCGAAGGGGAAGACTTATGGGATGGTATTTGAACAAGAATGCTCAAGGATTCTTTTTCAAACCAACATTATGGGATTATCATATGGATCCGCCTAAGGATTCTTCTTCATAAGGATTATCATAATAGATTTGATTAAGTAGGTGTTGGGTCCATGAAGATATGCAATTTGAAGGAATGGCTGCCGACTTCATCATATTTTATTATCTTTTAAGGGAATCCCTCAGGCTGCTGCCGACTTCAACTTATTCTATTATCATTTAAGGGAGTCCCTTAGGCTGGAAATCAACGAGTAAAATATCCTAAATGGTGGTCTTGGGTTCGGTTTAGAAAATGGCCTGGCTTGTTTGTCTTTTATAAAATCAGTCTTTTAATCAAATTCATGGAGAAATAGAAAGCACAGGAAAATTAAAGCAATAAGAAATTACAAACTAATTTAGATTTCTTTTTAGATAAGTCATGTTATTTGTACACTAAATCGCATTTAGGGAAAGAATTTTGAAATTATTTGAAAAGGATAAGATAGAATTATGGTAAGTGTTTATGATATTGTTTGTGAAAGAAAAATAGATTAGGGTTGAGATTAGGATTTTAACTAGAAAGAGAAAAGGCATATGTCACTTTCTGTAACTTTCGTTCAATATTGGTAGGAGGCAAGTCGGAGCTTAATTAAGGCAAACTTCATAAAAATATATTTAATTTTCTCAAAGATGCTTTGAAATTTCAAATACGAGATTATGACCTTAACCTTTGCTTTTGGAATTATTAGGAGGCAAGTGGAATTTAAATAAGGCAAAACCTCATAAAAATATGTATTTCTTGACATAGTGGACATTTATTTAATCAAACCCCACAAAGAGAAGATAATTGAAAACTCATAAAAGACAATAACAAGAGGACACAAAATTTCTAAGAAGTCTGAGTTTACTATTCTTCCTACAATATTTTATCATAGCCTCTTGGGATTCACGCGATTGGATTTCTCTAAGAGTGGGCGTTTATTTTACTAGTTGATAAAGGCAATAACAAATAAGTGAAAATGAAAATTTCAGGTAGTCTTGAAGCTTGTTTGATCGTGTGATTAAAAAATAGTTTTTTGTTAAAAATAAAAATTGTTTTTAAAAATTTATAAAAATATTTGGCTCGTTATTCTCTGTAAATAGTTTTTAGAAGCAAAGTGAAATAGAAATAAGTTTTTAAAGAACAAATAGAAGTTATTTTTACATATTTTTAAAATAAAAAGAAAACATAAAAATAAAATTAAAAAACCAAGTAAAATTGAATATGATATAATTTTTTTTTCTCTCTTCACCATGTAATACCAATGCCCAAAATCTTCAAATATAATCTTCCTCTAAATTACACTTGCTTTTCTAAATTTCTTTTGATTTTTCTAAAATTTTTCATTAAGCAAATAAATTTTAAATCAAACCATAAAATTTATTCATTTTCAAAAATAATTTGAAACTCAAAAGACTATTTAACTGGTATTAAAAAGTCATGGACCTTAATAGCATTAGAAAGTCATCGACAAAAATTTATTTTAAATAACTTGGTTAGTTTCTTTTATATATATTAATATATATTTGTCACTATACAAATAAACTTCAAATTAAGAAGATTTAATGCATTGAATTTATTAACAAGTCTAATAATTTTTTTAAATAATTTAATATTTAAGTAGTAATCAAATTAATATTAAAAATTTATGGACAAAAATTAGTTTAGAATGACTCTATTGTTCATTTTCTACATAGAATCATTATTTTTCGTTTTTTTTACTAGGCAAATAAAGTCCAAATTAAACAAAAATCAACATGTTGGATTCATTAACAAGTTTAATAATTTTTTAAAATAAATTAAAACTCAAATAATAATTCAATTAATTCCAAAAATTTATAGATAAAAATTAATGTGAAACAACTCTATTATATCTCTTTTACATAAAATTATTATTTTCCAATTTTTTTTTATTAGGCAAATAAACTCTAAATTAAACAAGATTTAATGTGTTAGATTTATTAACAAATATGATAATTTTGAAAAATAATTTAAAATTCAAATAGTGATCCAATTAATACAAAAAATTTATGGATAAAATTGGTCTAGAATGACAATTATTTTTTTCTATATAGAATCATTATTTTCTTTTTTTTCTTTTTTTTACTAAACAAACAAACTTCAAATTAAATAAAACTTAACGAGTTGAATTCATTACCAAGTTTAGTAATTTTTTAAAATAACTTAAAACTCACGTAGTGATCCAATTAATACCATAAATTTATGGACAAAATTGGTTTAAAATGACTCTATTGTTTTTCTTATACAATCATTTTTTTTTTCACTAAGCAAATGAACTCCAAATTAAATAGGATTTAATACGTTGAATCAACTAACGAGTTTAGTAATTTTTAAAAATAACTTAAAATTCGAATAGTAAATCAATTAATACAAAAAATTTGTGAATAAAAATTGATTTAAAACGACTCTATTATTTCTTTTATACATAGAATCATTATTTTCCATTTTTTTTCACTAGGCAAATAAATTCTAAATTAACAAGACCTAATGCGTTAAATTCATCAATGACTCTAATAATTTTTAAAAATAACTTAAAACTAAAATAGTGAACTAATTAATACCAAAAATGTACTTATATGATAATTAAATATAAAATCTATAAATATTAAAAAAAAATCATATATGCATCATCATTTATTTTATATTACTGAATGCATTAGAATTAAATAAATTGTTATTGTATTTCCAATGGTTTCATTGTTAAATAAATTAGAAGAACTTGTATTTCTATTTTGGTTTAAATGGGAAAAACTTTCTTTTTGATGTTTTTCCATGTCAAATATGATGTCAACTTAAATGATATATCCTTGGTTTATTGTTGTTTTGGTCGTGTTGCTGGTTGGGATAGAACTCAAATTGGACTGATATAAGGGAAAAATTATCTAGTCTGCCCATGCTGTTAACTTTCCCAATTGGTGTTGCTTACCCCCCTGCATTTGCCATCCCCCACCATAGTTAAATATCCCCCAACTTCGTGTGTTATCACTGACTATTGTTACTGCATCCCCTTGTCCAAACAAAGGTGTCCAGATCATCTTGGGATTAAAAATTTAAGTAGGTAAGAAAAAAGTTCAAACATGGGAGCAATAAGGTAGATGAGAAAAGGAAAAAAAAAAAGAAAAAAGAAAAAAAGTGGATGTATATTTAATTTCCCATTGGAATAATAATCCTTTTTTTAAAACACATAGATATAACCTTTTTAATAATAAAAAGGTTCATAGACATTTGTATATCCATTTGGCATGAATGATAAATGATTATTATTATTATTATTTTGTGAAGAAAAATTCCTTTAGATTTGAAAGAGGAAGAAGAGCTTTGGAATTGGCACAAGTAGTGTAAGGGTTTGAAATGTTGTTGTTACAACGAGGGGATTTGAACCCAGGCCAAAAAATTTTAGGTTGAAGCTGGTCTACCATAAAAGCAAGCCCACATTTGCAAGTATACATTTACAGTAAATATATTAAGGTTCATTATTAAAAGAATAAATAAATTAATTCCAATTATTTTGTTTAATTGATTAATAAAAGCATAAAATCTATTATTATAATTTTCTTAATAAGTTTTTTTTATATCATTTATATGATAATTAAATATAAAAACTACAAATATTAAAAAAATCATATATGAATCATCGTTTATTTTACATTATTGAATGCATTTGAATTAAATAAACTATACTTTTAATATTAAATATATCATCATTTATCTTATTAATGTTATTTTAAAAAATTACTATCACTTCATTTTTAAATTTTTTATATTTATCCTTTTAATTTTATTTAATCTTAATTTTTTTATTTTAAATATTAAAAATATAAATTTATTCAAAAAATTGCTAAAATTTAAAAAAATAATAAATTATTAAGACCTATGTACTATTTTTTTCTTTAACCATACTTATATTAATTATATTTATAAAATAATTTTAACATGTATATTCTTACTTATTTTATCATTTTTTTAGTTTTTTTTTCAAATATTTTCATAAGTTTTAAATAATTTTTACCTCATTAATATTTTTATTAAAATATTTACCAATATTTTATTGATATTTTTTATATATCCGTAAAATACAAATACGGATAAATCCATATTTATTGATATATCAAATCATAGTTATGAGATAATAAAAAATAAAACACGGTTTGGGTCCATGAAGAAAATACAAAAGTGGATGCATAGGCATTCTGAAGGAGTGGCTGCCGACTTCAACATATTTTGTTATCTTTTAAGGAATCCCTTTGGCTGCTGCCGACTTCAACATATTTTATTATTATTTAAGGGAATCCCTTAGGCTGGAAATTAATGATTAAAATATCCTAAATGGTAGTCTTGGGTTAGGTTTAGAAAATGGCATGGCTTGTTTGTCTTTTATAAAATCAGTCTTTTAATCAAATTCATGGAGACACAGAAAGCACAGGGAAAATTAAAGTAACAAAAAATTACAAACTAATTTAGATTTAGTTTTAGATAAACCATGTTATTAGTACACCAAGTCACATTTAGGGAAAGATTTTTGGAAATTATTTGAAAAGGAAAAGATTAGAATTATGGTAAGTGTTTCCAATATTGTTTGTGAAAGAAAAATATATTAGGGTTGAGATTAAGATTTTAACTTGGAAGAGAAAAGGCATATGTCACTTTCTGTAATTTTGAAATCCAAACACAGAACATGCTGTAAGAAAGGACCGTTAAAAAGATCTGGGAATTGAAAAGTTGCATTCACTCTACAAATCCTTGCCTTCAATATTTTAATTTCTTGCTTCTCTTTTACCAAATTGGGCAAATGGAATTTCTGAGTGCATGCCTGAGTTCAGCAGTATCATCATTTTCCCAACATCTTTGCGGCTTCATCTGCTCCGCATTTGGGAATCCCCTCGCATTCGAGTCTAATTATAGTCATCTGCAACAGGGGCTGGAACGTCTAAACGATCTGAAATCCAGAGTGGATAGGAACCACGATGAATCGGTTCCAGGAGTAAATGACTGGTGGATTAACGTTGAACAAACTGGCTGTAAAATGAGCCCGATGCACGCAAAGATAGAAGCCAACAAAAAGAGGTGTTGTGGTGGCTTCAAAAATCTCTTTCTGCAAAGCAGGGAAGTGGCAGAGGCACTGAAGGAGGTGCGAGGACTTGAGGTACGTGGAAATTGCCTTGCCAATTTGCTGGCTGCCAATCGTCAAGCAAGAGCAGTGGAGCATATGCCTGTGGAATCAATTGATCGTCAACCAGCAGCATCCAAAAATTTAGCCACAATTATGGATCTGCTGAAGGACGATGAAGTTAGAACAATTGGGGTTTGGGGTCAGGCAGGAATAGGCAAAACTACTCTGGTTAAGAATTTGAACAACATGCTTAAGGATGCTTCTTCAACTACTCCACCTTTTAGCATTGTCATATGGATCACCGTGTCCAGGGAGTGGGACCACAAAAGCATCCAGGTACAAATCGCTCAGAGACTGAAAATGGAAGAGAAAACCAAAGAAAGCCCCGAGAGTCTGGCTGCCAGAATCTGTGAAAGACTGAAGAGGGAAGAAAAGTTTCTCCTCCTTCTAGATGATGTTTGGAAGGAAATTGATTTGGATGCTTTGGGTATTCCCCGACCTGAAGACCACGCGGCTTGTAAAATCATATTGACAACCAGATTTTTAAATGTTTGCCGAGGGATGAAAACAGACAGAGAGATTCCCATTCATGTCCTAAAAGATGATGAAGCTTGGAAATTGTTCTGCAAAAATGCAGGGGAGGCAGCCATTTTAGAAGATGTTGAACCAGTTGCGAGGGCAATAACTAAGGAGTGTGGAGGATTGCCCTTGGCAATAAATATGATGGGAACATCCATGAGAAAGAAGACTAGTAAACACCTGTGGGAGTATGCATTGAAGGAGCTGCAAAGGTCAGTGCCGCATAACATCTACGGGGTAGAGGATAGGGTTTACAAGCCTTTAAAGTGGAGTTATGATTCCTTGCAAGGTAATAATATCCGATCCTGCTTTTTGTTCTGCTCTTTATATCCTGAGGATTTCTCAATTGTTGTAAACGAACTTGTACAATGCTGGCTGGCGGAAGGTCTTTTAGATGTAGATGAACAACAAAGCTATGAGGATATCTACAATAGTGGAGTTGCTTTAGTAGAAAATCTCAAGGATTGTTGTTTGCTGGAAAATGGAGATGATGACAGAAGCGGCACTGTGAAGATGCATGATGTAGTTCGTGATGTCGCGATTTGGATTGCATCCTCCTCAGAGGATGAATGTAAATCTCTTGTTCAATCCGGAATTGGATTGAGCAAATTCCCAGAGTCCAGATTGACACCATCTTTAAAGAGAATTTCTTTCATGCGTAATGCATTAACATGGCTGCCAGATAGTCAGATACCTTGCTCGGAGGCCTCCACTTTGCTTTTACAAAATAATAACAAACTTGAGATAGTTCCTGAGGCATTCCTGCTCGGATTTCAAGCACTCAGGGTCTTGAATCTAAGTAATACCAACATCCAGCGATTGCCTCTTTCCCTCATCCACCTTGGTGAACTACGTGCCCTTTTATTAAGCCATTGTCGTAGCCTCAACGAATTACCCCCTGTGGGGCGGCTTAGTAAACTACAAGTGCTGGATTGCAGTAATAGTGGTATCCTGAAATTGCCAGAAGGGATGGAGCAGTTGAGCAACTTAAGGGAATTAAACTTGTCAGGCACTCAGGAGTTGAAAACCTACCGAGCTGGATTGGTATCAAGGCTGTCTGGTTTAGAGATTCTGGACATGAGTAACCGTAACTGTAGATGGTGTCTGAAGACAGAGACAAACGAGGGAAACGCAGGACTAGTTGAGGAGCTAGGATGTCTGGAGCGATTAATTGTTTTAATGGTGGACTTGAATGGCACCACACATCCCTTTTCGGAATATGCTCCTTGGATGGAAAGGTTGAAACGGTTCAGAATTAGGGTATCTGGAGTTCATGGCCGAATTTCTCATTCTCTTGTGGCCCTTCATAATCAGGAGTTTTGGGCACTGTTTGAAAAAAGTCTAATCACGGATCGTTTAAGGAATGAAGATGGAAAATTTGAGGAAAGAGAGCTTTTACTTTCGGGATTGGATCTGTCAGGCAAATTGAACGGATGCTTGTTAACATGTGCAGCCGTTCTTGAACTGGAAGATTGCATGGGGTTAAATAATCTGTTTGATAGTGTTGGTGGCTTTGTTTATCTCAAGTCACTTTCTATTTCGTCTTCCAACGTCAGGTTTAAGCCAACAGGAGGATGTCGTTCCCCAAATGACCTACTTCCAAATCTAGAGGAACTTATCCTCATGCGTCTCGATAGCCTAGAGAGCATTTCAGAATTAGTTGGGAGTCTTGGACTCAAATTCTCAAGGCTAAAAGTAATTATGGTGCTCTTTTGTCCGAAACTAAAATATCTTCTCTCTTGTGATGATTTTACTCAACCTTTGGAAAAGCTGAAACTAATTTACTTAGCCGACTGTTCCGATTTGAGTGATATGTTCATTTACAGTTCAGGGCAGACCTCAATGCCATATCCCGTTGCTCCAAACTTGCAGAAAATAATGTTAAGAGAGCTTCCCAACTTGAAGACTTTAAGCAGACAAGAAGAAACATGGCAACATTTAGAGCATATTTTTGTGAGAGATTGTACAAGTCTGAAGAAGCTACCTTTGAATGAGCAAAGTGCAAATACTTTGAAAGAGATAAGAGGAGAGCAGGAGTGGTGGAAGCAATTGGAGTGGGATGATCTTGTTACCAGCTCCTCTCTCCAGCCTCTTTTCAAAGGTCCAGAGTGGTGGCACTGATCATCTGAAGACAACTCGGAGAGGAGAGTTCAAACAGCTTCCTCTTACGGGGAATAAACCCAGGCACTGATCATGTGAGCTCTTCCGTCACCCACTTCACTTTTCTATTTCATTTTCTTTAACACGTAGTTTATTCTGCCGCATGAAGTGCTGTAGATTTCTCCTTCTTAGTTCCACTATATACTTAGCCAAAGACATTTAAATATGTATGTTAAATAAATTAAAGTGGTTATTCAACTAAAATCAATATAATTTTGTTGACTGGAATGATTATTTAGCTTAATGATTTCTTACAACACTTAAAAATTGAGACTGCTAATGTTAAGTTTGTCAGCTGCTTTAAACCTAATAGTATGAAGTAGGTCCAAACTTGCACTTTGTACATTAAATATTTCTAAGGAGTTGATTAGATCCTGACTTATTGAGACCAATAATTAGTTTTTACTTTTTATTACCTCTACTTAGTTTAAGCTATAAAAACTAGGAAACTCAAACAAAAAGCTTCGGTATGTGCTTCTCTTTTAACACAATACGTAAACAAAGGTTATATAAACATATGATAAATCTGATACTATGGTTCTAAGAAATTACTAAAAAAAAAAATATGTTGAGGAGTATAATTTTGGTAAGTTTGGTTTACCATGAAAAATACAAAAGATAATCAAATAAGTTAAAAACTTATGCTTTTTCAAATTATTTATTCGTTATATTAAAAAGAAAAAATAAGTGAAACTAATGAGTTTGAAACAACAGATAAAAATAATTTCTTAATTGTAAATTTATTTTCTCTCTTTATTTTATTTCCTTCAAATTTTTTAAGAATGAAACTCAGGGTTAATTAACTCACTTGCATGCTCAATCCTTTAAGGTTATCTCAATATATCCTACAAGTTGTTTAACCAATTGCCTTGGACCCTTAATTCCAACTAAGTTAGAATCGAAATATTGGACCTAAACGTGTTATTTCTTTCTTTTATGAAATAGATATTTGCTTCTGATTTATTAATTTGAACAAATTTGGTGTGATAATTGGTGAACGATATTAGAAGCTAGAAGATTGAGAAAACAAAATTAACACCTTGTACATCGTAGTTTTATTTTGTTTCATATTAATCAATGCTTGTTGTGTTTGAATTCAATTTGTGAGTTTTTCTTTTTTTACTTATTTTTTAATCTAAATGGTATGTTTGTCAATTTTACTAATGATAATGTGCTTTAGGAGTTAAAGGGCTAACATACTTAAAAGGTGCATGTGACCATTTGACATTGGACTATATGTTAAATTATTTATCATTTTCTGTAATCCACATTATTCAATGACTTTTAACTTAATCTTTATAGTAGTCATTCTCCACTTAGATCTACTAACTCACCTCAACATTTTTTTTTATTTCTTTTTCCAGATTCAGTTGATATGGCTTCTTATGACAAAGAACAAGAACATGGTGTTTGATATAATGTTTGAGAGATGTTCTTTATTACTATATGTATATTAGAGTTTTGAGTTGTTATTTTGATGTATTTTGGGTGTGAAAAGTTGAATATTGTATTGTGCTTAAGCTTGAAGAAATTGGTGTGTGAGTATCATGGTGTGATAAAAGCCTTGGGTAATAATACCATAACAAGTTTGAAGCTATTAAATTTGAAAATTTCTGACATGTTAGAGCTCTCCTAATAATACTTTAGTACAAGAGTTGGTATGTAATAATACTCTTTCATAGTTCAACTTGAGTACAAGACTACAACAATAGACAAAAGAAAAGACCACTTGTAATTCCCCATAGAATCATACACCAATTAAAAAAGAAATGGAACTTTTTGGAATTTCAACTTTCATAGTTCATGTGAGAAGTATAAAGTATAAAATTATTCCCTTCATATATACTTAAATAGTAATTAACCAAGAAATTCAAACCTCTGGCTTCTATTCTACCAAAAAGTTGAGTCAAATGCATGGATCTGATAAATGATTAATTAGTTGGATAGATAGGCAATCCGAGTTTAAGGTCAGAAGGAAAATTACCTAACCAAAGAAGTAGGATAAGGTGGAGGGTGTTTATTTGGTACACAGTCTTTTGACATTATGGTATGAGATAGAATGTCTAAGAATTTAGCCTTCAAAAAAACTCTTTGAAGACAAATTGCCAAGACTAAATGTGAGTCACCTTGATCCTAAACTCTGAATCACATTAATTTTCATTTCCAAAAATATGATATAGAACATGGGCTTTTTGTTGTAGGAGAGAAGAAAAAAGAACATTTCAAGACATGCTTATAGCTGAAATCTGAATTTGTCATCTTCATTAGGACAAAGACACCATTGTGGACAACTTGTAAGAAAAAAAAGAAAAAGGAAATTTGGTTGCATCCAAATACAAGAGCACTTGCAGCTAAAATCTCCCTACAAACATGTGATAACAAAGGGAAGGCTTGTGGGATGATATTTGAACAAGAAGCTCAAGGATTCTTCTTCAAACCAACATTATAGGATTATCACATGGATCCTTGTGCCCAAGGACTCTAACTTGAAAAGGATCCAAGCACAAATTGGTCAAAGATCAAACATGGAAGTAAACATGACCAAAAGAACCCCCTCATTATTGATGATGTTTGGGAGACATTTAAAGTGGTGATCATGATAACCTTGTAAACAAGAATGCATTAAAAAAAAGTTAAAAATAGTGCACCAAAGTACACAAAACGTATATAATGTTTGTCAAAGATGGCTAACAAATAACAAGAAGGAAAACAAGAAACTACTCTTTTCTTTATTGAGAATAATAATAACAATGGGACAGGTTTTTTCGAATATTCACTCCTAATAAGAATGTTTGGGTTAAAGATAAATGAGTTCAGTGCAGCTTTAAGAAATTTTTTAATACCAGAGATAGATTCAGATATGACTTTGTCCTATCTCAATTATATATAATGTTAAATAAAAAAAACTATTTTAATCAATTTTTTTTTATTTTCAACTTGTTTAACATGTATAAAATATTAGTTCTCATAAAAATAAAATATAAATATTTATAATATTTATATATTTATAAATTATATTAATTTATAATAAAATTCAAAATTTTAAAAATAAAATTTTGAAAAATTTTAAATAGAAAAAAAATTAAATAGGTCGAGGTTAGGATAAGGGTAAGTCATCCCGAACCCGTCTTATTGTCATCCCCAAGTGACAACCCAACCAATCAATAAAATCACGCAAAGACATTAGGTCTTCAACTATGTACAACTTGGTCCTAGAGAACATGTTACAAAGGAACAATTTTTTTAGTTTTAGGATGGAGACCTCCTTCTTTTCATACAATCTTCTATTTCTCTCCTTCCAAATTGTCTAAAAAAAAAAAGCACAAATGAGCTACTTCCTACACTTTTTTCAATTTCGTTCTAACAAAGAAGCTATACCAACCTAACAAAGTCTCTCTTACTAACGAAGATAACACCAAGGATACACCAAAGTGAGAGAACAAAAGCTATCACAGAGATCTAATTACTATACCACATTGTCATATAATGTGGTTAATCGAGTCCTCCTAAATATGACAAATAAAGCATCTATTAGCCATGGACTACTCTCTCCTCCAGAATTGATCTAACGTCAAAACCTTATTTCACGATAACTCTCAAGCAAAAAAACTCAACTTAAGTCGAATTTAAGAGTTCCAAACAACTACTTTTGGTCAAGTGGTTGAATTACCAGTTTCTAAGCAAGCATGAAGGTACTTCATAGAGAAGGAATAACACTTTGTCTCCAATCAAATCACCTTATTTTCTCCTCCCCCATTCACCGCAAAACACTTCACAATTTAAATCTCTCAATCATTTAGATGTCTAGAGAAGCTACGAGTGCACCAGCCACTAAGATTAGACTGATTCCACAAATCTACCATCCACTCCTCCTTTAAGTTAGTTAAGGCATATAAAGAGGGAAAAAAAGACACAAGATGACTCATTACCACATTACTTATATTTCCAAAACTTAACCCTCTTTCCATTATCCTAAATAAATGAGACTCCAATGTTGACAATCACCCACAATTTCCTTACGGTTTTTCATAACTCAAACCCATACCCCTTGGAATACCACCCCCTTCATAGATGAGGAGGACATCTATGAAGGCCAAGGATGAGCTGGAGGTCTCAAAGGATGCCTTGGATGATGTCCGCAAGTTAATGTCTCATAACGTCAAATGTTGCTTCAAAAATTAAAAAATAAAAAAATAAAAATAAACCATGAATTTTTTTGTCCCTAATTCTACACAGAAAAATGTTGGCATTCACAAGAAAATGCAACTGCTTGTGTTCAGGTAAAAAAATAAAAAAATAAAGAAAGATAAGAATGGGAACAAATAAAATTAAATTAATGGAATAAAAGACTAAGCAACCAAGGGTTTATAAAGTCATGCTATTATTTACATAATACAACTGATTATTCGGAACATATTCTGAAGTCTGTTAAGTCTGTTATTTACATAGTCAACAGAACATGAAAACCCCAGCAACTTAGTATCCCATAATTTCAGTTTCCAGTCAACCCCACCTATGCCTCACTCTTTACAATTTCCACCATGACACCGTTAATTAACCTCCCTGGAGAATAAAAGAATTTCTGCACACCTGAAAAAATGTGAAAAAAGAAGTAAAGTTAAATCAATGATACTGCATGCAAACACGTTATTAAATGAAATATGCATTTCAAATTATGAAGGAAAAGAAAGAAAATCAAAAGGTGAATCATACGTAGAACAAGTAAACACTGGCACTCCTAAAAAGTAATCAAAATGGTTACCTCTAATCAAACTCATCATCCGCATCTTCTAATTGATTCTCCACGTTCAGGCCATCTTTGTTATTATTTACAAACTTGTGTTGAGCCTCCATCTTAAAGCTCTCTCTATTATTTACAGTCTCGAGCGTCTTTGTTTTAGGCCTGTCATTGCTATTTACAAAGCCCTTGTCTGTTTCTGGCATCCGAAGACCGTTCCAACCAGTTTCTTCGATACCAGTGGGATGTTCAGCTACTGCTACACCACCATCAGCTACTAAGTCAAGAGAGCCAGAGCTGCTCCTGCGAGATAGCCTGCCATTTTCAGATGGTCCAGACTTATGATGAAGTAGATGCCCATTTATATTACTATCTAAAACAGGAACCCTGAATAAGAAATTGTAATTCAAAAACATGAGTACAAAGTTCTCACTGTTGAAGTCGTGCACCAAAACAGCAATTAGCAAAGCATAAAAGAAGAAAACAATGCCAAAATATTTCGTGTGCACATTAAACAAGAAAATGTTGATAGATAGGACAAGAAAATGGCAATATCAGCCATTTCTCTGAACAATAATATGAAGCGAGATCAAGTATCCAAACTATTTCCAACAAATGAACAAGTGCATTCAAAAGAAGCAACACTTAGGTCCATCAGCAAAATAAATGGACAAATAGAACTTCAGCACACCTTGCTTTTTGAAATTTGGGAGTTTGAAGATAGTCAAAAACTGGAACTAGATCTTTTGACCTTGCTTCAATCATGCGTGTTGGAAACCTTTCGACCTCAATTTCCCCTCCCAAAACATTTTCTTCCAATCCATCAACCATCATCGTCTGGAAGTATATCTGGCAAGCAGTTTACAGGAACAAAGTGCATGTTATAACTTTAACAAGAAAGCTGAATGATCAGTAAACAAATATCTTTTTCAAGTTTCCTGCATAACATTTAAATACCTCAGGTTTTGCCCACAATGGGTTTTGAGCTTGATGCATCTGCAGTTCTGCTTCTGAAATATACAAATGATGCCTTTCCTCAGGACTGATCTTACTTTTTGAAACTCCACTCCTAGTCTCTGGGTGGAAAGCATTTTCCTTTTTAATTCCTTCAGGAAATATTTTGCTGCTATCTGTATTTCCATTTTCACCATATATGTCAGTATTATCTTCACGCTCTCTTCGATGTTGTTTTTGACAAACATTCCATTTCTGGACAGCCTCAACCACTAATCTCGCATCACCATCAGGAGTTGATTCATATCCAGTGGACAACCCAGAAACAACAGTGGTAGAATCTATTCCAGTTGAAATTCGCAAAGCATATTGTATTACACAACCGGAAGGAGAGAAAACCAGAAGGTGGTATTTTTCCTTCAAGGAGCTGCTATTGGAAAATAAATCATTAGCTTTGCAGTTGTGGAAAGACGAAGCAATAGCCCCAGAAAGGGAACTCATCCTTCCGGTTGCAGCTGCTGCAGCTGCTGCAGCACCAGTTACAGTGCCTCTCCATCCATTATTTCCACTTCTTATTCTGCTAACAACAGAAAGAGTAACCGGGGGACCAGATGCACAAAAGTTTTGTTGACTAAGCATTTGTAGCCCAGAATTAGGTGGCCAGCGAACAGCTGGCTTAGTTGGTACACCCAATCCACTATTTTTAGCAGTAGGAGAAGAGTCTGAAGGCTGAAGATTTACTGATCCTCCCGAAGGGGATATAGCAAACAGATGGCTTGTCCCCCTTGAGGAGCTTATCATAATCCAATTGCTGTCATCACTGAAACTGATGTCCTGTATGACCTGAAATATAACCAAAAATTAACAATGTCATAGTAGTGCTCCATGCTAACAGTGACCAGTAAATAAGAAAGGATTAAACAAATATATTGCCCTTACTGCATTTGTGAAACCACGTTGCAGCCTGTAAAGATGTGCATAAGATGCACAAGTATCTGATCCAGATGAACTTCCAGCTACCCCGGGCATTATTCGGAAGACATTTATGTTGTGACCCTGAACCGAGGCTGTCACCAAAAGGGTCCCACTAGGATCAAAGCATAATGCTGAAATAGGACTTTTATGTGCTTTAAACTGAGTAATAACAGATTTAGTGACAATATCTCTGACAATAACCTGTTAAATCAAAGGAAACAGTGAGTGGAACTAGAATGGGAGAGAAGATGAACATTAAGACGGAAAAAGCATTCATTAGATGCCCCTGAGATTTGGGAAACCAAAAGAGCATTATTGGCACAGAAGCAGAGGCTTGTTTACAAATGCAAAACTTTTGCCTCCTCAAGGATGTATTTGATTCAAATGAAAGATAAGTCGTGAAAACTAATAACACTCACCAGACAGTAAAAAATTTGGGACATAAAATCATGTATTCCAAGGAAAATTAAGGTAAAACTATGAGGGTGTTTGTTTTTTTAGCTTTTTATTGAAAGCAATTTGCTTTCAGACTTTAGGTATTTTGTTTTTTTACTTTTTCATGACTCATTATAAACTTTTTGCTGAATAGAAAAAGCCAAAATATTTGGCCTTTTCTAGATGGAAAAAGCAAAATGTTGATTTTTCCTTACTTTTTAATTTTCAAAATATTATAAAAATAAACAACCTAATACTTAATACTATTAAGCATTAAAGTTCTATTTAGAATTAAGTAAAAAAACAAACACCACCTAAGAGAAATCTAAAACATGTATTAGAAGAAAAAAAAATGAAATGCAGCATGCAAAATAGTTGTTTTCAGTATTATGTGTAAAACCAGACTTGAGCAAAACAATATATACCATTCCAACATTGTCTGCATCTGGAAAATGGGCATTGACAGCTCCATTTCCCTTCCACCCAGGACCAGGACTCCCAGAATGTGGCAAATTATTGGAATCAGGTAGGAGCTCAGAGCAGTATCTGGACAGCTTCTTATATCCAATGTCTCCTAAGGACACAATTCCAGCTGCAAGTTGCTTGCTCGATGCTTTCGCATAGTGTGCAACCAGACTCCCATTTGAAGCAGAACCAGAGAAACTTCCAGAAGTTGTTAAATGTTGAGGACTAACGCGCCCATAATTTGAGACTACAACAGGACTGCCACTATAAGCCAGCCACCTGGGACCCACTGCAAGAGGTCCATAGCCTATACTCCCTGAGCTAAGAGAACCAGTTACTATCGGATTTGTGAGAATAGTATATTCCCTCTCCAATGTTGCAACATCAAAACAGTGTATCTGCAATATATAGAACCCACTTCTCACACTCTGAGCAGGCAATAAATATGGGATATTGAGATATGTATAACGTGAACATACCTGAGCTGCTTGAGAAATAGCAACCACTCGGGAGCTGCATCTTACAGAATAAACTACTGACCTGAACTTCAGAAAATGCACGAAAGACTGAGATTTCAAGGAATAAAAACGAACTACAGTAGGCATAGCACTGCCATTCACTGTATCATGGCTATTTGGGATGCCCTCCTTGTAAGGAGTGCCAAATCCATCCTGTATGTTACCACCTCCAGAAAGAGATCCATCTGAACAAACTACCAGTAATGGGCGGCTGTCTGCAAACTTGTCTTTGGATCCCTTTGATGCAACTGGGTTTGGTAGCATTTGCAAAAATGAAACAGGACCATCATGTCTGGACACTAGATCACGCACATTATCTGCTTCTTCAACATCCCAGACCTGGAATCCAGATCGATATCCAAGCAAGAGAACTTGCCGATTGATGTTTCCATCACATTCTAACTTGTCAAACCCAGCCCATTGCACCTTTATTTCATAAAAGAAAATACAAAAAAGGTAATAACCACCACTATCAGCTTTAAAACGGAAGAACTCTAAATGAAAAAGAATCTATCCAACATGAATTAGTAATTAGCATGAGAAAGTAGTCCATTGTCTAATTGAAAATATGAAATGCATCACCTTCACTCCCAGCTTTAAAATTGAAGCACTTCAAATAAGAAAAATATTATTAAACATGTACTTAATGAACTAGAGAAAGGAAGTAGCATAAATCCAATAAAAACTGTGAAACAAGGACCACAGTCAACAAATTTATCACTTGTCATTCCAGCTAAATCTGTTTTTGATAAGTTTGTCACAACAGAAAAATAATATATGTAAGTCTGAATCTTGACTTAAGCATGCAGCAAACAGAAAGTATAAAATTGTACAACTTTATTACACACCCAGGACAAAATAACCAAGTCAAAAGAAATCAATAAAATGACACAAAGAGCAATGAAAGGGAAAAATTCTAGGTAATCAATAGATTGTCTCAATGTAGGTTGATATAAATCAGTTCCCAAACCAGATACTTTTAGTTTCCTTAAAATCAGAAATAGAATTTTTTAGCAAAAGGTGTTAAGAAATAGCTTCCTTAACACCTCCTTTACTTATGGCATGTAAAGGTGACACGAGGGATGTTGCATCTATCACAACCGTAAACAGGGTGCATATGGAGGAGGCGTGTGCATTAATTATGGAACTCTTTTACTTGATTCTAAGTTCACTTCACATTATGACGATCACAAGAACCACTTCAAATAGTTTCAAATTATAATGAAGCGGTCTAAGGAACATCTCTTATTTCCCAAGAATTTAGATTTGGTTTATGATTAACAATGCATCACAAAATTTCCTCTTATCAGTAATGATACAAACAACCTCTACACAGATCACTTCAAAAACGACAAATAGATCCAAGCCCATAATCCTCAATTTAGAACAACTTCACACATTTAATGATCATCTGAAAATCATACTCATATTTACGCATATATCACTTTTAGTCTATCTGCATCAAATCTTTCAAAACATGAACCAAATAGTGCATATAAAACCACAATTCAGATTTACATCTGTTAAACAATATCTTAGAAGCACTGTCACAGAGTTGGTCATTTTGCACCTTCAAAAGGCCCAAGATGCATCAAATGTTACAAGAAAGCATCCAACATTATGCCTTCTCACTCAAATCAACATCTGCATTTTTTTCTTTTTTTGATAATAGAAAGCACCAGAAAAAGGTGCCACAAGGTATACACAATGTATAAAAAAGCGCCATAACAGGCAAGCATAAAGGAAAAGAGAAAACAAAAAAACAATCTCCCTCTCCTTACTTCAAGCTCAGCCAGTTTACAAAGCCTACATTTAATGTAGCACAATCGTCTATATACAAGCTAGCCCAATTCATGAAGTTATACAATCTAACTCAAGTCAAGATCTGTTGGCATTTTTATGTTTGCTTTCTTTAAACCCTACTCATATTACAAGAATAAAGCAGCAACATATTCAAAGATTAAGCATAGCAAGCTTGAAAAGTGCACAAAAGGCCAACAGCAACAAGCAAGGTTGAGACTTTAAAGGTGAATAATTACACTTCACAATCTAATTAAAATAGTGCACCGTGCAGAGGGAGCAGCAAGATAGCATCCAAGGATCTGACCTTGAAATAATCAGAATACAGATTGGATATTGTGGTACGAATTGTCATGTGTTTGATTATGGTTTCATAATGAAGATGATAGAATTACAAATTACAAAGCACTCATCCAAAACTCAAATCATTAGACTTGACAAAAATATTTTGCCAAATATTTATGGTAATAAAATAGATAATTATAGTAACGATCATGTTGTCGCTGATTAAGATTAGAATGATTATAATGATGACATGAGGATTAAATCCAGTAAGAAACCTGAACAAGGAGCAATGTCAACCACAATCCTTCGAAATAAACTAAAGGGGAAAAACTTTGAAATTAAAAACCAACTGCATTGATGAGAAACACTGACACAATAATCTAGCAAAGTTAACTTCTGTAACTTAATGTAACGAACTGAAAATGTTAAAGCTTAATCAATATGTAGCCTATGCTGAATATCAACCAATCATCAATTTGCTAGATAGAAAAGTGTATCTTATTTTCTTGTACAATTCCAACACTGTAGATCTTTAATATTTAATTAAAAAACTGATAATCTCTAAAATTTCTGATTATGGATCAAAATGCACTGAAAATCCTTTTACAAAAAAGAACTTAAACTACTGGACCAAACATCTAATAACCCCATAATTTTGTCCCTACTGTGGTTTGGTTTCCTTTGTCCTTTTGACTTCCAGTGCTCCTTACATACTTCCTATACACCATGGATGCAGCCTATTTTTGTTAGACATTGCTTTCTATATATTTTTTGTCCACCTATCAAAAGAGGACCCCATATTGTCCAATCATGGAATCAAAGCACGTGATAAATCCTCTTACAAATACAATATATATAATGGGTCATTTACAACTTAATCCAAACTGCTGCTGAGAAGGCACAAATTCTTCATTTTGCAGGACCAGACACATGTTAAGTCATATTACAAATATATGGTTGGCCAGCCATAATTCAACAAACAGCTAAAACCAATCTTTAACCATGAGAAGTCTTCTCAAAATCTAAGAGTATAAAGCTGATAGCCGCCAATCTTAAATTATTTTTGGTCAAACCACATGGCGACTCCTACAAATCCACCTCACTCAACCCAACAACTGACAACTCCAAATTGTCGGATTGCTTGATCACGCCACATGATGAGTCCCTTACAAATATAAAAGAGTGAACCGTTAATAACACAACCAAACTGCTGAGAAACGCCAAACTGGGGTAGGTCCCTCTAAGAGATCTAATAAAGTAGATCCTTAACAACTCCACCATATTGCTGATATGGCACATGGAGTGGATTATGTTCCTCCCAATAATAAGGCCAAAGAAGGATCACAAGCTGAAATTAATAACCATAACATGCATTACCACCTTAGCCAAAATATTATCTTTTCATTATTTGCAACAGTAGCCCTCCAACCTGCTGTACCCACTTAGATTGGCTTGATCAAATCAAATGATCGTATTTTCCGATAATGGAACTTGATTGAAAATGTATTTTCTTGATAAAATTTTCACATTTTCAGTTTTCCTATAAAAAATTGTGCATGCAAAATATTCATTCTTAAAATTCAGGTGACTTAGACCTTTATAGCACAATATCCCTTTGACCCATGTAACATACAAAATCCAACCATTATTTATAGATTTCCTGGTTAGGAGCAATAAAGAAGAATATTAATTTTCCACACATGAAGGATCACTAAAGAAGAATATTAACTCAAATCAGACATGCAAAAATGTATTGCTATAATCCAAACATGAGCTGTTTCATTAATTTAATTTCCCTTTAAGGATTCCAATCCACAAACCACAAATGAGCACTATCATAAATGTAATTTCCTTCTAAAGATCTCACGACCAATCATTTAAAAACATTTTTACAACTTTGCATGAGATGATTACAATCACATAACTGAAATTTCCATGCCCCTTATTTTTCATTAAACAACATGCGAGCATTGTACTTTCATGTTCTCAATCTTGCATGAAAGAAATCCACAGTTAAAATTTCTAAAATTGGGGTGGCTTGCCACTTACAATTCTCCACCCCCCAACTCAGAACTGTCTTCATGACATACCTAATCTTACTGAACATGTTTACTCCTAATTAAACAATTCAATTTTTTTGATAGGTTCCTAATTAAACAATTCAATTGCTTTTCCTCCAACAAATCTCTATAAAACCATCAGACAGACAATAATATATCAAGTTTCAGATAAACATTTCAATTCGGCATCACAACTAAATCTTCAAAAACGCCCTAATCCCACTCAAAAGTGTGTCAGATTCACAATTCGTGGGAGCAACAAATTACAGATTTATCCATAAATTTACAAATGAATCAACTGGTACTCTAGAATCCTCAATATCTCTGAAATTGCAATTAAAATTATACCACGTCGCAGGCATCAATCATGCCAGCAACAAATTGGTGTTACACAAACCACGAAATGGACTGAATAAATTCAGAATATTAGAACGTTTTACACTCTCCAAACGCACAGAAATCACAATTTCCCATCATGAAACAACATATGATGTTTAGGAACCAACTAAAAATTAAAAATGTTTTATTTTCTAAATAAAAAATAAAAAAATTACACCATATTTAACAGTTTTGAATGTTGGGAAACCCAGTACCTGATCATGGTTGGCATCATCATCTCTATCCACAATTGAAGACGCTGCCGAACGCACCGTCGACGCAACAGTGGAAGCACCGGACGACACGATCCTCAAATAACCCGAAATCGCCCGAAACGAAGTGGGAATGAACCCGTTGGTCCGACCCGAATGAGGCTTAGGGCCATCATTATTCCTCATCCCCAAAACGCAGAGAAAGAGATAAACAAGCACACCCAGAAGGAAATGGAAAACTTGTGATTCTCCAAACCCTAGACCTCTTATCATAACCCCAGGCTGTTTCTTTGAGAAACCCACAAAAAGAAACAGCCCCAATTAGCAATCTCAAGTCACAAGTTTCTCCATCCTCATAAAAATCCAAAAAAAATTCAGAAAAGCCCCAAAACGAACCAACTGACTCCAATCAAAACAAAACAAAACGAAACAAACCGCTTCGATTCCGTCGCGTTTCGCCCTCAATTTCCACCGAATAGCTTGAGAAAACAACAAATTTCAAAGCTTTAAATTTTTGCTGCTCTATATGGAACAAATAATTGAATTCCACTCAAAAACATAACAAAAACAATCAAGAAATTAAAAAAAAAATGAAATTTTTTTGAATTAATGGAATGGAAATTTATAATCAAAGATTGGAATTAATAGCGATTAGTTGGCCGGAAAAAGGTGGCAGACTGGCCGGAAAAGAGCAAAAAAAAAAGTAGAGAGAGAAAGGAGATTGAGATAATGAAGAGATGGAAAGAAGAAATGAAGGAGTCTACGTTTACGTCTCTCTCTCCTTTTTTCGAATTGCCTTTGCCTTCCTACTTCACCAAAACATCCACACGTCTTGTCTCCATCTCTTCACCACCTTCATACCAAAATTCCCCTTGTACCCTTTCATCATCATCATCATCATCATTATTATTATCATTATTATTATTCTCATTATCATTTTTATCCTACACTATCAAGTTAATTAATTAATTAATTTTATTTCAAAATTTTAATTTTATTTTAATAATTATATTTTTAAGAGTAATTTTTTACATTTTTTCCAAATATTTTAATTTTATCCTTTTAATAAACTTTTATTTTTATCATGCACTTAATAAAACTTTATGTATACTAATCATTTTTAAACCTAAATTAATTAAAAGAAAATATAGGAGGTTTTGGGTATTTTTAAAAACGTTTTTATAAAACAGTTTTCAAAACAATTTTATAATATTTTTTATTTTTATCTAAAAATCCAAAAACAACAAAATAAAGTCATTATCAAATAAAATCTATAAAAATAATTTAGTTTTAATATGAAAAAAATAATATTAATAATTTTATTTAAAAGTATGCAAATTAATGTGTTCTAGAATTTAATAAAATGTGATGAAAACATCTTTGACAAACATATTTTCGAAATTATTGCGATGGGAGTTTAATGGCCGGCACTGAAATTGAGGAATTCTGATCCAACGGCACATATGTTGGGAGTACATGAACTTAAATGTGGTGAGTAGCACTGTATAATTGTTGAAATGATGGACACCATATCAAACGGAGAAGGAATCCAATGAAATGGTACGGCCTCTTCCCAAGCAATCATCTATTCATTATCTCACGAGATTTTGGGATTTTATTTATTAATAATATTTTTAGTTACTTGCTAAGAAAGTCTTTTTTTTTTTTTCACGAAAAAATAATTGATTCGTCTGGTTGTAATATTTAGATTTTAAATTCTTCATTATAATGATCTCATACATAATTATGCTACATAATGTGGTATTTGAATCGGGTTTTTAAAAATTACATGACATCACATGTTAATTTTACTTTTATCAATTTAATAAATTCATAATGATTTTAGATTTGAGTTTTTTTGTCATGTTTTTATCAATTTAATAAACCTATAATGTTTTTAAATTTTATTTTATTTTTTGTTGTGATTTTGAAATGAAGCACTCAGAGGAAACTTTGACAATAATAATCTTGATCCAGCATAATAAAAATGAAAATAATAATATTAATAATAATTATTCAAATATTAATGAAATAATAACGGGTTGAATAAAATTGTCATTTTGCTTCACCGTCACTTTTGACTAATTCAAAAGCAAAACTAACAATATACAAATCAACTTTAAATGCAAAATTAGTCAAATTTATTATCTTTTAAGATAAATTTAATTTGTTCGAGTCGACATTTATGCCTTTTTTTATTATTCCCTAGTTTGGAACATACCATATTTTTTACTTTATAGGGGATTTACATTTCTTTACCTCTTTAAAGCAAAGAAAAGAAAATCCCGATCCATTCCCACTTCAATGGAAGTAGGCTTTACCAAATTTATGTCAACTTCCGACTACCCATACACGATCATTTAATAAATGGTGGACCTATAAAAGTAGACCACTAAGCTAATTAAATCGCTCTATGTTCGATCAAATTTAGGACTAGGAGACGAAAGAGACTATTTTGAAGGTTGTTAACAATAGTTTCGGTTAATTTTCGATTCATTCGAGAGTCGGGACTAGGTAGGCATTCACGTCAAATATAATGTCCACATCTCATGCCACAAACTCATAAATAGGCTAAGATTTGGGCTTAAGTACGTAGCCCAATTTGCTAAATGGGTCATCAACGAAAGGCCCATGTTAAAATTTTGGGCGAGCTCTACAGACAATGATTTAGAGGGATGGGCATAATAGTCAATCAAGAAAAAAAGATGTGAACATAATTCATAAATGAGCACAGGATGTCGAAATCTCACGGCAAGATATACGAGAGGGAGAAATCACGTGGACGCGAGAAGAAACTCCGCATGAAGCTTGAGGGACAAGAATCGGCGCCGACAACGGCTTGGTTGGTGAGTTGGCCTAATTATGCCTCTAAGGCTCATCTTCATAATGGCCGTCAAAATGTAAACGCGGTTATGGTTGTGAAGAATTTAATGAACAATTTATAGCACTGATGAATTATGATTGTGATTTAATTATTTGAAGGCACGAATAAACTATTTATGACATTTTTTCCGAAAAAATAGAGGAAAAATGTAATAAATTAAAAAATAATAAATTATTTGTATAAATGTCTTTCAATTTATTTAACTTATTTTTATCTATTATATTAAGATTAAATAATTTCAAATTGCATAAATTTTGAATTAATTTTAAATTTTTAAAAAATATTTTTTTTAATATTTTTTTCTTTTTTTAGTGCTTTTAATAAACCAAATAAAGTTTTAGGTGATGTTTGTTTTTTTGGTGATATTTGGCTTTTTCTTTTCAGGTAAAAATAATTTGTTGACATCATCCAATATAACTAAAATAAATTTGTTATCAATAGTTCAATTTAATTATATTCAATAATGTCAACATGTTATTTTTAATTAAATCGAAAAAGTCAAATATTTTAACTTTTTCTATTCAGTCAAAAAACAAACATCACCTTAAGGTAATTGCTTGGAAATTGAAGAAGAATTTTCACTTGTTTTGTTAAAAAAAAATTACAAATGGAGTTATCAATTTAGTTTTTTCTATCAATTATTGAATAATAATTTATTTTTTGCATTGGTGACGTGTAATCACATATTTGATGTGTTTTAATATGGATCATGATTGATTGAAAGACTTAACATATGCCAAATAATTTGATGTCATACAAAAGAAGCTAAGTTGTCTATTTGATTGTATGGGTTGGAAAAAAATTTGGTATGTATTTATTTTGGTAAAGAATGTTACTTAGAATATTTATATTGATATTTTTTTTTATAAAATAAAGTTTTCTTATAGAAGAATGAAAGTTGTTAGAATATATTTCTAAATATTTTATATTAAAAAGGAAAATTTAAAATTTGGACGGGAATACAAATCAAAATTTGTATCTACTCTTATATTCGAGAATCATGGTATAATTGTACAAAATTGTACTAAAATGGCATGTCCTTTGTTCATTAATTTACCTAATCTTATATTTATGACACAATCAATAACATTATTGCTATAATAAATTAATATCAAAATCATATGAGAGAACCTTGGATAAGGTAAGGTGAAAGAATGCATTGATAGTGAATTGTTTCTTTCTATCCCGATTATATATGTAATTAATAAAAAAAAGTAAATTATAAAAAATTACATTATTTATTTATGTATAAATTATATTTATTTTTAATGTAGTTAAGATTTAAAATTAAATCAATGAGAAATTCTCATGCATGTGTCCTAGTTTATTTGGCTTTCGAAAAATGCAAAAAGAAGAAAAATATTATTAAGGAAAAGGTTTTTTCTTGATTGATTTCACTATAAAAATTATGAAAGAAAATCAAATATAATTAAAATTAATTAAAAAAATTATATTTTAAAATTATTTAACTTTATATAATAAAAAAAATAAGTGAAATGGATTGAAAGAAAAATATAAAAACAATTATTTATTATAAATATATTTTTTATTTCCCTTCATTCCTTTTACATTTTTTTCCAAATTTTTGGGTGACCAAACATAGTCTTATAATAAGAATAAAAATAAGTTTAAATCATAGGAAAGGATCCCATCGGAATGACTCTTCGGTTGCTATTCCTACTCGGGACTCTTTTGTGTTATTTCATGGTAACTCTTAAGAGGCCAAATTTGAGAATAGACTTTAAAAAAATTAAAAATTAAAAAGAAAAAAAAAATGTGAAAGATTAGGAAAATTTTGGTTCACCTTTTCCAACCATGCATGTAAAATGAGAATATGTGGGCTTGTTTCCCGTGATTTGACTTTCTGTTTTTCCAAACACCTACCAACCTCACATGTTATGGCGACTTTAGGTTTATGTTGTTACCAAAAAGATGAGGCAAACAAACAAGGTTAACAAGTGGTCGTCACGGGAAAAAGATATGGGCAGGTACATGTTTTTAAAAACAATTATGAAAAATTATTTTTTGTTATTTCATAGAATAAAAGTTTATTTGAGAGTTTGAAATGTTTTAAATATGTTTTAAAAATAATTTTTATGTTTCAAGTTTTATTTTTAATCATTATTTATATTTATATAATTATTTTTTGAAACATTTCCTAAGAAATAAATGAAAACAATAAAAACATGTACTTTGAAAATATTATATTTTTTATTTTTGAGAATAAAAAATAGAAAATAGTTTTCTTACCTTTTCTAGTTTTTTATTTTAAAAAATAGAAAATTGTTTTAAAAAACAATTATCAAACAAACCTTATATATTCCAAAAAAGTGAGTATATATCAAGTTTTATACTTAGATCACCCATTTCTCCGCCTAAAAACCCAACTCAAATAATATCAACAGACGACAAGACAAACATTGTTAGACAAATGATTTAATTTTAGCCTAATGATAGGTAGTCTTGCAGAAAAATTTTAATCAAAATATCTATTTCACATTAATTCAAATAAAAGTTTAAGGAATATAAATTGAAACTTAAATGATGTTTTTTTTTAACTTAATTTTAAATAGAACTTAATTTAACTTAGGACTAAATAATTCTTAATAATATTGGGTATTAAGTTTTTTGTTTTTTTAATAGTTTTTTCAATTAAGTGTTAAGAAAAATAATTAATTTATTATATTAAGTGTTAAGAAAAATAATTTTTAAATTAATTCTTATTTGACCAAAAAAAATTCATGTATTTCTAGAAGTTTTAAGATAATATAAATTATTTTTAAGTTGTTGAAATTAAAGTTATGGAAGAAAAAACAAACAAGGTTCTAGAAGGTAAAGTGATAGAACAGGGAAGTGATAAAAACGGGTATTCAGTATGATTTGAGAGTTGAGATTTTTTATGGATTTAAAAGAAAATATATATAGAAAAAGTTAAATATTTTGAATTTTTTTATCTATTTAAAAAACATTGAAGAATTAGTAATAAGGTAAATAAAAAATTAAAAATAAATATTTAAAATTTAAGAATAAATTGCTTTCAGGATAAGTTAAAAAAACAAGCTTCCTCTTAATAAACACTCAAGTAAACTTTTGTAATTCACACTTTTATTTTTAAAGTAAAAGAAAATACTTCTAAACTTGAATTCAAAATAATAATAAATCTTAATTAAGTTGTTGGTTGTGTTTGAATATATTTTCTGCTTTATTTCTAAAAATAAAGACTTAAAGAACTCCTACATAAAAAGTAAGATATATCTTATGTTGTCAAATAAGATAAATATTTACTTTTTGTATTAGTGTTCATGCATTTCATGCAATAGTTTCTAGTTTAAAAAAGAAAGTCACTATATATATATATATATGCACAAAGCTAAACTCATTAAAAAAAAAGGGGGAAATACTTAGACCTATAGTTCAACCATTTAAAAGCACAAAATCTATTGAATATACATGGATTTTTATGCTAAAACGAAACAAGAAAAATGAGATCAAAAGGTGTGAATACATTATACTATCTAATTTAAGTTGATAATTTTGTTCAATTTCTTTTTACATATGACTTTTTAAGATTGTCTTATTCTCCATTGAAGATATGAGGTTGCTATGTGATTAGCCAAAATAATGGAAGCACAAAAAAGTCCAATAGAGACTAATAGGATTTATATAAAATGTGTAGTGGACTGAAGGATTTTTAAATTGAACAAAAACATTTTAAAAGTAAGTTTAAAAACTTTTAAGGGCGCTCAAACACTCATAATAGATCTTTAATTTTGCACAATTGGATTAAATTTACAATTATAATTGGAATAATTTTATGATTGTAATTGGATTTATTTTGAATATCTTAATTTGAATTTACTAGGTATTTGTATTATATAAAGAAATAATTTGTTAAAAGGGATGAAATACTTCTCATATTTTTAAATTTATCATTTCTCACATTTTTGTTTGAAGAATAACTCATCTTTGACATAAATATCTTTAACCATTTCAAGTATTTATAATACATTTTAAAAAAAAAATGTTATTTTTATAAGAAAACAATAAAGACATTTTTCTCAAAATGAGACCAAAAAATGATAAAAGATTATATTTTAAAATTTGAGTTTTCAATTACCTTTTAATTAAATAACCCTCATATCAATAACATACCAAAAATGCAAATATTGGAAAAACCTAATTAGTTTTTTTTGCAATCCAAACTATTAAGACGTTTGTCTTTACATGCTCTAGGTTGAGAAGAAGATATGCATCTCCTCAAATGTTAAGGGAAGACCCACTAAGAGCACATGTGATGCTATGTTGTAGATTAGTAATAGCATCCACTAAACAAATTTGTGTATTGTATTTTCTAATAATGGATTTGTGATTAGAGATCCTTGACCCCAAGGATTTTACATCCACACATTGTGTGGATGGTTTTCTATGTAAAATTTTTTTATCTTTATTATATTGATTGTTCTTTGGGCTTCTCTAAATTAAAAATAGGTGATTAAATAATTGAAGATATTTAATTTTGCACTCAAAAGATTTAAACATCTATTCGCCCTTTTAGGTATTTTCCATACTAAATCAAATAACTTTCAATTATATTATTGAATCAATGTTGACAATCCAAAAACCAATTAGTGTTCAATAAGGATAAATCAAATCTTTTATGGCATTTAATGTTACATCACATGAGCTTTTTCTAAGAGGCATCATTTCAGTGACCCATTATCAAGTTTAAGAGCGGCATTGTTGCACCCCAACAATCCTTCTCTTAACATGACGCTCTCATGACTCGAATCCATAACTCTTGATTTTGATGTCAATTGTTGAATAAGGTTTTAATCATCTTGTTTAAAAACCAATTGATGTTTAGTGAGAGTAAACCAAATCTTTTATGACATTTGACATCACACCACGTAGGCTTGTACTAAGAATCATCATTTAGGTAACCCATCTTCAAGCTTAAGAATGACATTGTTGCACCCCAACTTAAGGTATAAAGCATGATTTGTAGTACAAGGTTTCTCACAAAGACTTAAAAGGGCATTTGTTTTTTCAATATTTTGTTGCAAGTAATTTACTTTCAAACTTTAGGTTATTTGTTTTTCTATTTTTTCATAACTTATTATAAACTTTTTGTTGTATAGAAAAAGTATTATGTTGGTTTTTCTTTACTTTTTAATGTTTAACATATATAAAATATTAAAAAAAAACAATTTAATACTTAACACTATTAAGTATTAAAGTTCTATTTATAATTAAGTAAAAAAAACAAACACCACCTTAGTATTGAATTTGACTACAAGAAAACAAATTCTTCTATAATGAACACAGTTACATTTTATTACCTAATAAGTTTAATAATTTTTTTTAAAAATAAATAAACTAGATATGCTACTCATTGATATAATCACAACTTATCTATAAGCATCTATAGATAATGACATATATGTAAAATCTCTTTTGAATTTAAAAAGCTTAACTTGAAACATTTATCAAAAAAATTTCTAGTTTATACTTTATTAAACAACAATGATCCTTATATGGATTGAAACAACCCAGATGCATATGGTACAATCATCTTAGCTAACACCTAGTAAAAGAAATAGATAAATAATTCAATTGGTCTATGCGGGTTTCTTAAGAGGTTAGAAACCGATTACAATTATTATAGTATATCATAATGACTTGAATTTTATTAGAACCCTAAATAGCTTATAAGAATGTTCATCAATCAATATATACAAAAAAGTAGAGAGTAATAAAATTGATGTTTAGCAAGTACATTCAAGTAATAATTTAGAAGCAAATACATTCAAATAATAATTACTACAACATTTAAGAAGTTAATACATAAGATTAAAAGGTTTCAACTCAATAATCTTTCAAAATAAAATTAGTGGAGATGCTTATATCAACACGAGGGAAAGCATGTTCATAAAAGGAAGTTAGTGTATCACACTTTTTTTTTGTTCATCTATTTGTCTCATTGGATTTTATTGACAAGGTTGTTAATAAAATGATCTTAACAAATCAATATCATAACAATGAATTACAAGAATATTGAACTTCTTTTACTTCATTTGGTTTTTCTCCCATTTTTCTTATAAGGTTTCAACAAGACTGTTCTCTCCAAACTATGGTGGACATCCAAGGAGGAATGATATAAATGTCATATTCTTAATAAATAACCATCTTTCAAATTTTAACCTATTCCTTGCCATTTGCATTAATAAAATAAATTGTTATTATCTCTCCCTCTATTGCTCTTATTTAAAGTCGTAAATATAAAATTTTCCTTACAAGCCTATAAATGGCAACCTTGTGAAAGGAGCATTCCTAAGAGAGTATTTTTTATGTTTCTCTTTATTACCCCTTATACTTTTCGTTGTCTTTTATTTTATATTATAACAAGAGCATTATTATAGTATTATTTCATCAATATAACCTCCTTATTAGGATAAGTAAATAAAATAGGGTATGTATTATTGATGTACACATTTTACAATTCAAACATGACATTAACATATATCAAGAGGGTTTCCTCTACTCTATCTCTTAGTGAAGGAAATAACACATACACCCAAGATGGTTGCTTAATCATATTCTAAGAAAAGGACAAATATTTCCTCCAAGATAATTGTAACTAATTATCTTTCTATATCGTTCAAAGGTATCACCTCAGACATAGTGTTTGATATAATACTATAATGCTAATAATTCTATCTAATCAAAAGGTATATGGCATAAGGGACCCAAAATGGACTTATGCATCTAGATGATTCCCACTAGCATTTTGGGACTCACTCCAAAGTTTTGGTTTGATGGTTGGAGATAAAGTCTTGTGATGAGATTGATGTACATCAAACTCATTTTGGTTGAAGTGAAAAGGAGGAGGGTATTGTGTCTTTGTAACATGTATCATTGGTAGGGTCTTCAATATCATTATGTTATGATTAATAAGAGAATTATTGTTTTAAATAATTCTAAAAAGTCTCAAATTCGATCTTTTTTATATAAAAAATGAATAAATTTTGACTATCATAAAAATTTTCTATTTGATCTCGTATCATTTTTTTGACCTCCTCACTTCTTAAGTTTTAATTTGTGTTTGACAAAATTTCTATTTGATTTCTTTATCATTCTTTCTAATCTTCTTACTTCTTAAGTTTTAATTTATATTCAACGAGAATAGATTAAACTTTTCATTTCATTTGACATTGAATAATTCATCCCCAACTTTTAAAAAAAAAACATTATTATACCCCAATAATCTCTCTTTCAACATGGAGCTTTCATGATTGATTAGAATTCATGACATTAATGGTGATTTTTTTTATTAAACAAGGTAAACTCAACGTTCTATGACATTTGATATTATATCCCATAAGTCTATTTTAAGAGTAATAACTTGAGTAACTCATTCTCAAGCTTAAGAGTGATATTATTGTACTCAATAGATACCTTTATCATTTCACAGGGTTTGCCTCCTTCAATTAACAACTTTAATAATATTTTAAATATATTTGTTAAAAAAATGGTAATAATTCCTGTGTATTTGATCAAATATGTCAATTGTTTGATATAAATAATAATCAAATTAAAATAAATAAATAAAAAAGTATAAATCTAAATAGGATTTAGTAATTAAATAACTAGCATTACCTATAATTTATTTAATAACAAATTCTCACTTGATATTTATATCCCTCCAAACTTGGAATATTATAATTTAATTAATCTCTTTATTCAAAATTAAATTCTAAATTCTAATTGGATCAAATAGGAGTTAAAATAGGTTATAATTGTAATAAGTTAAATAACACATTTATTTAATTAATTAATTTACATAAATTAGCCTAAAAATAATTTATTTATTTATTAAATTAATTATACTAAAAAAATCGTTGAATTCGGCCATGGTTAGCAGGGATACAAAATGAAATAATGAAGCCACCAAAGAAATAGTGGAGCCGAGCCGAGAGGAGCCGGAATGAGTTGAGCGCCGCCTGAGACCAAAGTCCGGCTGGCATGCTTGGGAACAAGAAATCTGCGCCGTCATTTAAAGAAGTGAGTGGATAAGCTCACAAGTCACGCCACAGAATACGCGAAAAAAAAAAAAAAAAAAAAAAAAGTGCATTAAAAAAATGAGCATCTTCTGATTAGCCTACCACGTGTACTCCTGTATCATTCACTCGTGGCCCATTCTTCCTTCTTGCGTTCCACGTAATCATAGCCACATACCAAACTCGGCCTTTTTTTTTTATTATTATTTTTTTTTTATTCTTCTTATACTTTTATATTATATATGTTTGGTCTTCAGGTTTTAATAATGGGACTTTGGCCTATAACGTGTTACACAAGATGTTTAATATTTACAATATATTGGTAGTTAAGGATCGAAATATTATTTATAAATAAATTAATAAGATTTATGAGATATAATAATTATTAGGAAATAATTGATTTGGAGCTGTGGTTATAAGTGCTCCACATAGTCTAATAAGAAGAATGAAAGTGATTGACACAAAACTTTCCTAAATGTTCTAATCCACGGAGTGACTTTCGTACAAGTTTTCAACGTGTGTGGAGTGTCAAATCAATTTTTTATTTTAGGGAGATTTATTTAATACTTGATGTGATTAAATAAAAAAATATAATTTTTCTATTTTTTATTATAATTTTTTATTTAAAATTTGATATTAATATATAATAAATTTTTTAAAAAAATTGTAAACATGTCAATTTAATTTAATTAACACAAATCTAACCATGCAAGACCCAAGTTTGAAAATTAAATGTAAAATTTAGATTTTTCTAGAAATATTATAAAATTTGATTTTGGCTATTTGTAGACCCCCATTTAGGCATGGGTCACTTTTTCTCTATTTGTTTTTGCATATCACATTTTTTAGCCAGGTGTCACTATCCCGGCGGGCCACGTGTCACATCCTTAGTGGCCATAAGGAATCAACCTCGCTTTTTGAAGTTGCAGTAGGACTTTGACACATGGAGGAACTTTCTGAAATGGGGTCCCACAGGCCGTTAGGGGGCGCGGATGAGAGAGAAAGAAAGGTAGCTACAAAAGAAAAGGTGGCTGTAGAAAGAAAGGTGGCTGTGGCAGAGATCGTTGGGAAGGCAAAACCCGGGAAACGAGAAGAGGTTTTTGGGGGGAAAAGGGTTGAGGGGACAGGATGATAGGGGAGAAGGGTTTTTTTTTTTTGAGAGTTTGGGGGAAAAAAAGAGAAGTATCGGTTGAAAGCTTGAGGAGGGAGCCAAGAAGAGAGGAGCGTAGAGTTGCTGGGGGGGAATCCAGGACACGGAGCTGAGAAGGGAGACTTCCAAGTATGACCATTCGTTTTTCCTGGATATTTTCCATTTCTTTTCATACTGTCCAGGTCTGGTTCTCAATGATTTTTCATTTCTGCTTGTTGGTTTGCCCTGTTTTGGTGATTACTGATTAAATGTTGGAAGAGTTTGCTGTGTTTTATGCCCTATTCTGACGAGTGTTTTCCATCTTAACTCACTAGATGTTGGACCCATGGATGAAATGATGAAATGGGTCCGATGTGTTGGTTAAAGTCTTCATGTTCTTCTTCTTGTTGTTATCCTGTTATCTCCTTGTTTCCTTTTCCTCCCTGAGTGCATACTACCAGACCTATTCGTCGGTTAGACGTAAGGGCACACCTGCTGGTGGCCTGCCCATTGTGTTTATGTCCAGGCACACGTCTTCACTCTGCATGACCCTTATCTCTATTCCCATGCAAGCGTGTCGTCATCTCATCTCCATGTTTTTTTTCCTTTACCACCATACCCGTCGTTCATCTATCCACCTCTCTCTCTAGGTCGGCATACCCATTTCCACACTTGAGCTTGCAGGAATCAAGCATCCTCCACCACACCCATTTTCCTCTCATTCATTCTCCATCTCACTCCCTCACTTACATGGAGTCTCACGGGTGCATCCTATCCTTCACTCCGTCACATACCCATTGAAACCACTTGCCCAAGCTTCCATAACCATACAACTCATACCCATCCTTCATGCTACTCATAACCATGTTCTACCGTACCCACGTGTACACCCATTTGACCATACCACCAAACCTGTTTCCCTCTCTAAACCTTCACCTACCTGTGGGATCCTCCTTAAAAAATGTCACGCAACTCTCCTTATCCGGATGTCTCACATCCGGAATTCTGTCCGCCGTCATTCCCACCTTATCCGAATGTCTTACATCCGGAATTCCGTCCGCCGCCATTCCTATCTTATCTAGATGTCTCACATCCGGAATTCTGTCCGCCGTCATTCCCACCTTATCCGGATGTTTTACATCCGGAATTCCGTTCGCCGCCATTCCTACCACTTTATCTGGATGTCTTACATCCGGAATTCTGTCCGCCGTCATTCCCACCTTATCCGGATGTCTTACATTCGGAATTCTGTCCGCCGACGCTCCACCTTCTCCGGATGTCTCACATCCAGAATTCTGTCCCCCATGACGTTTTCGTCTTCCCTGGATATTTTGCATCTGGCGCCTAGCGCCGGATGGGAGAGGAGGCGATTCAACTTCCCTAGTTAGACATGTCCGGATCCTCTAATAGCGCTCACCCGGAGAGCATCCACAGCCGACAATTTAGGTTCCCCGGACAACTTGGCTCGTCAGCCACTCGCGATTCGCCGGATCCATTTCCGCCCGCGATCTTCTGCTCCTCTTGACTTTAATAAGCATGAATGTTTCTTTCATAATTCCGAAATGATGGAATATGTGATATTAATTCATACAAAATAAATGGGTTTTGGTGAGAGCCCTACATACATGATTTTGATGATTGATGGGTTGATTGACTGACTTGAATATCACACTTGGTAGATCCATTCCGTTTTAGGATATGCATGAGATTGTTCTTTATTTTGCATTAACCCTCTCTCTTGATAGCGCATAGTGGTTCGCTGCTCAGGTACACACTCATTCCCACTCTGGCTAGTTATATGCATTTTCCGACTCTCGTATGTGCATGTTTTGCTTTGAGCATTCATTGATTTATTCATCTATTGTCATGTCAGCTTCACTCTATTAGTAGAGACTCGACTTTAGGGATTTAGAAGGGTGTTGCGGTCTTTACCGTACCTTCCCAATAAGTAACCTGACCCCCGAACCCGAACCGGTTTTTCGCAGACTCGCTTTAAGCATTCTTTCTTATTTTATTTACCCTTGTAAAAATAAAACAAAAATAAGTGGCGACTCCAAGTCATTTTCTTAATAAATGAAAATCATAATTTTTCAAGACAAAGGTCGAACTCGCCTTTGAGTGGGGAACGCATTGAGCCGAAATGCGGGGTCCACACTGTTATTTCATCTTATCTTTCAATCAAATTTATAGATATCTTTCCATAAAAAATAAAATAAAAAATTAATATAAATTGTATTGTTTTTATGCTTAAGTCATATTTGAAAGACCCATTTAGTGGCAACGTTACTATCACTCCATTAATTGCACTTTTAAAATTTTTTATTTATTAACACTTTTATTTTTTTAAAATTGGGTATAGCTACTAAAAGCTAATCATTTTATATGATAATATCAATAAGAGGTATTTGGTAAATCTACTTAATGATTTAATATCACAAATTTAGAATTAAAAATGACTTTTTAATATTAAATCAAAATAGTTCACTTATTATTAATATCATTTTTTTTTATCTTATTTGCATATTTAATAAGAAAATATTTAATAACTATAATTCCACATTCATGACTCATTTTTTATAAAACTAAATATTAGTTAAAAGTTTTAATAATAAACATTAATTATAATGAAGGTAAATATGTCAATTTAATAATTTAAAATAAAAAAATTAATTTTATTCCACAACATTAATACTTAAAATAAAAAATAAATGATAAGTTTTATATTAAAAATTTAAGAATAATTTAATTTAAACCAACTTAATCATTAATTTTTAAATATTCAATGATTTATTTAATTGAAGGTTGAATTTTGTTGTTAAGGTATCTAATCATTGCATTTGACTATAATAATTTAATAATATGAATTATCAAATACTTAAAAGTTCCTTGATTTACTTGTAAAGTACAATTTCGAGATAATTAAAAATAATGTTTTTAAAATCATAATATCACTAAGTATTCAAAACAAAACTCACTTGATGGAGAATATCATTTTAGAAAACGTTTTAAGTTTAAACGGTATTTTTTTTTAAATTAGGTATTTGACAAATTTTAAAAAATATTTTAAAAAATATGAAAAATCATCTACTTGATATCTGATTTTTCTTAAAACACTTTTAGAAAAGCAATTTCATTGAAAATACTTTTAGAGAAAATATTTTTATTAAAAAACACTTTAAGTTGAAATACTACCATCAAAACTTTTACTCGTTTAGGAACCTAAGAAAATGTCAATAATGTTTAATTAATTTTTTTTTATCATTCATTTTTAAAAAATTTTAAAAATGTTTACAAAAGTTGATTCTTTAAAATTATAATAATTTGTTATTTTAAAAGTACCCTATTTTCATTTATTTTTTAAATAGCCTTTTTTCGAAATATTTATATATATATATTTAAATCCCCTTTGTGGCCACAACTCCCACTTTGATATTTTGCAACTACCACTGCCATTTGTGATTTGCCAGCTACTATGCATTTACACCATCCACAAACTAATACCCAAAAGGAGGAAGAAAATACAAGTATGATGAGAAGAAAAGAGCCCAGCAATACAAATAGGAGGTACAAGCCAAGGGGAGTAGTGACAAGTCATGGCAATTCATGTTGGACCACTGCAGAATGAGGCTAAGAGATGTAGTCCCCTTTTAGCATTTCTGGGAATGACAGCTTAACTGCAGGACTTAATGTAGACATCCCCAAATATGCAGTAGTGGGTTTTTCAGCTTAATCATATGGGCCTCCCTGCCACCCTGGGTTTCCTTTATTTAAACCCAATAATTTGGAGAGCTCCGTATTGGAGATCATGATATATATTGTGGATTCAAATTCTACGAGTTTAAACTTTAAACAAAAAAAAATTGATAGTTCAATATGCTAATAGAATTGGTTTTCAAATCATATCTTTGAACCTTTTTTCTAATACGTTGAGCTTACAAAGAAACCCCGTTTGAGACGAGGGTATTAGAAAGCATGATATATTAGAGCGTCGGTTATAATCAATATCCCTTCCAATTTTTCCTCATTTTCTAAGTGGGTGAGGGTCAGTCTAAGCAAATTTTAAGGTTATTTTGTAATACATAGAAAAACTTGGTACATAAACTGCAATACAGGATCTGTTATTCAGACCCACAACAATTACCAAGTTGGTGTGCTAATTCAATATGTTATTTGGCTTATTCGTAAAGTCTCCAACTAAGATATTTAAGTTTGACCTCCTCTAAAAGGAGTAAAGGCCCCCAAACATACAAATGCATGTGAAGTTTGGGCTGGCCCAAACACATTCCCAACTTTGGTGGTCCATTCCAATGACTGATTGGCCCATTCTACCATCACCTGTGGCTTCTTTTATCACATTGATATTGGGTGTATTTGAGATAGTTTTTAATTCTCATAAATTAAAAGCCTTTTTATAAGTTTAATAAAAGTTTCTGCAATTAATTGGATAATTTTATTAGAAAGAATATGTTTAAAAATAAAAATTTTAGTTTCGATTTCAATTTTTATTTAAAATTTAAAATTAAATGTTCTCCCAAATAAGTCCTAATAGTAAATTCAAAACGAAAAGGAACAAATTCTGTAATGTAATAAATATTATTATTTGGGAATTATTTTTTTAAATAAAGATAATATTAATATTTTAAAAATTTTACTTTTAAATCCAAAAAAAATATAATAGTAACTTTTACAAAGGAAGACTTACAAAGACAATCATCACTTGTTTAGTTTGCTTTGGCAAAACATACCTCAAATGTTTGTTTTTTTTTACTTTTTACTAAAAACAACTTTTTTTTTTTTCAAATTTCATATCATTTACTTTTTACATTTTTATTAATTTATTATTTATTTCTTAAATTTTTTATTGAATATATTTGATTTTTTTAATACTAAAAATAATCTATTGATTTTTTTACTTCTTAATCCTTAATATAAATAAAATATTAAAAAAAACCAAATAACTTAATACTAAACTCCATTTAGTTTAAGTTTATATTTTATAAAAATAAAATATTAAAAAAAACAAACAATTTAATACTGATCACTATCAAACGTTATTTAGTTTTAAGTTTAAACATTATCTTAAGGATATTGGATAAAATTTAATATTTATTATTTAATAACTTAAGTCAACTTTAAGTTAAATTATACTTAAATTATTGACTTAAAACTTATTATTTAATTTTTACTTTAAGTATTAAGGTTATTTGATAAAATTAACTAAAAGTTTATTCTAAGTCATTAAATTGACATATCTATTTTCATAAATTATAACTAAAGTAGAGGAGTTCGAGTAATAGTAAAGGTTGTGGAATAGTAAAGAAGACCATATAGGTAATTAGGGCAATTAGGGGTAAAAAGACAAAATAAAAATATGATTTTAAAAATAAGTTAATTATTTTTATTTATTATTAAAAGTTATTTTTACCAAATATTGACTTGAATTAACCTTAATTAATTTGATTTACCAAACACTCATTTAATCTATTGTTTATTTCCTTTTTGCTAGTTTTTGAGAACTTGTTGAGGCTAAAGATTTTGTAATATCTTTTTGGTCAGGCTAGAGTGTAGATTACAGTCTAGTATGGTTCAAAATTTATAATTTCATAGTTATCTATTTCGAAATTTTCAAAATTTACCTTAAATTTGTATTTTAAAAAATAGAAAATAAGGTGTAGATTGCAGTCGTTCTAAATTTATAATTTCATAATTATTTATTTCAAATTTTTAAAAATTTAAGGTAAATTTATATTTTTAAAAATAGAAAACAAGGTGTAGATTATAGTCGTTCTAAATTTATAATTTCATAGTTATCTACTTCAAATTTTAAAAAATTGAAGGTAAATTTATATATTTAAAAATAGAAAACAAAAAATACTCCAAACAAATCACATAAAAAACTATTTTGCTTCCTATCTTTCTAAAAACATACATGCAAAGCTTTGGAACTACAAAAAGTCCCTTATGTTAACATAAGAGACAAAGGCAATAGTCATCTCTTAACTTGGGGCTGTTTTAGAAAGCATGTTCGGGTCGGTCCAATAACAACAAGCACACAACAATACCCTTCTCTTGTAATTTCCATCTTCTCCCATTTTGGCATTTTTCAGATCAGACCAGCAAACCCCCAAACAGAGAAATGGATTCCCACACGTAATCAAACTTGGAACGCATGTTACCATTTCATGTGCTCCACGTCACCTTTCTCAGCTCTTTCCCAAAGGGCTTCGGATCTCATTTGGATCTGTGCTTCAATCTCAAGTACCCGTTCCTTTAGTCATTTCTTCATTAACACACCGGTCCCATCGTCTCACCAAAGAGGTCCTGCCAAGCAGCAAAATTATCAAGGTTTACGGCCATAATTCATTATTATTAATTATTTTTAAGAATGAATTTTTACCCAATAAATTAATAAATTTTTTATTAAAAATATTTTGAGTAAATATATTATTATCCAACACACTCTAAACGTTAAATAATTTACTCTAATAAGTTCAAATTTTATTTATATAATTTTTTTATCATATTTAAAAAAATTTAGCTAAGAATTTTTTAAAACTAAAAATAAAAAACGATTTTAAAGAGAATTTTAGTGGCTTGTTTACTTCATTCCTTAGAAATGCTCATATTCCAAGTGTTTACTTTAAGTTTGGAATCAATTTTGGTCCCACAAATCAATTTAGGGATTGGATTTTTGACTTTTTTTTTTTAAATTATGATTATCCTAATTGTTTAGTTTATTTAAAAAGTTATCTTAATATTAAAAAATTCTTCTTAAGCCATAAAAAAAAATTATCTGTAGAAAATTATTCTCTTATATTAAAAATTGAAATGGAAAGGATAATGATTTTTTTTTTCAATTATTTTATTCATATAAAATCTTTTTAAAATAAACTAATAAATTAAATATATTAAACTTCATAAATAATTACATCATAAAAAATATTTAACAAAATTTGCTAAAGTATAAATTAGTAATTTATTTATTTATATATATTTTTTTACTTTTACTTACTTATTTTTAATTAAAAAATATCTAAAATAAAAAGTAATATTTACGTAAAGAAGTCTAATTGTTAAATGATTGTTAATAATAAGTAAAAATAATATTTTAGAAAATAAATATATGACCGGTTGAAAATTATATGCATTTTAAATTATTTTAAATTAATTTTTTTATATAAATTTTCATAAAATTCACTTACCCACTCATTTTGAGGTGTCAATAAACTTTTAAATATTATAAATTTTAAAATTTTTATTAATTAAAAAACTTGGTGTGGAGTTGGCAAATTATTTATTAGTTTCCACACTCTCATTTTCCTACAAAGCACACAAACAAACCGACAAATCAACTCCTGACACACTCCAGATCCAACGCCCTCTCAACTTTCTTCGCACGTGCCACCTCCTCCCGCTGCGATCTCTGGCACGTGACGTCCCCTCCACTTCTCCCTCCCCTATAGTACACCTGAAACCCAGCCTCGTTTCTCAGGATCCGAATTCCCCGAATTCTGCCGCCCTCCGTTCCAGATCTAGAAGATTCCAGAAGGTAGCCGAAGCTTCTGAAGGGGGCACCTCATGGAGTCCATAGTCGCCCTCGCCTTGGAGTACACTCTCAAGTATTGGCTCAAATCCTTCTCCAGAGATCAGTTCAAGTTGCAGGGTCGTACCGTACAGCTCTCCAATTTGGGTACTTTTTTGTGTTTTGATTTCTAGAATTTTGGACGCTTTGATGTGTTTGATCGGGGGAGTTTGTTTTTTGAATGTGAATTGGAGGCGGTTTGCGTGGTGGATTGGTTGGGATTTTAGGGTTTTATGTTTTGATTAGGGAAAGACGTGAGATTTGATTGGTGATTTGTTTTTGTGGTTGGTAGATATAAATGGAGATGCTCTTCATTCGAGTCTTGGATTGCCGCCTGCTTTGAATGTCACGACAGCGAAAGTCGGGAAATTGGAGATATTGGTTCGTTTTTTATAGTTCATTTATCATCTATTATTGTTCTTGTATGTGACTGTTGATAAATTTGGGGGAAATGGGAAAAAAAAAAGAGGAGGTTTTTATTTTTATTTATTTTAAAATTATAATCGTTTGTGTTGGTTAACGAAAAAGCTTATATATACTAAACAAATTTTGTGTTAGGTTTGTTAACTAAAGATTTTTGTTTTGTTTTGGTTTATTATTGTTTTTATTATTTTACAAATATTGAAAATTCCAAGATATTGAATTTGAGGTTTTGTTGCATTTCCTCTGGAGCAAACAGTGGGTTGTTCTTTGTTTTACTAAGTATTACGAAGTCAGGGTGGTTTTACTTAGCAGTTCGTTCTCTCTCCAACTATCTTTTTATTTTTTTATTTTTTTTGCTGTTCTAATTATTTTTTTAATTTCTATTGGTGGTTTTTAGCTGCCATATGTGAGTAATGTACAAATAGAGCCAGTTGTTGTTCAAATAGATAGACTTGATTTGGTTTTGGAGGAGAATTCAGATGTGGATGCATGCAGGAGCTCAAGCAGGTAATGCCACTGAGGTCTTGGTTTAGCTTAAGTTTTATGATTGGATTGTTTTAGGCTTATTATTGGTACAGTTGGATTTTCACTAGTAAATACTTGTCTTTTTGTTACCACACTTGTAGTACTCAGTCGTCCACCAGCTCAGGAAAAGGAAGTGGTTATGGATTTGCTGATAAGGTTAGTCTGTCTTGTGTGCAGTTGAATTATGCATTTTCTATGCATTTCAATTATGTGTTGTTTGTCTAGTGGAACCAGACAGTTAATAACTGCTTGCACGTGTATTGTTCTGTTGCTGTTGTTCTTTTCTCTATTCTCTCTCTTTTTTGTTGTTCCTTTATTCTTTTGATTTCATAAATTTTTATGATTGTTCACCATAAAATTATAGAATGGAAGAAAGAGTTGTGCAGAAAGGTATTTTTGCCTAACTAAGAAAATTAGCATGGAACAAGAGGATACAGAGAGATGGCACAAGTGGCAAATAATCCCAATGGAATACTTATCTAAAAAAAATTCCCAATGGAAGTTTGTCCCAAAAATACATAAATTCTTTCTTCATTAGAGAATCTATCAATTTCTCAGCCATCAGACTCAGGAGGTAGCTACAAGTAACAAAATGTTCGCTATACATACCAAAACACGGATTCCCTTAGGATTAGACTATTTTTCAAAAGTTTCTCCTAATGTCTACTTTAAGCTTTCTTTGGAAACTTTGTGAAGGGAGACTAATAGTAAAGTGTAACCTGTAACAAGTTTTTTTTGGATAATGGGGAATCCTCCCTGATGGCAGGGCATTTATCCCAACTACTGGTGAAGCAAAACCTAGGCAGTATGGGCTCAACCCTCTACTCTGCATTTGCATTTTGGATTTCTTCTTCCTATAATATCCATTTGAGTGGCCCCCTTCAAACTTCTATTTATTGAAACTACAACCATCACTCTCTTTCCCTTGATGTGGAGGGACTCCAGTGTTTCCAGTTTCGTACTGTTGCCCTTCTGAATTTTCTAAATGTGGAAAGCTATTGGGAATTGTTTGAGCTTTTCTGGATACAACCCATGGAATGAGATAAAACTTTGAAAGCCCATCTAGACCTGTGCTCCCAGTTACCCTGAAGGGAAACCAAGAAAATGCTCTTTCACTGAAACCTCTTCCTTTTGTTGTTACGTCTAGGTTTCCATTGAGAATTATTAAAAATATCTAGTGAAGAAACCTAGGACTGTTAAAGAAGTCAAGGATATAAATACAAATACCCCTTTTATTATGTTGTACCCTTGTATCCATATCTAAAATTTGGATCTTTTTTAGTCAGGTGTTTTATTTTTTTATTTTTTATTTATTTTATTTATTATTATTATTATTATTTTTTTTTTATAGGGGATTTGGATCTTTTTTAGTTGGTTGTCTGTATCCTAAATTTTGGAGTCAAAATAATTTGAGTCCTAGATATTTATTTGCACACAAGTCCAAGCAACATAGCTACAAATGATGTTTGGGAATAGAAGGCTCCATTCAATTATGTGGTCCAATTGCTCTAGAAAGACTAAAAATTGATTATATCATTGTTTTGATAAGTAAGAGAATGCAAAAAACACACAAGAGTACACAAAAAGTTTACAAAGAATGAAGCAAGCGAAACAAAAAGGAGGGGACACAAAAAACCACACCCTCCCTCAACAAGAACCTGACCAATGTACAATATCAATCAAAGACAAAGTACTTCCATCTATGCACACTTGAATCCACATAGCAAGAGAGCTTAGGAAATTGATAAATCATTGTTGCTCACTTAAAGTCATTGTGGGATCATGTACACCCTTGAATCCAAGTGTTCTGTTTTTTTTTTTTTTTGGAAATTGAAAATGTTATCATGTTTATGTGTAAGCATGGTGCAAGATTTTGGTTCCATTTTTCACTTCAGTGCTATCCCATTTAAAGTATAATGGTAATTCCTTCAATCTTCTCTCTTGCCCTGCCATGGCCCTTGCATTTGTTTATATAAGCTTTTTCTTGTTAATCTTGAAATGAGTGCCTGTTTTCTATATATATCATTCTTCAGTTCACACACTGGCAGTGCCATTCCAGTTTAACTCGCCATTGCGGTTGCAATAATGTCAGGTTTTTTATGAAGTTGTCTTGCAAGTGGACTATAATTATTTACATTCCATTTATAAAAATAAGTTCAGGCATGAATAGGGTCCTCTTGGTTAGGTTTAGTTTACTTTCTTTTTCTTCAATATAGAAAAGAAAAATCCCCTACTCAGACCAAACTCGTCTTGGGTTAGGGCAGCTGAGTTTATTGGCATTCCCTCTTCACCAGGCCCAGATTTTGGTAGCAGGTAAATTTGGGCTGTGTTGGGACAGGTTGCATTGGGTCACAAAGTCATCCACCTCAAAATGCCAATCTTTTTCCAAGGAAAAAATAAACTTTTTGAAGGAAATTTGCAGGATTAAAGGCCCACATAATGATAGAGAATATGGATCAACTCCACAAAAATGGATTTTCTCCAAAATAGCCCTCAAGATAAGAGCAAAGTCAAGAAGATAAACAAGGCCCAGATACTAAAGCACACAGATCTTGAAATATAGACCAATCTCTTCTTGTTAAACCGTACGAAGGATTCAAAACACCTCAGGGACCAAGATGCTAAAAAAACAAAGTAGAGGCTTGGAAGCATAACCTACCAAGCAGGATGTTACTGGCTTGAGTTAATACCCAAGATAATGTGACCAAGACTGCAGAAGATGAGGCCAATGCAGATGCTGGAGAAAACATCAAGAAGATGCAGGAGAAATGATGAGTGGGGTGTTAGGGTTTAAAACGTTTTGAGAGTGTCAGTGGAGAGATTTATGGAGAACATGTTATTTATATGGGATTCCTATGGGATTTGTAAAAGTTGAAGGGTAAACTGCAATGGGGTGGTGTAGAATCTGATCCTGCCCCAAACTGTTCTGTGTCTTCAAATGCCTCCCTGAACTCGCCTTGAACCCAAATTTGGCTTCCCTAAACCTGTCCCAGCAGTGATGGCCTGGCCAGATTACTGATAAACCCAACACACTGCATTCCTAAGTGAATATAACTACCCTTTTTTCATCATTTGTTGCATATTTATTTCATGAGTAATCCAGGATCATTCATCATGTGCAATTGTATTAGAATGAGTGCCTAACAAGAATGGGGTGCAATCCATGTATGCGTGAGGTATACAAGTAACAAAAGCACGAAAGTAGAACCTATAGCCCTAACTAGTTAACCAATTTCCATTTTATCAACAAGGTCCAAGAAAGACCAAACACTTAAGCTCACATCCTCTTTTATCCACTCATGCACCAGTTGACATCCAGAAAACTACAACATATATGATACTTCCTTGTATTCTCATTGATTTGAGTTGGAAGGTGTTCACCCGCTTTTCTAAAAAGTCCATGTCTTTTGCATCCAAGCCCCTAGTTGCTAAACTGCCCCCAAGAGCCAAAAAGATTGATGGCCACTTTTAATCTTCACTGCAAAATAATTTTTGATATTTATTTTTGCTTCTCTTGTATTTAATCTTTTTTTGATTACTACAATTGTATTCTCACATCTATGATCATATTTTTAATTTGAATGGCTAACAATTGCATTCTCTTTTTTATGATCATATTTATTTTGATGACCATCCATTGTGAATGTTGACTGAGGAAGAAAATATTATTTTCCATGGGAATTGACATTTTTCTTGACCTAACTTTGAAATTATGTAGTGGATTGAGAGGAAATAATAATGCTTTCTGTAATATTATATTAGTCATCTGTATATATGCATAGTGTCTAGAATGCCTTATCCAACCATGTAAGTCCAGTGACAAGCATCTTGCTTTACCAATTTAACTCCCAAAAGCCATGGTTTGGGTTAATTCTTGGAGTTTCAAACTTTATTTATTTATTATTACTTTTTTAATTTTCTATTTTTTATTTATAGGTAACATTCTTTTTCTGTTCTTAGGACTTGAACCTGAAACCTCCTATATTCCCAACCCAACCCCTTGCCACTTGAGCCGGGCCTTAAGAGCTTGGGATTTCAAACTTTGCTTATTCTAATTTCATCCATGTCTTTTTCAGCCTTGCTCTTCCCTTTCTAGCCTCAACTTATACAATCATACACTTCCCATTTTGCTGTTATTAGTGTAAATCACATTTTCAGGATGCTTTTTTCTGTGGATTTGTGTAAATGTTATATGTGTGCTTCCAGCTTGATGCTGCTATCCTTTATGTGGCTTTGAGATTGGATGATACATTTCTTACTGTTATAATGCCAGATTGCTGATGGGATGACTCTAGAAGTGCGCACTGTCAATCTTCTACTTGAAACTCGTGGGGGTGCTCGATGCCAAGGAGGAGCAACTTGGTAATTTACTGTTGCCTCAAGCCATTTGTACATTTATCTATGATATGTTTGTCTTATGTCTTAGCATATGGATTAATTCAGATTATGGTTCACCTGGTATATATCGAATTATTGCCATGTACTACTTACTGATGTTAAATTCAGTGGTAAATTCTCCTCACAAGCAAGTATTCCTTGGAGTTGGAACATCATCTTTCCCATATAGCTACTAATAGAACTGACAATTGGATATTGAACACTGAAAAGGGTATTCTCAGCTGCAACAGCCTTACATGGACACAGTTTCTGGTCAGCATGAAGAACAGTTGTTTTCCCTACTAATGACAATCTTAAAGGAAATTTTCACTGGGAAACTATGTTAAGATCAATATATAAGAAACTCTTAAATATTTGGTGATCATTAAAATTATTTCTTAAAGTTATGAAAAATTATTTGATGTTCAGTTCTCTCTCTCTCTCCCCCCCTTCCCCCTAGGAATGAACCTTGTCTTTCATGCACTACTCATCCACTTGTGTAGGGCTCTAGATGAAATTTTTTTGATAGTTGTGAATTCAATGTTAGTTACAACTGCCAAAGATAAACTTTCTATTAGTGGTTTTCCTTTTTCTCATTTTCTTTGTTTCCTATTAAGCAACAATTTGAAACTTAAAGAGAAAAAAAGGAAAAAAAAAAAGAATAGAAAAGAAAAGAAAAGCTACATCACAAAATAATGTTCTTATCAAACAATGATTTGAAATTTGAAAAAACTAAAGAAAAAAAAAAAGCTTAGTCAACATTTCATTATATGACCAATTATCAAATGAACCCTTGAAAAATAAATGATTGAGTTGAAATTCTAGTTACTATAATAAACTCTCCAAATGACAGTTTCAAAACCACCTGCAGAAGGTGACTAAAGTTGAAAATGAGGTACAGTAAATTGAAGACCTTAATTTGGACAAGAAACCTCTGTGTTGCTTTGCTGCTGGAAATTGCACACAGATTTGAATGTGTTAGTATGGTTGCTCGGCACCAAATTTTCTTCATCAATTATCTATTGTCTTCATGTTTTGCTTATTAGTTCTGTTACTTCCTGATATTGTTTTGCAGGTTGAGATGAAAATAATAGAAGCAATTCAGAACTGAGAACATACCTAAATGGAATGTTGTCCAATTGTTTCTAATGCTTTAGCTTGAGAAAGATGCTGTCATTTTAGTTTTGTTTTGCTATCATATCAATTGTAGATCTCTATTGGCCAAATTATCTTTCATGTACTCATAGTCTTCTCTGGCAGTATAAATAAGTAATTGAGTATTTATTTGATTTTATTGAAGCTGCTTACATTTACAAAACTTTATGAGCCTGTGCTTCGGCAAAGTTTGAAAGTTAAAATTATTATATTGCATTACTTACCAGTTATGGACACTTCATTCTTTTCTTTTCACCAGGGCATCACCTCTGGCATCTATAACTATCCGCAACCTTTTGTTGTATACCACGAACGAAAATTGGCATGTAAGTCATTGGAACCACACATACTACTTGGATGCTTTCTTGAAGAGAACGGCTTATTTGAACAATCCTCTGGTTACAGGTTGTGAATCTTAAGGAAGCGAGGGACTTCTCCAATGACAAAAAGTTTATATACGTATTCAAAGTAATAATTCCATCTTTTATTAGACTTATATGTTTGTGTGTATTCTGAAACTATTAGCCATTATTGGCATTGATTTTGCTTAAGCCCTCATGAGTTCTCTTTTATAATTATTTCTTGCTTCTTTTATTCTTGATGTTTATACTAATGCTGTACTGGTGCTAAATCTGTCTACACCAGAAACTTGAATGGGAATTTTTGTCCATTGACCTCTTGCCTCATCCTGATATGTTCATGGATGCTAATATAGCACACCCTGAAGAGGAAGTAAATAGGAGAGATGAGGATGGTGCAAAGCGAGTGTTCTTTGGTGGAGAGCGTTTTATTGAAGGAATATCTGGAGAGGCTTATGTAATGCAAACCTGATATTTCAAGTTGATTCTTGGTGAACTTTGATTTTCTTAACTGCTTTGTGTTAGATGCCTATGTAGATTTTTGTATAGAATGTAAATTGCCCAGTGCCTCCTAACTTTCATCATGATCAGATTACAGTACAGAGGACAGAACTAAACAGTCCACTGGGGCTGGAGGTTCAACTTCATATTACAGAAGCTGTTTGTCCTGCTTTAAGTGAACCAGGTAAGCAATGGAAATGTTTTCAAATATCCCTAGTCAAATGGCACTTACATTATGGATTTGACATAACATAATATGAGCAGGATTGCGTGCTCTTCTACGCTTCTTGACCGGATTATATGTCTGTCTAAATAGAGGAGATGTAGATCCAAAAGCTCAACAGGTTTTTTGTCACCTTAATTGTTTTTCTTTTGATCAAACTTACAGTGGAAACACCATCATGATTAATTTTTAGGAACAAATCTTAACTGAACCCCCCTTCTCTCTCTCTATCTCTCTCTCTCATGAATCCTGGCAGCGAACTACAGAATCAGCAGGACGTTCTCTGGTCTCTATTATTGTGGACCACATATTTCTCTGCATCAAAGATGCTGGTTAGTCTTTTCTTTTGATCTTGTATGTAATTGTCGTCATTTATGTTTGTAGTGGAACCATTAGTTTCATTGTTTTGTCCAAACTTATTCTTAATAATTTGTTTATATTGGGTAGTGCATAATTTTCTTCGGTCCCCAGTTTTATTTGACCTCAGTCCTATTTGTTCAGAACATTTACGAACAGTTCCAATGTTTTTGCAGAGTTCCGGCTTGAACTTTTGATGCAGTCACTCTTCTTCTCTCGGGTATTGTTTTATTGAAGTTCCATATTCTTGGATTTGTATTAACATTAACTTTTTTTTTTTAATCCATTTTCATAGGTAATAATAAATGAATTCCTAAGCAGATATGCAACACATCAGGAGCAACTCAACGCTGTGTTTTAATACATCATGTATTTTGATTAACGATGTCTTATATGTTGCTCCCCTCAAATTAATAAGTGTTTTATAATCAGATGACTAGTGACGTGAAAGATTCAGAAGTCAAAGCTGAGTTATATGTAGAATAACATGGTTTCTTGGTGATGGAAATAATTATAATTAAGTATATGTTTCTTCATGTGATATTTACATGATTTTGTATGTAATAGAATAATAATTTGTTTTAGTACAATTCACATGCTTCGTGCCTAGTTTGATTCGGACGCAATGTTTCTTAGGGATAGAAACAGTATATAAGTAATATATATTTCTCTGCTTTTTATTTACATGCTTTTAGTCATAAGAATTTGTTTTGGTACAATTCACATGCTCCTTGATTTGTTTTGATTAAGAACACACGGAATCCTGTTATTGATGGAAATATTTCTATTGCAATAAGTTATAGTAGTGACTAGTGACCTTCATCAATGGCAGCTGTAGATTCCTTACCCTGAAGATTCTTTTGTCTGCTTCTGTGTTGGTTCTTGCTAACTTGCATGTCATGGTTCTGAAATAGTCTATGGGTGTTTTTTCATTCCAGTCCAACATTTCATGTGAGGGTATACTTTTCTTGCAGGCCAGTGTTTCTGATGGGGAAAAGACAAAGAACCTGAACCGAGTTATGATTGGTGGACTGTTTCTAAGGTATAGTTGCTTGTATTTTATTTTAAAATAGAGTTGGTAACAGCAAATATTTTCTTTTAGTCACCATGAAACTTCATTTTGAGTGGAAGAAACATTTCTTTGAACATGCATTTCTTCGAGAAGTAACAACACATTTCTGAAGGTAAGAAGAAACTTCTGAGATATTTAAGGGAATAGATTTTACAACATTTGAGAAGAGATGACCTTTTGTATATGCTGGGGAACTTTTCTGAAGCTCCTGCTCATGGGAAACTTCCAAAATACTTGCCACTTCATCCTCATTTTCTTTCTTTCTTTCTTCCCTTTTCAATAATTCTTTACTGACCTTTTCATCTGGTTTCCCATTTAAGTTTTATGTTGCTTTCTGTTCATTGCACTGAAGTTTCCTTTATGATGGGTAGCATCTTTTTCTCCTAGGAATCAAACCTGAAACTTCCACATCCCTCCCAACCCTTTGCCACTTGAGTGAGGCCTCTAGGGCATTTTATTGAAGTTTTTTATCATATTCCCTTTGTAAGATACCTCTTTAAATGTGGCCTTCTCTTTTCTCTTCTTTTCCTCGTATATTTCACATGTATTGGTTTCTGCCCCTCCTTTTTGTTGTACCACTGCAGCTAGACTCTCTGAATTGGAGTTGATTAGAATAGGTTAATTTTATTTCTATTCTATTCTTTGTAAATTTCCAACTTTTAATTTTCCATTTTTGCCTTGTATGCTTTGTAAGTACTTTTCTATGATACGAATGCAATCAAGCTTTATCAGTTGTAGTTATTTATGATAATTTGATTTTTGTTTTTATTCTATTTCTTTTAGGCAGTGTTTTTTTTTTACTTAATTCTAAATAGAACTTAAAACTAAACAGTGTTTAATAGTATTAAGTATTAAGTTGTTTGTTTTTTTTTTTTTAAATATTTTATTTCAATTAAATATTAAGAAGTAAAGAAAAACCAACATGTTATTTTTAGCATTTAGAAAACTAAATCTTTTGACTTTTTCTATTCAATTAAAAAATTAAGAAATAAGTAATAGGTCAACAAAAAATAAACCATTTGAAATCTTAAAGCAAGTTGCTTTTAGCAAAAAGTTAAAAAAAAAACAACTCCTCCTGAGTCTTGGTTCTATTAAGGGTAAAATTTTGGATCTATATAAAAGTTGACTTAAGGTTAGCTTTTTGGATCTATATAAATTTGACTTAAGGGTAACTTTTTGGATTTGTATAAAAGTTGACACATTCTATTTCTAATTATGCTTGCAATGCATTTGGTGGGACCAATTAATTCAGAATATAATATCCTGTGATTTAGCAGAAACAGATTGTTAGGATAAGGCTTTTAAGTTTCTCCCTTTGTTTTTTCATGGCTGTTCTTTTTTAGTTGATTCCACTTCATTGTAATTTTCAAAGGAAAGGTTTGGTTTATATGTGGATGGCTTGAATGCAGGGATACCTTTTCACACCCTCCATGCACCTTAGTGCAACCGTCAATGCAGGCTGTCACAAAAGATGTTCTGCATATTCCTGAATTTGGTATCAGTTGGTTTATCATTTATTCTGTAGAAAATTATAACCATTTTGTAGCCTTTGATTATGTTAAAATTGGATATATGTCATTCAGAGTTGGGGCTTCCATCTGTTTCCTTGAACAGGTCAGAACTTTTGTCCGGCAATATATCCTCTGGGTGAACAGCAGTGGCAGTTACATGAAGGTATTCCTCTAATATGCCTCCATTCTCTTCAGGTTAAGCCCTCCCCAGCTCCACCATGTTTCGCTTCACAAACAGTGATTGATTGTCGGCCACTTATGGTATGAATCAACTACATTGATGTGATTCCTCTCTCTAACCATTTGTAAGATGCTTTTTTTTAATTATCGTTTTCCTTTCCTTATACAGATTCATCTTCAGGAAGAATCCTGTTTAAGGATATCTTCCTTCTTAGCTGATGGAATTGTAGTCAATCCTGGTGCTGTGTTACCAGATTTCTCCGTTGACTCCCTTGTATTCACCCTCAAAGAATTGGACATCACTATTCCTATGAACACTGGAGAATCCAATATCTCTGCTGGAGACAGTAACTCTACTCATCAGAGCTCCTTTGCTGGAGCAAGGCTCCATATTGAGAACTTGTTCTTCTCAGAATCTCCAAAACTAAAGCTCAGGCTACTGAACCTGGAGAAGGATCCTGCTTGCTTCAGTCTCTGGGCAGGTCAACCGATTGATGCCAGTCAAAAGAAATGGACCACTGGAGCTTCTCAACTTATTCTGTCTCTAGAAACATGTAGTGACTTAACTGGACTTCAAATTCCTCTTGAGCGGTCTTCAGGTTCATGGAGATGTGTTGAGCTGAAAGATGCTTGCATTGAGGTAGCTATGGCAACTGCAGATGGGAGGCCATTAATAAGTATTCCTCCTCCAGGAGGTGTTGTCAGGGTAGGTGTTGCTTTTCAACAATATTTATCCAACACTTCAGTTGAGCAATTATTTTTTGTCCTTGATCTCTATGCGCACTTTGGTAGAGTCAGTGAAAAGATAGCTATTGTTGGAAAAAATAACAGACCAAAGACAAGTGAAAATGAAGCTTTGGCTGGGAGCCTGATGGAAAAAGTTCCTAGTGATACTGCAGTAAGTTTGGCAGTGAAGGACCTCCAGCTTCGGTTTCTGGAATCTTCATCCATGGATATTCATGAGATGCCTCTGGTTCAGTTTGTGGGAGACGATCTGTTCATCAAAGTCACTCATAGAACCCTTGGTGGTGCCATCGCCATTTCATCTACTTTACATTGGGGGAGTGTTGAAATTGACTGTGTAGATACTGAGGGAAACTTGTTGCATGAGAATGGTACAACTTTAACTTCTACTGAAAATGGTCTTCTGTCAGCTGGGAGTGGGTCCCCTCAACTAAGACCAGTTTTTTGGGTTCAAAACAAATGGAAGCATCGATCAAATGGTATTGCTCGTGCAATTCCATTGCTAGACATAAGTGTCGTGCATGTGATTCCATATAATGCACGGGATATTGAGTGTCATAGTTTGAGTGTGGCAGCTTGTATTGCTGGTGTTCGTCTTGGTGGAGGAATGAATTATGCCGAAACCCTGCTGCATCGATTTGGAATCCTTGGGGCTGATGGTGGTCCTGGGGAGGGGCTCTCCAAAGGGTTAGAGAATTTATCAGCTGGACCATTGTCAAAACTTTTCAAGGCATCACCTCTTCTTGTGGATAATCTGGAAGAGAGTATGTACCAGTAGAATTTAGAAATTTTGTTTAATTGGTCACACCTTCATATATATGCTGCTATGGTTTTCTCTTTTATGAAGATTTTCTGTTACTTTAATCTCACTGCAGTGTCTTAAATTGTTTTTTTTTTGTTTTTTGGTAGATGGAAGTTACAGAGATGGGAAAGACAATGGTTTCTTGAATTTGGGAAAGCCTGATGATGTGGATGTGTCTATAGAATTAAAAGATTGGTTATTTGCTCTTGAGGGTGCACAGGAGACAGCAGAAAGATGGTGGTTTTACAATGATGAAAATATTGGCAGAGAAGAGAGGTGTTGGCACACAACTTTCCAGAGTTTGCAAGTGAAAGCAAAAGGTAGTCCAAAGCGGTTGCTGAATGGAAAAGGAAAATCACAGGAAACACAGAAATATCCTGTGGAATTAATGACTGTAAGTACTTTATATGCATATAAGTATATACACACACATTTTCTTTTTTCAGCTTTTAGATGATTTCATTAGTTAAAGCTGATATGAAGCATTTTCAGTACAATTCAAAGTCTTGGGAAATACTAGCCATTGAGTGAACTTCTATGCCCCTTTTTTAAAGACCACTTTTCTGAGGATTAAAGGATAATTTGTGGCCTAGTAGATGTTTTCTATTTCAGGATGTGATTTGGTAGATTGAAAGTAAATCACAAATGACTCAGCAGAGGCCGATTATTTTTTGGTTTTGCTCGTATTTGGTTGGTTCTAGGTATAAAGAAGTGTACCCCTCACCCCTACTCCTTGCTGATTTCTGTTTTGTGTGGATTTGCTAATGACCCTAGTTACCTTCCCCTTTCTCTTATTCTTTTATAAATTAATGGGTCCTTTATTTAAGATCTCATATGCTGTAAGAGTGCTTGCAGGTTGGTATTGAAGGATTGCAGATCTTGAAGCCCAACGCTGCAAAGGGCATTCTTCAAGCTGGCTTTCCTGTAGAAGGAATCAAGGAAACTGTTGAGACCTCTGGGGGAATAAATTGTGAAGTTAGCATCCTAGTCTCTGAGGACAATGCTCATGATGAAATTGGCAAATGGATGGTGGAAAACTTGAAGTTTTCTGTTAAGCAACCGGTAAGAGATTTAAACTTTCTGAACAATTTTTAAATTATATTTTATTTTATTAGAAGGTTCTGTCTTATGATGATTTTTACTCTGTAGATTGAGGCAATTGTGACCAAAGATGAGCTGCAATATCTTGCTTTTCTATGCAAGTCAGAAGTTGATTCAATGGGCCGAATAGCTGCTGGAATTCTACGGGTGCTCAAGTTGGAGGGATCGGTTGGCCAGGCAGCCATAGATCAACTGAGCAACCTTGGTAAACTCAAAAACTTTGATTCAATTAATGAAATTCTCATTGAAACAAGAATTAAAAAATTGGAAATTCTATTTTTTGGACGGGTTGCCAGAGTCAGGTTTCTACATTTGTTAAGCCGAGGGTGTTCTGTGTCAACTCAAGAATTTTAAATTCTTAAAACTGGAAATGATAATAAGTGATGCTATATTTGCATCTTTAAAAACTCAAATTCAAAATTTAGAAATATGCTAGGAGCACTTGAGCATAAGTTTGTGCTTTATAGATTTGGGATTTAGGTCAATCGCTCACATGTATTAAGAAAGAGAAGATCTTCTGTCATCTTCTGTTTAAGAAGGAGTTGCATGTTTATTTCTGGTGTATATGTTTGTCAATTTGAGTCCAGACGAGTCATATGTGGATTTGAGGGATTTTCTTACACAGTTGTTAAATTGATGACTTGCAGGAACTGAGGGATTTGACAAGATTTTTTCCCCAGAAATTCTTAGCCCCCATAGTTATGCTAGCAATATTGGGTTCACTCCTGCGAATGGTAATGGTCAAAGCCCACATCCATCCTTGGAATCAACCGTGTTTTCACTTGAGGAGGCGGTCTTGGATTCACAGGCTAAGTGTACTGCTCTTATTGCTGAGCTACGGAGTTCAGAATCTTCCCGACACCATCTTGCTAGTGTTAAACAGCTAAGTCAGAAACTTGAAAGTATGCAGAGTTTGTTGGCAAAATTGCGGACCCAAGTTTGATACAATTTTCGTGTAGATTTATTGGGATAGAAGGATCCCAATGATAGGGTTTGGTCATTTTTTCTAAATGGAATCTTGTATGTGTATATATTCACACATATAGATACATGTAGAGTGTATGTAGCAACGAGGCAGAAATAAGAGATGTTCATCAATCCAATTGGAAATTTTGTATCTTTAAAGATGGCAGCTTCTCTATGTATTGTTTTCAAGAATGACGGTGCGTTTGCTTTACCTACCATTAGTTCCAATAATTGATCTTAACACATTATGATGTATAATATTTGTGGATTTCTTTTCATATATCCATCCCCTTTTTTAAACACCTAATACGTCATATCCAAGTTATATAATCTAGTTTTCCACGGCATATCCAAACATCTCATAGATAAGAGGTAGGGATTTTGTCGAACCTTATTCCGTATAGGATAGGGGTCCATTGATGAGAAAGGGGCTGGTGGAGGGATGATGGCTTGATTTTTATGGAATTCATGCCTTTTCTGGTCTAGAACTTCAGATGGACAGGGATCAAATCAAATGTGAATGATGCTTGATGACAAGTGAAATTGATTACATGATTTGTTAATCTTATGCTTGCATGACCATGTTCATTTCTTGATTTGTTCATCATATGCATTTATTATGGAAAATTGGATCTTATGAAAGTCAATTAATGGCATTGATTTATTGCTAGAGAATCTAGATGTTGTTTCTCTTGGTCTCCACTTACGAATACCAATGCTGATTTGCTAGCCATGAGAGGAGCTAAGCGGATGATTTCTATTGTAGGGAACTTTTTTGGGGGGAATTATGCAATCATATATTAAAAAAATAAATAAATAAGGGAGGTTTCTTGAAACTTTGTTTTTACCTGTTTCTTTAGTAAAAAGTAAGAAAAAATATTATGTATTCATGCATTCTAATAATGCTTTTGAATTTGTTTCAAAATCACCCTTAACTTTTGAGAAGTGCATCTATCACTTCAAAAGTTAAGAACAAGTACACCTATTACTTCAAAAGTTGTTGATAAACACATCTACTACTTTTTTTTTTTTTCTCATGAACTCTCTCACACATCTCATCTCTCTTATCATGATCTATATAGTTTCTTTAAGAACCTTCAAGAAGTAATTGGAGACCCTCTCCTAACTCGGAATGAACTTTGAAACTCTAAGTACATCCTTATAAAAAATAAATACATTCATTCTTATGAGTACCAAGCTCCATATTTCCCCTTTCATGGTTTAAACATTCATTTGAAAACCCTCGGGAAGTGATTAGAGACCGTTCCCTACTTTGGAATGGATTTTAAAACCCCAAATACATTCTTAAAAAGAATTGATACATACTTAAAAAAATTTGAAAATCATTCCTTCACTTTTTCTTTACTTATATTTCCTCTCCTTTCATTTTCACTCATATTTTCCCTCGCATTTTTTGAAACCAAACATAACCTCAATTTATTTTATAGTTTTCATTATGTATAATTTAATTTTAAGTTTTATTAAGTAATATCAAAATGAAACTTAAAATTAAGAAATAGAATTTAGACTTATGATTAGACCCAAAGCTGGGGTCCACATACTGAACCCGAGGCCCATGGGGTCAGGTTTTGAACCTTAGTTTTGGGAGGGTGGATGGACTGGGACTGACCCAGCCCGAAACCATCTATCCAACTCCACCCAAAGCCCAAATTTACTCCTAACCGTGTCCCACATTTTATACAATAAACAATGTCTCCTCCTTGCTCTCTTCTACGGTGAACTCGAACTTGTGTCAGAAAATCCTCGACTGGCCAATAAGTTTTTCGCGCAGACTCTCAAGTCACCATGGGAACAGTGAAGCAAAAGATGCAGGTATAGACGACCAACCACTTTGGGGATATCACAACATAAAGACCACGCCTAAAACCCATAGAAATTGCACAAATAGAGAGATTTTCAGCAATCCCAGGCTCAAGTCCACCAATGTCAATTGTTGCTCAGTCGAATCAAATGCTGCCTGTAAGAACATAAACATCACAGGCAAGGAGAAAGAAGCACATCACCGATGTATCTGACAAAATGCATGCATGCCTTACGCGCTGCCTCTTTCACAAGGAACGAAAAACCCATCTATCCCCGGTTTCATTGTAACCACCAGAAATGATGAATGCTGGTGAAAATGATATTATATAATACGCATATCCTATCCTATCATACCAACCATAATCCTAAATTAGTTTGAGATTTGGTCCTTAGATTTATTGGCATTATGTGACAAACTAGAATATTCAAGCCTTCAAACATGGAATTTAAAGAGTTTTAGCAGGCTTGACTCAAGTAATGAGCAAGTCAAGATGCTGACTACAAGTCACACATAATCTAACAGAGCTTTGGAATTAAATAAGAGCTCATTTGATGTTTATAATCAAAAGAAAAAAAAAAAATAGTATTCAAGAGTCTTAGAGACTACAAACTTAACCAGCATATATTTCAGAATGAAACAGCATGCTTGGGCAGTGAATCTGGTGAAGCCCTGTGACGAGACCCTTACGAATAGCTCAGGGTGTTGCAACAGCATCCCATCGCCAGATTGTCCCATCCTCGCAGCAGCTTAGAATGGTGCTGGAACATAGACAGACAAAGGCGGCGAGAGATGGCAGATTTATAGGTTAGCATTTGTATACAACATCAGGATACTAAGAGCATCTTAAGTTGGGATGCTAAAGAGGATAGGCTATTCCATGTGCTAAATTTGGCAGTATCTTGGCAATGCCATTTCATATGCTGAAATAAAACTAGTATTATGTTTCATATTGTGCATTGGGATGTTTGGGTGCTGGGCAAATATTTAATATTTTTTACTTTAGCATTGATGGTTAGCATTTTGCATTCAAGATATGCCCTAAGGTGCAATATGAGAGTCACCTTCCGTCAAAGGACATGGCAGTCTGCCTGATTGGAGATTTTGATTGAATATGAGACAACCTGACACAGAAAAAAAATAAAAATAAAAATAAACAGACAATAAAAAACTGTGAAATTGGTGGGAAATCCGGGCCAAGTCATATCAATGAAGAACAGCAAACAAAATAAACCTTGCAATGAGAACAGGGGGGCTGGACTGCAGTTCCCAGACATAGATCTTCCCTTCTCTATTCCCTGTTAAACACAAGAATCCACAACTAATTGTGTCAAAACCCTTGAAAACATAACTTTAATGGATGCAGTAATTAGCTGGAACTTGCAAGAAACAGTGTTATTGAAAACCCACTACAGGATGAATGTTAAAAGAGACATATACACAAAAAATAAAAACAAATATAAAAGAAAAACTTAACATCCGGAAAAACTAGAAAATAAAAAATTAAGAGAAAATTGTATTGGAACCAAAAAATGGAGAAAACTAAGTTCCCATTTTAGCTAGCATAATCTGCCTTACCTATAGCCGCTGCATTATAATGGAAATCACAGGAGAATTTGATAAACCAAATATCACACTCTGGCACAGGATATTTCTGAAGAATGTCAACGGAACCCTAAACAGAAAACATTATAGAATTTAGTAGTAGAGTTCCATAACTGGGACCTTACACAGGAGAATAAATTAACAGAAAATAAAGATGCAAAATAAACTGAGATAGATCATAAAGTTGCAAGGAAAGAGAGAGAAAAACTAACCTCGCCAGGAGACTGCTCCTTGGTTTTGGGTTCCCATAACACAATTTCATTATCAACACTCTGAAAAAAGCACAAAAGGTATGCACTGACGTAAGAATTATATCAGTATCTAGCTTATGACGAAAAAGCTATCTAGGGTATGTTTAGTCAACATATAATACTTCTTCCACTATGTAACTCCACTTTCAGTTTTAGACCCACAAATAGAGAATTAAGCAACACATTACCTTGGACAGGATAAAATCACCCAGCCACCTATTACAGTCAACATAGTTTGAATGAACGGATGCTATGAATATCTGCAATAATAAAAGTAACCTCAGAGACAAATAGGAACACACACTCACATGACATGTAAAATAAAAATGACAGCTACTCACAGGAAACTGTACATATTTTGTCGGAAATTTAGATGGAAGATCCGTCCATGTGAAAGATTTCTCCACATATGTCCAGAATTCTGCAACAGCCTCATAAACATGACAAAGGGATTGTGATGAACAAACTGATATTTACTAAATAATCAACCAAGTAGCTAGCCACAATTCATGTCCAACGATTTAAGCAACTAGCCCCCCTCTAAAAAAAAGGCTCAAAAATCAAACAAATCAAAAATTGATAAGAGGAAAAACTTTTAAATAGTAAAAGAGAAGAGGCCATTTACAGAAAAAGCAAAAGCCCAGAAATGTCAGCAAGAGGTAATATAATTGGTATTACACTTGATTTATTGAATATATTTTTCATACAAAAATTTGTATTTTAAGATTCATACTGACTCTGCTCTTTGTATACATTTTAGCTTTATTTTTATCAAAAACAAAATATTCATTGAAATAGATTTTATAGTACAATCCTTCCCAGTTATACAAACTCTGATCAAAAGAACAGATGAGTACCTTTTCTCCAATATACCAACAAGACATCTACCTCAATATAGTACCACATAAAACTATACATATTAGCTTTATTTCAAGATAAATTAATTCATATATTAACTACCATATATACTAGTGCATCTATTTTATAGTGTGAATTTAGATAACAATCACATCAAATTTAGATAACAATTACATCAGGTAGAATGTGATTGCTGTGACCACATAACCTAGGGGGAAAGGAAAAACGAAACCCCCACCCAAAAATAAATAAGAAAAAAATAATAATTCTGATCGATAAAGTCTCACTACGTATATTTTTTTTATCAGAATATTAACTACGTAGATTTTAGCATAGATGAATTTCAATTCTTCATTTTCTTCTCTCTCCAGTCACTTTCTATCTCGTATTTTTCTTTATTCTTCAAACTTTCATACTACTTATAGCAAAACCAATCTAAACAATGGGTCAGATTCATTGGAACAATCCACATAACTCTTAAAAATACAATAATAACACTAGAAAAATAACATGTGCTACCTTTCATTGACCAAATCTTAACGGTGTTGTCCATACCACAACTCGCAATGCGATATATGTCTGAAGGGTGAAAGTCCTACAATAGTCATCATAAACTAACGGTTAGAGATTAAATTCCTTAATATAAGGCACAAAGGAAACAGTAACAAAACCAGATGGTGAAAAACAACTAAAAGCAACAAAGGCTAGTCAAAGGCTTTTGTAGTCAACACCTACCACACTCAAGACTTCATTGCGATGACCCCCAGCTCCAGCAAATATCAAAATGCATATTCCCGTGTGAACATTCCATAACCGCACTGACTCATCCTGGTTGATTTTTTTCCGTAGATTTAACCACCATTATAAATTAAAAACTTTAAAAAAATATTTGACACCTACTTTGCTTGCAGACACCACAAGTGATGGTTTCAGTGCCTGAGTCCTGATTTCATTAATCGAGTCCCCATGGCCAACAAAACTCTGCATGTACATAAGGATGTTAGGGGGTAGAAGAGAAAACAATTGGAAAAAACACCTTTTATTTTAAAAAGCATGCTATATACAATGCATTATATGAGTCTTCCACATAAAAGTGTACACACCCCTAAAAGTGGGGTAAATGCCACTTGAATACCACCAGTGAAGCAGCAGCATTGGGTTTATACCTCTTGCTAGTAGACTGGACCAGGTACTGCAACTGCTATATAAAATAAGAATGCTAGTCCCAAAAATAGTACCTTGTGTATCTTCTCATTGCCAGTATCAATGATACGAATTATACCATTGATTCCTCCAGCCACCAAGAATGGGATGCCATCAATACTGCATGCCCAACTCAAAGTGTAAAAAGACTCATCCTTCTGATCTACAAAGCACATGGAAATCCCAAAATTTCTTCAAGAACACTTATACTTTTGCATTAGACAGTATACAAGCATAACAATGAGAAGTCATTTGATGAAGGTTCTTTTTCCTTACATCTTCATCAATGTAAGACTGCAAGACAGCAATGACGCCCCCTTCAAGACATTGGTAAACAGTTACCTGAGGAAAGATTTAATATTTCCATTACACTGGATACAAGAGGAAAAGGGAGGGGAAAATGTGGAAATTGTAGGTGTGTTTATTTTGCTAGAAAATGAAATCATGGAAAATGAGGTAGATTAACGGTGCTTTTGACTATGGTGAATTGAAATATTTATTAGAATAACATGACATATGTGAGAGACAATTGTTTAAAGCACTTAGAAAGCTATGTGAATTCATTTTGGAAATGCATAGAATAAATTGTGAAAAAAAAAGTGTTCGTCTTCTAGCATGAAAATGCTAATCTTCAAGCACCAATAAGTCTATAACCATTTTCAACATCAATGTTGTCAATTGGGAGAATTTTCTGAAATATTATTAATGTTGAAATAACAGGAGTACAGAGCTAAATAATATACACAGCTAATTACAAAATAAGGAAGCTAAAAAATAGGTAACTTCCCTAAATCAGATTCCTATAAATCAGGAATATACAAGCTAACCAAATCTCCTAAATATACTTCTAACCAAATACAATTGTACAAAGTTTCCTTATTAGGAATAAGAACGTTTTCCAAAACTCCCCCTCAAGCTGGTGAATGGATGTTTTCCATTCCCAGCTTGCCAACTATCATAAATGTTGCAATAGACAGTCCTTTTGTTAGAACATCAGCTAGTTGTCCACCAATAGAGACAAATGGAGAGCAAATCAGTCCACTATCTAACTTTTCTTTTATGAAGTGTCCATCAACCTCAATGTGTTTGGTCCGATCATATTGTACAGGGTTATGTGCTATATTGATAGCGGACATGTTGTTGCAATAAAGCCTCATAGGTGTCTCCCACATGATCTTCAAGTCATCTAGGATTATCTTCAACCACAATAATTCACAAATTCTAAGCGTCATGGACCTAAACTCGGCTTCCGCACTTGATCTAGCCATAACATTTTGTTTTTTACTTCTCCATGTCACTAGATTACCACCCAAGTACGTGCAATAGCCTGATGTTAATCTCCTGTCCACCACAAACCCAGCATAGACTGCATTGATATAAGCTTCAAGGGTCAACTTCTTTCCCTTCTTAAATAAAATTCCCTTTCCTAAAGTTCCTTTCAAGTACTGTAGAATCCAATACACAATCTAGAGATGAATTTCCTTAGGATCATGCATAAACTAACTCACCACACTAACCGCATAGGCTATGTCAAGTCTAGTGTGGGACAAGTAAATGAGCCTTCCTACAAGCCTTTGATAAGTACCTCTATCTACCACCATATCTTCCAATGCCCCTCCACGTCTATGATCCTACTTTATCGGTGTCTCAACCGGCTTGCATCCCAATTTGCTTAGCTCCTTTAACAAGTCCAACACATTTTTGTTGAGAGATAAAAATTCTATGCCGAGAATGAGCAACTTCAATGCCAAGGAAATACTTCAATTTGCCAAGATCTTTAATTTCAAATTCTTTCACAAGGCACTTCTTCAAGGCTTCTCTCCTTTTTGTATTGTTTCCAGTCACAATTATGTTGTCCACATACACAAGCAATGTTGTCACTTTCCCTGAACCCAAGTGTTTAACAAATAAGGTATGGCCACCTTGGCTTTGCTTGTACCCCATAAAGAGCATAACCTTGGTAAACCTCCCAAACCAAGCCTATGGTGACTGTATCAAACCATATAGATATTTCCTAGCTACAAGTCGAAACCATAAAGAATTTCCATATATATCTTCTCTTCAAGATCACCATGCAAGAAGGCATTTTTAACATCAAATTGTTGTAAACTCCAACCAAGATTAGCCGCCACTGACAATAACACCCGAACTATATTCATTTTCGCAATAGAAGCAAATGTCTCAAGGTAGTCAATTCCATAAGTCTGAGTATAACCCTTTGCTACTAATATAGCCTTGTACCTTTCAAGCAATTCATCCACCTTGTATTTGACTAGGGCTTCAACCTAGGCAGGTTAACCCGACATAATCCAAATCTAACCCGATTTTTATGCGAGCTTGGGCACTCTCTTATGTAAGTCAATTTGGGCTTGGGTTCATTTTTATCAACCCAATTTAAATTTCGGGATTGGGCAAGGGCAACCCAAATTAACCCGAACCTAACTATATATATATATAACTTTAAAAATTAAAAAAAATAAAAAAACCCTTTACAACTTTACCTATTTGCTTCTTCCCATTCGGGCCATTCCATTCTTCATCATTTACTCCCAAAATTGAAAATACCCATTACACGAGTTGTAGACCCTAGTTCCCGATTGTTAGTTCAATGTTGCCCCCAACATTCATAGTTGTCGACATCATTCAATGTCATCGTCATTCAACTCTTTGACTATGGTTGTGGATACGTATGCTTTTCATTTTAATCTCAAACTTTGCATATTTTTGGTGAATAGATCTTTGGGTCTTGAGGACCAAGATTCATATGTTCAAACACCTCTTCCCCACCATTGGTTCATTCATTCATTGTCATTCTCTCTTTTTCTTTTGTTTTTGGTGTTTTGAATTGAGGATTTGGAAATTCAAGGGTTCAATTTCAAAATGGGTTGTAATGGGAATGGAACAATGTAATGGAATTGAGCTTGCTTTATTTTCAACTCGAATTTAATAATTTTAATTCAGAATGAGCTTGGGTTGGGTCATACCTTAGGTTGATGCATTTCAAGTTTGGGTTAGTCTTGGATTGGCTCTCAACTTGGCCCAACCCGCCAAATTGTAGCCCTATATTAGATTGTAAAGACTCAGCTACAACCCACTAGAGTTTTCCCTCATGGTAAGACCACCAAATCCCATGTTGCATTCTTCTCAAAAGCATCCACTTCAACTCTCATAGCTTTCCTCCATTTCTCATGACCAAGTGTCTCATATAATGTTTTAGGTATAGACATGGTGTTTAGGTGAGTGAGGAAGGCTTTATGGGCAGTAGACGATTTATTGTAGGACATAAAAAAGTATATGAGGTGTTGGGTGCATGTCCTAGTTGTGGAGAGCTATGGGTAAATCATGGTAATTTGTGTTAGGTACGGCTTTCTATAGTAATTTAGGGTTAGAAACAGCAAAGGGAGAAGTGGATACTTCATTACCAGAAACCAGTTCAGACTCTTGAACGCGAATAGGTTGAATGATGGAAGCTTTCCTTCTTAATCAAACTTGCCATGGATGAGTAGAACTTTGAAGTTGTTTTTCCTTTGCCATTACTCTTACAACAAGAGATGCACACAGTTCAGACTCATTTAGAATAGGGGCCGAAGGTTCAAAAACAGGCTTGGTGACCAAAATGGACTCAAAAGGGGTGACCAATACTTGACTTGAGGGCAAATTTGTCACAATACTTGACTCACAAATAGGCGAAGAATAATGTCTAGAAGACATAGGGAGATCAAGTAAGAATGAGTCTCTATCCTTATCCTCCACAAATGATTTCTCCACTTAAAGATAAGGATCAATGAAATAGTTATCTTTCTCCACAGAAGTGACATATGCAGAGATATAGAATTTCTTGTGGAAGGATGATAACACTTGTACCCTTTTTCATAAGTAAATAAAGAGTATTAAAAACAAAGTGCCAGAAAAGCGCTTCAAGGTATATAGGGAGTATACAACGAGCGCCAACAACACCACAAAAAACAAAGAAAAAACACCAAAAAGGCACCCCTCAACAAGGCCCTATCCAATCCACAAAATCTACAATTGAAGAAGAGTCAAGATCTATAACAAATTGGACCAAGCCCAAAGATTACACAAAAAAATCCAGTTTAATTCTATGAACATAATGCACAATATTTTCAAATGCCTTACTATTCTTTTCCTTCTAGATTGTCCAAAAAGATACAAGGGAGCAGATCTCCACACCTTTCTCTTTTTTCTACCCACACCAAACCTATGCCAACTTGTAAGCGTCTCTCTCACTGAGGAGGGAAAGACCCAAGACAAGCCAAAGAGCGAAAAAATGAGGTTTCAAACAGCTCTAGTCTTGTCGCAATGGATGAGAATGTGATCAACTGATTCCTTTTCTTTGCAATAAAGGAAGCCTTTATTTGCCACAACCCACCCTCTCCTTTGGATGTGATCCAAAGTTAACACTTGGGTCTACCCACAACACTTTTGCCCTTTTTGAATAGAAAAATACCTCACAAAGACACGCCAAAGAGCTCTAGGGTCTAATTTACCCCTGTTTTGAGAATGAATGTAGACAAAGGCAACACAATCAAAGATTCTGGGGACAAAATTGTTTGAAGTGTTGAAATCTAAAAAGAATGTAGACAAGACTTGCATGGGACTTTTAAAGTCAAGCACTCGGGAAGACAATATGTTTATAATATGTGCAGTAGTTAAAAAGAAAGGCTCTCCCAAATGATTTTTGGGAACATTATTTTGAATAAGAAAGGCTCTTGTGGCTGCTAAAGGATGATCATTTTTTCCTCTCTGCAACCCCATTTTGTTGGGGTGTGTTGACACAAGATGATTCATGAATTATGTCTTCCTTTGGGAAGGATGGAGACAGAAGTTGATTAAAGCAATCCCTTGCATTATCAGACCAAACCTTTTGATTTCAACCTCAAGCTAATTTTTAACCTTTTTTTATTTATTTTATTTTTTGATAGGAAACGACAAAGAGATACATTGATAAAAATAAGAAGTACAAGAGAAGGATGAGGAATCCTCCCACCAAAGTAAAACTAAACAACAAGAAAACGAAAACAAGAAGCTACAAAGTACAAACATCAATAAACTCAACTTGATTTGTTTTTTTAAACGATAAAGTCATGTCACTCAAGTACAATCATCAATAAAGGAAACAAACCAATGAGCCCCAAAAATATTTGAGATTGTTGAAGGACCCCAAATGTCACTATGAATTACAGAAAAAGGAACATTGGTTCTTTTATTGCTTATTTGAAAATAAGCATGTTTGTGTTTTGCCAATTCACAAACAACACAATGCAAATGTTTGACACTCATTTCTTTGAACAATAGAGGAAAATTTACTTTAAGAACACTAAACAAAGAATGACCGAGACAATGGTGATAAATTCAGATTTTGTCTTTATTTGACATGGAAGACTCAGAAAATAATGACAAAGATACACTATTCTCGTTTCTAGACTGTCCACTCGACTCTTCAAGATAGTAAAGTCCATCTTTCTCCCTAGCACATCCAATCCTCTTCCTCAAATCTTAGTCCTAAAATGCACAACATGAAGGATAAAATACCACAAAGCAATTCAAATACTTAGCAAGTTTCTGTATTCATACAAGATTTGTATATAACTTAGACACGTGGAGGGCCTTTTTGAGGGTGAGATATTGATTAACATGAATATCACCTTGGCTAGCTACGGTTGTTGAACTTTCATTGGCTATGATGATTTTTCAGTTATTAGGACTTAGGGTGAAGGAGATAAATTGTTGAGAGTTATAGGTCCTGTGGTCGAAAGCCCCTGAATTAGTGACCCAGAAACCGGGGTGGATTTTATCAAACATTTAGAGCATAAGATAAGAGTCTTACCTAAGAGCATAGTTTTAAAAGGTGCTTAAGGCGCAACCACTCCCTAGCTATAGTGCCTTGCTTGCCAAGACATGCATCTTGTTAAAAAGGCGCACCTTATTTACTTTACTTTTCCTTTTTTTAAACACCTTTATTCTTGAAATTTCTAATTTAAAATTTATATAATTTCATTATTTTTTTTGTTGAATGTTTCTTTTAAATGTTTGGAATATTAAATTTTTCATTGATTTGATTAAATTTTGAATCATAATTTATAAAATTGATATTGAATGTTTCTTTTAAATGCTTCGAATCTTAAATCTTTTATTGATTGGATTAAATTTAAAATCATATTTTATAAAATTGATACGCATCCCAGGTCAGGTTTCACTTCACTCAACCTCATGCCTTGTGTTACACCTTGCGCCTAAGCTATAGGAGACTTCTACGCTTTAAGTGCGCCTTACTCCTTTTAAAACTATGCTTGAGAGTGCCAGAGAACAAGTACTTGTAGCTCTAGGCTTCTCCAATGTCCCCAAGAAGTTCCTTAGCTTTCCTACTTCCTCCCTATTCAACTCAGCTTGTTCTTGAGGATTACCTTCACCATCGGGTTGTGTTTGAGACACATGAGCCTGTCCCTTTGATGATCCACCCCTCATGGATCAGTTTCTACTATTTTGCTGCTGTTGTGCCCTTCCATGAAGTTTCCAACACTTTTTTTAGTATGTTGAGGCTTTTTGCAATATGTGCACCATAAGGAATCCTTATTAATGGCTCTGGACAGCTTTAATTGGCCATTTTCTCCGCCAGGCTGTTGATCAGATTTGCATCTTCAGGTTTGAATTCTTTGTCACCAAAGCCGAGCTCAAAGTCCCTAGAGTCTCAATCATTACATCACGTCTGCCTTCTTCTGCCCTTAGTAGAGCAATAGTCTCATTTAATGAAGGAAGGTTTCCTTTTCCCAATATTTGCACTCAAATAGGATCAAATTCCATATTCAACCTAATAAGAAGATCATGGATTCTATCCTTCTTGACAAATCTCTTCAGGAGAGATGAATCATCACTGCACCTCATTTGTATGTCTTGATAGAGGTCCATCTCCTGCAACAGTCCCTTCAAATAATTTGAGTCAAACATCCTTGGTGGTGTCAAGAAACATACAGGTGTCGTTGATCTTTGGCACCAGGTTGTTCCACAACTAGGACATTACCTTTGAATCTTCTTCATCCCATGCCTCGAATTTAGGATCTTTTTGACTTGGTCCAATACCATTTAGATGACTCAAATTGCCTCTTCCTTTCAAGAATGTATGGACAAGTTGAGACCACTTTAGATAATTCTTACCATTCAATCGATAGGCAGCCTGGATGTTTCGTAGATCTCCTGTAGAATGGTTGGATGTTTGTTCTGTTACATTCGTTTCAAAGGCACTGGTGACTTCGGCAGTTTCTGACATATCTTCTATGAAAGGAATGAAATTGAGGGAAAAGAAGTGGGATCAAATAACACACCGATTTCTAGGGCAACACAGGCCGATTGAATAACAAAAAGATGTTCAAGCAGAAAAATGATGACAAGAAAAGCTTGAAATTGCAGAGCAATCAATACCAGCGATCAAAAGAATCCCAAAGAGCCTAAAGCTCTAATACCATGTTAAATGGAATGATTTTCTAAAATATTATTGATGCTGAAATAACAAGAGTACAAGGCTAAATAACATACATGGCTAATTACAAAATAAGGAAGCTAAAAAATAAGTAACTACCCTAAATCAAGATTCCTATTAAATAGGAATATACAAGCTAATCAAATCTCCTAAATATACTGCTAACCAAATACAGTTGTACATGGTTTCCTTATTAGGAATAAGGACGTGTTCCAACAAATGTTCCAAATCCAGCCAAAAACAAAAGTAAAAAATCAGCTAGAATATCCATTTCATTGTGACAATTATATTATAAGTAAATGGCTATTGAGACTTACACCTTAAGGCTCACCTCAAAGTGACACTCTGCGAATTAGCCTTGAGATTATAGCTAAAGTTATGGTAATTGAGGCTTACAGTTTTGAGATTATAGCCTCAAAACTGTTGAATCCTGAGCCTCAAATATCCAAAGGGTTTTTGGCCTTTGTAGGCTTTTAATATAAATTTTATAAGAGGTTTAAGCCTCAACATTCAATAAGTTTTAATGGGCTCTATCATCCATACTTTTGTAGGTCTTTGATATAGATTTTATGAGTTTGTATTGGGTACTAACTTGGTTAAACCATTTATGAAATGAGAGCTTAGTTGACTTCCAATTAACCTTTTAAATGAGACGGAAAAAGAGAGATTGAGAAGAAAAAATAGAGAGGATAATCAAGCACTTGGATAGGAAAATAGAGTGAATAATATAGCGCTTGGATAGGATAATCATTGTATATAACGAAGAAAAATGGATTGACATTAACATTGATAGAGAGAATAATAGAGCACTTGGATATAATCATGATTCATTAGAGGATCCTACTAATGATAGTAGTGGTAGTTTTAAAGATTATTTGATAAATATATGAGAGAGAGTTAGATTATAGATGAGATAAAAAAAACTAAATTAGAAGTTTTTTTTGTCTTTTTTTTATAAGTATAAATTAGAAGTATTAAAAATGACATACGATTAATTTGATTGTTATATACCGTATGGTTTTCTTATTATTTAATTCTCTAGTGATTTTATTAGTATTTCTCTGATTTTTAATTTTTTTTTTCATTTTATTGTTATTAAAGTCAAAGGCACTGTATCGTTTTCTTATTATTTAATTTTCAAGTGATTTTATTAGTATTTCTCTAATGTTTTAAAAAAAATTCATTTTATTGTTATTAAAGTGGAGGCCTACGCTTCATCTCATTTAGGCAAAATGCCTCAAGACTGCCCTTAACCTTTTGAAACATTGGGGAAAACGCCCCAATACCACTTTAACCTTTAAAAACATTGATTATAAGGAATTCTATAAGCAAAAAAACAAACGTGCATCCTTTATGGGTAGGGCCAACTAGCATGCATACCAATACTTCCGAAAGAAAGGATCAACAGTGACCCCATATCAGCAATAATACTAGAACCTCCAAAACACATCTAAAAATGAAACCCTAGTTGTATCTAACATTAGAGCATCTATCAGCACTTGAAATCAAGAAGCAGCTAAGTAATGATACAAAGTTGTATAAGCACTCAATAATCAGTATATTGCCAAAATAAAATCCCATCAAGAAATCAAACAGTCGTAAATTCTTCCTCAAGCACGCATGTTTGAAGCTGCACCAACTAAAAAAATCAATTTAAAAAGGTCCAACTGTTGAGCTCAACTCAGCAATTTCAAGTCAACTTCTCTCAATTCTCCAAAAGCTTGCCCATTTCTCAGTTACCCAAGTGGCATCCAATCCACCTCTCTCAAATCACTCTCTTTTCACAACCTGTAGGGTTTATGCTTCTACATCCGCCAATAACCAAACTGCCCCAAGGTCGATCTTAAGCTCGGTTTATAAAAAAAATCTCCACGAATAGCTTAACAAAATAAAAACTTGACAGCAAATAGACAACACCAAAACGAAAACCCTAAGTTCCAGGCAAGCATCTAACAAAGCAAGAAACGAAAAATGTGTATGGTTGGAGAGATAAACGGGAGAAGTACTCGATTGCCGCCGACAGTAGCGAAGACATTGAAGTAGCGAGAGTCGATGAAGTTGAAAGCGACGGCGTATATGGGACGTTTGCCCTCCTGAAGACGATTGGTGACTCTGTAATCTCTCTTCTTCGACGGCGTCAACGAACCCACCACTGGTTCGCACCCAAGTGTGATCTTCGCCATTCTGCGCACAATGGCACCCACCGCTCTGCAAAGCGGCTATATATGTCTGTATTGTGCGCCACCTGGCCGTACCTTTGGTTCAGATTTCTTAATTTTCAGGTTTGAAAAAAGCTGAAGAATTGGGATGATTTTATTATTTTAAAATTAAAATTTAAAAACATAAAAAATATATATTTCTATTAAAATCATTCGAGAAACTTTTTATTATTATTATTATTATTATTATTATATATTTGCATTGTGTTCAACAAGTATTATATTAAAGTTTTAATTAAATATATTTAATCCTAAAAATTTAAATTTTTATCAAATATTTTTCTTATTTTTAATAAACAATGAGATAAATGAAAATTAAAAATAAGAATAATATAAAAAATATTTAAAGAAATTTCAAATTAAGAGGTCAGGTGTATTTAACCAAAATTTCAATGGAGAAAAATAAAATTCTGATTTTATTTTTTTGGTACAATAAACAAATAATTTATTAGTATAATAATTTTGTAAAGAGATAGCTACTTTATGGTATAATTGAATAATTGAACTTAAAATATAGAACATCTGAAGCCCTTCATTGAACATGTACATTGAGAATTTGAGAGAGGATCCATCATGCATCCTAATGTTATGCTACCGTCCATCCAAGAAGGATAAAACACAGAGTGACATAAGTGTCTTATCCTCTTCCTCTCACCAAACTCCAAAGTCCCATGGCATCCACCTTCCTCCGATTCATAACCCATGTAAACCCTCTTCTTCTCCACCATAACCAACCTTCCCAAACATCAAACTCACTTCTCCGCATCCATCACCTTCCCACCCCTAAATCTTTCATTGTTAACTGCACTACTCCACCCTCCTCCCCCGACCCTCCAGATTTCCCAAACCCTTATCCGAACTCGGATACTACCAACAACGCAGAAACCTTCCCCATCGAGAAGCGAAGAAAATCTGAGATAATCCGTGACAGGAAGGCTAGGACCAAGCTTGAAAAGCCAGAGCCGCCTAACTTTGAAGTGGGGTGGAAGAGGAGCAAGGTGATAGAGCTGGAGAAGCCAAAAGGGTATGTGATTGCGGACTTTTTGGAGAAGTTGGAGGAGTTGATGGGGAGAGAATTTGGATCAACTGAGCTGTTGGCAAAGACAGGAGAGATAGTGGCTGACAGGGCTAGAGAGGAGGCAGAAGTGCTGAGGGATGAGGGAGAGGTGGACGAGAGACTGGTGACGGAGCTGTTTAGGGTGTTGAGGTTGATGGAGATGGATTTGGCTATGGTGAAAGCTGCTGTGAAGGAGGAGACACTGAGTGAGAGGCTTGAGCAAGCCAAGGCAAGGTGCAGACAAGCTATACTTGTTGCTAATTCTTTCTGAATTTTGATTGTTACTGTAATTTAAGTCCCAGAAATGCTAGATTCTTTCCCTTTCTTTCTTTCTTTCTTTTTTCAAATAACGTTTGAATATGGAAAACTAGAAGGCCAGTTAGATATCATGTACTGGGAGAGATGCGGATTCCATTTTCACAAGGGATTGGCCTCAAAGCATTGGTTCAGTCCAATTTTTGACAGTGTATTGACCATCAAAGCCACCAAAAAAATAAAAATAAAAACAAGACAATTTGAAAATGCATGATACTGTTTTAATGATATTTTTTACTCAAATATGTGGAAGGGAAAGTTACCCACATTCACTTACCAATGGTGAAAGATAAATAAACCATAATCCTAGAGTTAAGAACTATTCACACTAAATTTTATGAACTCTTTCCCATATTCATAAAATACCCCGCCGTTGAGGCCTGACCCAAGAGGTAAAGGGTTGGAAAGGGTTTGAAGAGGTTGGTAAAACCGTAAAACTAACATCTAAAACCCCCCAAATAACGTGGTACCATCTCCTGGATAAAAAAACAGAGCCAGGGTCAAAGAAAAGGCAGTGATAAGTCCATGCCAGATTTTGCAATCACAGTTGATGAAAGTACACAAATGTTATTTAATTAAGAAAGAACAGCCCATTCATACATACAAAAAGAGGATCTCTTAATTCTCTTACAGTATGCTGAATAAGAAAAAGGATCCAATAGAGGACCCTTAATGACATGGATTTCTTATTGCAGGAACAAATGTTGGAGAGTGTTCAACTCACTCCTTCCTTCTCAAATCTTCAGATCATTTGAAGCATCCCCCTCCTTCTTCTTCTTGCCCTTTACAGAGGACTTCGCATAAGTTGTTTGACATGCCTTGATGACACAGCAAACATGGGGATCATCTTTTGGTATTTTATGTAGTATGTTTGCAGCAGACTTGTGGTCTCCACAAGCCAAACAGGCCTGATACATTCTGCACAAGGATTCCAAAAAAAATAAAACCAAAATATCAATTTGCATATCTTATATCCCAATCTCTCACAAAATATCATGGTAAATGAAATGGTGATACATAAGAAAATCAGCAACAACTGAACAAGACTATTCCCTTAAGCAATAATGGTCATTCAGCCCCTGCACACAAATTTGCAAGAGCACAACTCTAAAATCTGTCTTAACATGCTCATGTTGTAACTTTCTAAACTTGTCCATAACCACATGCTCTTTCCCACGTATATCATATCATTTCCCCTTTTTGTTATGCTAATTAAGCCAACAATTATTTGATGCCTTGTAACCTATCACTCAACTAGTTTTAACATTTCCACCATCTATCTGGTAATGAGGCCGTCATTCACTCTACCAATTCACAGATATAAGGTGCTGGAGAGCAAGGCTGGAAAACAAGAATACCAGGGATAACTTACCTTAAGAAACTTAAAACATTGTGAGTAAAGCCAGCAGTCTGATACTCTCTCCAAATCAAACGAGAATTATCCAAATCTTTACCATTAACACAAGCAGCAAGGAGAAAATCAAGACTTTTTCGTGAAGGCCTAAGGCCAAGCTCTTCCTTTATGGCAGTAAGTAAATCCAGGCCAATCTTCAAATTCACAGGCTCTATCTCCGCAATTAGGGAAAATACCTACACCATGAGTTTATAATAATGAAACCAAAGGCTGGAAGGTCATTATGCCAGTCCAGAAAATATGCCACAGCATCATAATAAAGAATGATCTATTTCAGCACACTAAGACAACATATATGAGGAATACTAATTCACAGATCATGATGGAAGAAAAAGTATGCAAGTTTTGCAAAATGACAATTCATATAAGACAAAGTTTGAGTCCCCAGGTAAAGACAAGTAACCAAAATTATAATGGATTAGCTTCAAACTAAATTTTTTTAGCAAATGAGGGACAGGAGAAAAGCAATACCTCATCAAGAATTGCTTCCATAGCCAATTCATTATCATGGAATGTGTCCTTGAGTTGCTTGAGTAAATCAATGGCAGAACTAATCCAAGAAAGTAAGATATAATCAAACTGGATGATGTAAAAAATTCTGACAAGAAAGTGTACTGATAGTGTTTTCAAACCTCAAATGGTTGTATCTAACACAATATAAAAGGATCCTGCAGCTACCCTCAACACGATAATCAGGATCATTCAATTCCTCAAGTAGCTGAAGCAATCTAGTCAAGTCTCCTTCAGATTGGTGGTATTCCTGAGGAATGAGAAAGAAATGTTATAGTGCATACAAAGAAAAACATGTGAAGGACTAAAGATAGGTACTTACAATAAGAAGTATAATGGCTTTAGGCTCAAGATTGAATCCAGAATTTTTTATTTCTTCATATATGTCAAAGGCATCAGAGATTTGCCCATGTAATGCAAGAGCTGAGACAAGCACACTTTTAATTTCATTCAAGCTCTTAATTGGCACTCCTTTATCCAAGACTACCTAAAACAGAAAATGATATGTTAGATCATTAGAATATTTATTTACATATCAAGCAGTACAATGACCAAGCATACATCAACAGAATATGCTTCCTGTAAAAGAGACCTAGTTAAATGCATTATGGTACAGCAATGATTATCAAAAGGTAAAGTATTATGTAACAACAAGAAACAGAACTAGCAAGGGGCCAATGTGTCTAAATATATACACCAGAAATTTCATCCATGCCTGAATACGCAAATGCTTACAAAATTCCCAAAGGGAAAATGACATAGCAAAAAAGATAACATATAAGAGCATATAAAAGAAACAACAGCATAGCATAGCACATTCTTTCAGAATAAGATTTAATTGCATTGTTGAACAACCAATATTCCTAAAAGCTTTGTTAGGATTTAAGACTACAATGCGCATCAAGTTCTAACACCCCCTGCCCCCTCATACATGACACCATAGCTTGAACCATGAGAGGTACAGACAACATTAGCTGCAAATACAAGTTGAACCTGAGACCACAATGTATACCATGCTCTAACATGTATGATAGATTGTTGAGGAAGCCTGAAAGGTAGTGCCTTCCAAATATTACATGTGATCAATATTTCTAAAGACATTTTAGCACTTAAATCTATTACCCTTTTGCTTATCAATAATATATATGACATTTTAATAGCATCAATCATAGAGGAAGCTATCGCAATTGAAGAGAATAGAGACGACATAAGATGTTTGCATCCTAGGTAATGCTGACAAATGAGAGCAGTGTAAAAAGAGACCCATAAAAATTTTGAATATAAATATTTAAGCCACCTCAAAAATGCATATCAGTGAGACAACTTCCTCAAGGGCATGCATAGGTATGATGTGTTTCGCAAGAAATTAGGAACAGATGGCAAAAAGACACCAGTAAACTGAAGCTAGGACCTCATAAGAGAGCAACAAAATTAGTCATCTAGAATTGCAGGCAACCAAGAAATAACATTCTTGTCATCGAGAGGTCTCTAGATGAATGGCAAAACGCAACTTAAAAATGCATTAATCCCCACTTCTTGGCTCAGTTAAATGAATCCTTTTCCACCAATTGGTTCGATTTGGGGCATATCCTTCACTAGATCTACTTGTTAGGACATGCAAGGTGCCCAGAATGTGGTATTATGAAGCACTCCCACCTAGCAAGGGATTATCAGCTAGTGAAAATCTGAACACTTGACTCTCTAAACTCCCCTAACGGGGTGGCAGATAGATAGCAAAAACCACAAGGCCAGTGATAGATTGGAAAAAGAGAAATTATCCATATGTTACAATAAGCTACAGCCCACCTCTATTTACATGTACAATGTTAGCATTAAGAGAAAAGATTGGGCTGTAACATCTTATGGTTCTCATTTTGCAAGTCAACTAATAGCAATGCAGATTGGTTGTTAGATAGTTAAGATGTTTTTGCTTGTCATTTCCATGCCTTACTAATGACATCACTGATTATGTTAGCCAAGAGGGAACTTGGCAGCTAGTTTCTTTTATAGGGGACTTTTTTTCTCCTAAAACAGTATAGAGTTTTTCAGGATTTGTAAATATCTTTCACTCCAAGTTTAATTATGCAGCTTATTCATTTATATCTTAAAGTTACATGTACTTTTCTTGTTTTCAGTCAATGTTTTGTATATTTTGGAAGGACTCTGCATCCTTGATTGTACTTATCAATTCATATCAATTAATTTGTTGTTTCAAATCAAAAAATAATAATTTTCAAGTCAACTACACAAGAAAAAGGGGGGTTGGTTGGATGAGTTTAACTATCAATTTGCATCATCTTCTTCAAAACATTTTAAAGAGTTCTTCATAGGAATTTTATTTTAAGACTTTTTAGTACAATATATATATATATATAAATACATTAATTCCTTATCCTGTTCTAAGAAAGGATGCTAATGGAGGATGATTAAATTTTCAGCACTATAGAAGTTTATTTACTTGCAGTGTGATATAAAAGAAGTCAAGGAAGACAAACAAAAAAAAAAAATTCTTGGCAATCAACCAAGGTTCTTTTTTTAATAAGCAAGCAAAAATTACATTAACAGCACCTAGCAAAAAATACACACCAAAGTACACACAACATATATAGAGGATGCCAACAGGAAAAGAGAAAAACAAAAGAAGGGAAAGGGGCAATGTTACTTAGAAGAAAGCAAGCGCACCTTTCAGAGAAACCGGGTAGCAATTTTAAAGTCTCAACAAATTCTATTAGCAAATTTAAGAAGTTATGTAAGTTTACATAGACTGATAGAACTCAATTACCTAATACGACTAAGACTCCATTTCATAATAGAAATATGACTTCCTTTTGTGATCAAATTAGATAAAACAAATAAAAATTTGACAAATGAATAAACTATTAGAATAAATAGATTCCAATTAGAATAACAGATTGCTAGTCTTACTACCCATGCCAACAACATAGAAATTACTAAATTGACTTTGCAGAAATATTTTTTCCTTTCTCTTTCGTAAGTTTTCGAAGTGGGCTTCCTATGTTATTCCCCATCATGTGCTATTGCTGATCAACTGATCATAGAGGTGATTCTCTGGACAGGAGGTAAACCCATCCCCACTTGGTTGCCTCCCCTTCTCTTATATGCATGTGCCTGTGAATGCAAACACTAGGGCTGCAACTTGAGCAGGTTGATGGCTAACTCCAAACGCAACCCGAATTAAAAAACTATCAACCCAAGTCCAACCCAACTCAATCCCTAACCCGAGGTATTCAACCCAACCTCATTTCTCTAAGCTCAGGTTGAATTTGAGTTGGTCGAGTTGGACTCGAGTTGGTTGGGTTGCATAATTCAAAATTCATCCATAATGTCTTTTTTTTTTAAAAAAAAAAAAATCTATATTTATATGAAAATTTAAATAGTGAAGAGGGCAAAATTCTAAACTGAGCTTGGGTTGAAAACACCTAACTCAAGCCCAACTCAAATATTGAAATTGATTGCCCAAGCCCACCTACACACCGGGTTGGGTTTGAGTTGGGTCAGGCCAACCCACCCAACTTGCACCCCTAGCCAACACACGCCACTCTTCAAGCTTCCAATTGGGTAACCAAAAAAAATTTCAATGTAGGAGTAGAATAAATGATAAACCAATAGCTTCAACTAAATTTCTATGATCTGCACTTTATCGTGGTCTTTTTGTATTTATTTATAGCCTTAAAAACCTAGCATCATTCAACTTAGACCCAAAAATTTGGTGGCTATTATTCATATCAATTTTCAATTTTTTTTTCAATTTTGGAGAAACCTGTGCCATGAATGCATACATCTTTCACATAGAAGACAAAGACGAGTATTTCTTAGGTCTGATGCTGCCATCTACTTATGTTGTTAAGAAATAGGGAAACTTATTTAGATACAGAACACATGAAAGCATACCTGTTTTGCCTTCTCAAACTGTCCACAACTTGCATATGCATTTATAAGTGCCATGAAAACATGCTTCGTCACTTGAACTCCAGCACACTTCAATTTTTCATAATACTACAAGCAGACCACTGCATTAGCATCTTTGGTTGTAAAATGCTTGCATGTAATGCTCTCAGAAAATATACCAACATCAAAAGAGAACATTACACTACTATAAAATCATTGCAGAGATGTGTAATCTTAAGAACATCATTTTGTCAATGGCCTGAGCACCAAACCAAAGAATTTTCACTCACTTGTGAGAAGTAGAGAATGAAGAGAAGGGTAAAAACCAAAACAGTGAATGTGGTATAAATTAGACCACTTGTCTAAAATTGTGAGGCTCATGCTCTTCAAGATTGCATGTAGGTCAGACACAGATTTATCAAAACATAAGTCTCTAACTACCTTAATAATATCCTCCTCACATTCACAGTTGTTTAGTAGATAGCAGAAGGTCTGAGAATCTGGTTTTACATCTGCATCTCCCATTTGCTTCAGGACCATTAAACCGCCATAAATGTTTTTCTGCAGAGACAAGTAGATCGATACAAAATAAATGAAAAATCAGAAGCATAAGATGGTTTTTCTTTGGTCAAAGAAGTGTAAATCATTTCTCAAATTTGGTCTACGTTACTTGTGAAAATTTACTTCTCAAACTTTCATTCCTTCTTCAAGGGGAAAGAATCCTTTAAGGTAGAGAAATTACTTTTCAAAGGATTCAAGCTTACAAATAAAAACAATAACTTTAAACATTGGGAAATCTAAGCAAAATATTTGGAATCAAAATATATTTTCATGAAATCTCAAGTGGCAGTTAAAACATTTGAATAAAATATTAATTAACTACAGTACTTCTAAGAAGCAAATCAAACAAACGTCATAAAAATAAACAGAACTGTTAACAATAATTAATCCTAAACAACAAATGTAAAACTAAGACCCCTCAAAAAATCAAAGTCTAGCCATGGATAATGGCCCACAACAAGGTTATAATAACAATTAATCTTGAGGCTTATGAAGCCGCCACTTCTAATAGGCATATTATGTGTATAGTTAGTGGGTAGTTACTAGACCATTTGTTTGTTTACGACTCTCTTGCTTACTAGTTGTGCACCTTTCCCATTGATCAGTATTCGCAAGCTGATCCTTCAGCAATTTAGAGTATGTTAATAATTTCTTTTAAGGTTAAAGTTAGGACAAAAGGAGTAGGATCCTATGGACATGTATAGCCCTTGCTCTGATTAGAGTTTTATGGTAGGAGAATAATGCAAGGATGCAAAGATGATTAGAGTTTTATTGATGGGTAATATCAATTATATTAACAGCAGTGACAAAAAGAACATGCAAAGGTTTACATGATGTATACAAGCCGCTTGAGGCCAAAATAGCAAATGAAAACACAAAAACCAACTCACTCACCTTACTTACAGCTCAACCAAACAATAAAGTCAACTAATGACAAGGAGTTATCTCCTATATGCACCCTAACCCATTCCAGGAGCAGCACATAAAAGATAGTTTAATTGCTTGGTCCATTATTTCAATGTCTTCAAAGGCTCTCCTATTTCTCTCCTTCCAAAAGATCTGAGATAAGTACAAAGGAGCAGTGTTTCATACTTTTTTCCTCTTCTTCCCTACAAAGGATCCATACCAACTAAGAAGGACATGATTGACTAAGTAGAGCATCACTCAATAACACCAAATAGAGCAAAAATTAATTGTCATAGTATGGCTACTCTGAAACAATGAGAGAGGATATGATCCGTTGTTTCTTCCTCCCTTTTACACAAATCACATCTACTCAGTAGTCACCAACCCCCTCCTTTTGAGCTGGATCCAGAGTTAAGAGTTTTTTCCCATGAAGCTTCCCAAGCAAAAAAAACCTTACCTTCATCAAGACCCAATGGTTCCACACGATGATTCATGCTAGAGACACCTCCATTCTACAATTTGTTGAGGAGTTAAAGGATTTAACTGCAAAATTGCTACTCTTTGATACTCACCAAATCATGATGTCCTCCACAAATTTTTAAACTAAATGTTTTAAAATTTTAAAAATACTATTTTCACTCATAGCTTTTAAATATTTACAATGCATGATAAGATATATTATACATGACTTTTTTTATATAAAACTATAATCATCATCAATATCTTATCTTACATGTATCTTGAGGTACAGATACAATAGATAATTTAATGCACAATACAACAATACATTTACCTTTGGCTATTTAATAGTTTCTAAGAAAATCAATTTGGAAACAAAATAAAAGATAAGCATATTAATTGAATAAAAAGTAACTCAAGGTTAGAGACAAAAGGGAAATGATGAGATAACATAATCCTACATGAATATGGTGTACGTTGGCGCACCTTTTTTATTTGAATTAATTTTTGGATGCTTGGCCAAATATATGGATCTTTCTTTTGGAAGTTTTTGCCTTTGTGGGAATGATGACTTGCTGAAATTTGGAACTAAAAATTATAATTAAAAATTTAAAAGATTCATTTTATGGTTCTTATGTGCTGAGAAAGTAATTTTTTTTCTTATCCATAAGGACAATCCTAGAGATTCTATGGCTCCTTCTCAGAAAGTTAAATATATTCTACTCTAATTATAGGAAGATTTTATGGATTTTGTCTACCTCCTAGCATTAACTTTCCTTTTGTTTCGATTGTATATTATTGTAGTTTCCTTTTCTTGTAACACTTTGTTTATACATGTTGTAAAACCTTTTTTCTTTTCTAAATGAATCAAGGAATATCGATTCCAATTTTACCCAAGGTATCAAAACAATTTAGGGTTAAAGGCTAAGGGTTTTTTTTTATTGGCCTTCATTGCTAGCGTGTTCCCTCTTAATCTATCCAAATGTTTGATGTAACATCTTAAAATTTTGATAGATGAGTAGGGCAATCATCTAGCCCTTGTGAGAATCCTTCACTTCAAATTACTATACATAAGCTAAAAACAGCCAAAACTTCCTACAATCTGAAAATTTTGATAGATGAGTAGCCATTCATCTAGCCCTTTGTGAGAATCCTTCCTATACATAAGCTAAAAACGGCCAAAACTTCCTACAATGGTTCCAATTCGTGAAGTTTTTTTCAAGGGTGGCAAGAAGATGGAGCTGCTAAATGACTCAAGGAAGGTACCAGATCCAGAGGACTCAACTTTTTTTGGCTTAGGATGTAGATAACTCCATATTCATGTCTCAGCTCATCAACTTCATGGAACCAGATATCAATCAAGGCTATATGTTTTCCCCCTACTGCTAGAGATTAATAGTAAGTTATGATACTTACCTACTGCAATATTGAGAATGATCCTCAGATTTAAGATCTGAAGTGCCAAGTTCATAAGACCAAGCAAGGCAACATGACAATGACTGCATATCAGAACGCCATGAATTGATAATGGCAAGCAAGAGATCTTTACCAAGACTCGTGAGTGAAAGTGTGCAACAAATAGTGCTAAGTATAAACGAGTGCTAGAAAGGAACAAACATTTGATTTTTGCAGGCCTGAATGCAGAACTAGATCAGGTTCATGGCCAAATCCCAGCAAAATAACTGAGGCTGTCTTAGTCATCGTCAAACCCCAGGCTTCCTCATTAAATGGGCAAAGGAATGTTAGAAAGAAAAATGATGACAAAGATTAGTTATGGTGCGATCCCTATAACAAATCATGTCATACAATAGACATATGCAGGAAGTTGCAGGGAAAGCCTCAGGGTTGGAGCAAAGGAAACAAGTTTTCTGGAAAACAATAGTCAAGGACTTCAAGCCACGGCTGAACTACCAAAGAATCAGGCCACTTGCTACTCAGGGAATCCAAAATTTCCTCTTTTACAATGGAATTGTGTATGTGGAGGAGGATTGGCAGTGCTAAAGAGGTGGACAGCCTATATATCCTTGAGGAGGAACCCAAAGCCATGAGGAATATATCATCTTGGGTGTTCACCAAAGTGAGACTTCTTTGCCTTCTAAGGATGAAGTCATATTGTAGCACTTTAGGTTCAGACATCCTTGTTTTGCTTCCCAAAGAAGTTGTTTCCCTTATTATTCAAGAATAAAAGTACTTCAGATTTTTAATTTGAATTTTCTGAACTTTCCAAACATCACAAATAAACAATCAAGTCCTTTTTCTATTGTGCATAGTGATTGTGGGGTCCTCATGTCAACAATATCATAGGTGCTAAATGGTTTATTACTCTCATTGATGACCACACTCGTGTGTGTTGAGCATATCTCCATAAAGATATATCCGAGGCTACTAAGACCTTTCAAAATTTTTATAAGATAGCTCAAATCAAGCCCAATTCATAATTTCATATCCTAAGGACTAATAATGGAAAAAAGCAACTTTCAAAAAAATTTTGGAACTTATCTTAGAGAACATGAGATTATCCATCGAACTTATTGTGTTGGCACATCCTAACAAATGGGATAATTGAGAAAAAACAGATTTACTAGTAGTTGCTAGGGCTTTGATGTTGTAAATAGGGGGTTTCAAAACAATATTGAGGGGAAGTCATTTTGACAGCCTCTTATTTGATCAATAGAAATACCCATTAGATATAAAGAATACATTCCTCCACGATGATCTAGAGGAGGAGGTGTACATGTAATTACCTCTAGGTTTTGAAGAAACACTCGGAAGGAATAAGGTTATGTAAGCTGAAAAAATCACTCAATGGTTTGAAACAATCCCCTAGGACTTGGTTTGAAAAGTTTACAAAATCTGTCCACAAGTTGGGATATGTGCAATGCCAAGATGATCATACTAGGTTCTATAAACATGCTGAGGGAGGTAAAGCAACTATTCTTATTGTTTACATTGATGACATTAACTAGTACCGATGTTATTCAAATGGAAAGTTTAAAGTGATTACTAGCCAAGGAATTTGAGAGTAAGAATTTGATGATCTTAGATATTTCCCTGGGGCCTAGATCAAAAACAGAAAATTTTCTATGATAACGAAAGTATACCTTAGACCTACTAAAGAACACAAGTATGTTGGAAGGCAAATTGGGAGACACTTCACTAGATACAAAACATAAACTTGGAGTAGCATTAGAGAGTACTATCGTGAGTTAAGGGAGCTATCAAAGGTTAGTCAGCAAGCTAATATATTTCTATCATACTACACATAATATTGCTTTTGTTGTGAGTGTGGTTAATCAATTTATGCATTCTCCAACAGAATTCAAGTCTATGGCATGAGGAATTTGTGAACTAGCTAAAGTTGCTAATGAAAGACTTAAGGCGGTTGATGATAATTCTATAAGGCTATATTGTAATAATATAGGAACTATCAATACTGCTTACGACCCTGCCCAACATGATAGAGCTACACACATTGAGGTAGACAAACACTTCATTAAAGAAAAGCTAGAGAGTAGCTTAATTTATATGTTGCTTATCACCCAGAAAAACAATTAGCTAATGTTCTAGCCGATGGACTTCCATGGTAACTATTTCATTCTATGATCAACAAGCTACAAATGATGGTTATTTTTTAACCAGCTCGAGTGGTGTTGAGAAAGTAATATTCTTTCCCATTCATAAGGAGGATCCTTAGGATTTCATGGTTCTTCATTTTTGTTTAGATGGTCAAATATATTTTGTAGAACCTCAGGTGCTACCAACTCTCCTAAAAGCAATTGCTGTTAAGTAAGACGTATACCCTAATCTTATAGTGCATTCACCCAAACGCCCACAACGAACACAAGGGGAGTTAATGGACACGGCCAACCCTTCGATCTGCCAACAATATTCCCCCCAGCGACACCCCTGAGGTTCGAACCCGTGACCTCGACTCTGATACCACTTGTTAGAAAAATTAGGCTAATTCAACCAAAGGTAATCCACCTTATAGGGGGGGTGAATAGGGTGATGGTGGTCTCTTTTTGCAAATTTAAATTATGTGAATGTAAAAGACAATTATATGCAAATATATAATAAAATAATATAAAAACAATTGCATATAAAGTAAGAGAGTAGGGAAGAGAGAATGCAAACAGAAGATTTTATAGTGATTCGGCACAACTCGGCCTATGTCCACTTTCCTTTAGCTTCAATTCCAAGCTTGAGGTTCCACTAATTCAAGGCTTCCAACACAAGATTTCAAGCAATACAATCGGGTTATGGTTTCAATCTACCCTCTTGGACTTTTGGCTCCAAGCACCCTTTACAATTCTCAAGAGATACCCCACTCTTGAACAACCCCTCAAGTGATACCCCACACTTGAGAATTCCTAAGTGATATCACACACTTAGACTTTTCTTCTCAAAGATTTACAAATGAAGATAGGAAATATTCTCACAAAATCCTAGTACAAAACTTTAGGCTCAAATGTACAAGAAAAACTATGATTGAAAGGTGCACTAATGATACGTAAGTTTTAAAACAATGGTGCACTCAAAAACACTCCTAAGGCTCAAATATATTCAAGAAAGGTTTAGGAAGGTTAAACTCTTGAAACAATGAAGATTGGAGCCTTTTTATAGAGGAAAACGACCAAATTAACCGTTGGGGGTTCAATCGGTCAAGGTAGGAGTTAACAACTATGCAGGCACCTAAGGTAAGGCAATCTATACATGAAGCAAACAACAATCACACCAAAAACAAACAAATAAGTAAATCCCCATTATACTTTCTTCATATAAGATAAACTTATGTTCTTATTTATTTATTTCTTTTCTTTTAACAAAATATAAAATAAAGCATAACCACAACTAAGCCATGCAAGTAAGTGATCAAGTGCTTTGCTTATGTTGGAGGTCATAAACAAAAATGAGGAACACATTTATGGTTGGGATCAGAACCAATGTTTTAAAAACCGGACCAGATCGGCCAGTTTGACTAGTTGGACCACTGATCGAAGCCTAGCATCCAGTCTAGCTTGGGTATTGAACCAGAGTACGTATTGAACAAGCTTCAAACCGGGCTAATCAGTGGTTTGAACTGTTGAATTGACAAACTAGTTTGCCGATTTTAGGCTCATTGTCCCTTAGTTCTTTCCAACCAAAACAACTGGGCCCAACCCAATGACACATTGGGTGTCTTTCGCTATAAGCCCACTCGTCACCATAAACACATTGTGATGAAGAAGGAATTTAAAGGTCTCATTAGTCTCACTTATTTTGATGTGGGATGCATCATTTTGAGTCTAAGAAAAATTTTTAAAAGAACAAATCATGGGTGTTGAACTTTGGACCTCAAATTCAAAGCATGAAGTGCATGCTACTCCACTACTTACATTTTATTATTCAATGATGCAAACAAATATAAAAATATATCCTTTACAAATATTTTGTAATATTCTTATCTAAATAATATAAATAAAATAATATAATATTTTCTAAAAATATAAAATTAGAATATAAATAACTTTTAATATATAGTTAAAATTAAATAATTAAATTTTCTTTCATTTTCAATATATTTACATTTAAACATTATACATATTTCATTTAATAAAATTAAAAATACTAATACATTGATTTAATTTGATAATATCAGCAATAAAAAATAAATATTATTAATTTTTAATATATTTATATGTATCTTAAACTTTTTTATAATTATGTTAATAATATATAAATTATATATTTATTACATTATCAGTTCGACCGTAGTTCAACCACCGATTTAACCACGATTCAACCATTGGTACGACCAATGAACCATGAATCGGTAACTTTTCCAGTTAACACCTATTTCTTATACTGAATGGAAGTGACTAAATAAAGAGTAAAATATGTTACTTGATAGCCAATATAAAACAAAGCCTCAATTTGAACCTAAATAGGTAAACGGTTTTTTGTTCTCAATGTTACTGTAGCAGTTCTATTCATGGTAATGGTACTGCAAGAAGTTACTGTCACAGTTCTCTTAACAACAACTGAAGAAGGGTAAGTATCTCCCCCAACTAATATTCTTCCACAAAATGACCATCATTCCAAAACCTTAAACTCATCTTTTAGCCCACTATGTACGGAACAAAACTAGGGAGATATTAGCTCCTAACATTCTTCCATAATCCTTTACCATCTGCACCGCTCACTGAAAATCGCCAATCTCCGCTCTCAACCCCATATTTGTGTCCCACACTCCACAAGCTATTTTCCAAAAGGGGCTTTGTTAAGGAGTTTCAACTTCTACAACCCAAACTCCCAATCCCAAGTACAAGAAACCACCCCCAATAAACAAGATAAATCTTTCACCCCTTCAAACTCATCTAACAGGAAGGATGCTGAGGCTTCCACAATCTATTATACACCAAAACCAGAATCAGAAAGTCATGAAATAAACAGGTAATTTCAACAAAGAGCATTAGATCAACATAGGTCTACCTCCTTTAGATAAATAATGACACTTCCAAGTGACCAATCTATGTACTTCCTCATCCTCCTATTGTACTTCTTAAATCCTAATTTATAATTATTATTATTTTTTCAATAGGTAAAAACAGAGTATATATATAAAAAAAGGAAAATTCTTAAATCCTAATTTAACATATTACTTCTTGTTTCTCATCAAAAAAAAAAAAAAGGTGGCCAATCTATGATCAAATCACTCTATAACAGTCATAAACTTGAACATTGGTTGTATAGGAAGGGCCAAGATTAGAAGTGGGTGAATTTCTCTTGTCGCAGCCCAATATAAATTGTCACTCAGGCAAATTCTAACTGCTATATTTGTTGAAAGCGTACCTTGTGGGCTTTGAATCCAATTTCAATTAGGTGGGTTCTTAATGTCTCTCATAATCTACGTCAAAATCACATCTTAACAGAATGTTTGATAAAAAACCAAAACTCATTCTTCAATTTTTCAAATCATTAACACTAGCTTTACATGGTCAAAACATCATTGACAAACACTATTACCACAATTAAGGCAAAAACTTGGTCTCCTCCACATAGATGCACTTTAGATGCATGCTTATGTATGTCTGTTCTGTGTATACAACTTTGAATGTTAAAATTCCTAAATGCCAGGTGCCCTAGGAATGGATGACAAGGAACAAGCTTCAAATTTTCAATATATAAATTTAAACCAGAAAAAGAATATATATATAAGAATGTCAGCTTTAAAATGCATCAGAAAACCATAAAATGCAATAGAACAGTGTTGTACCTCATACAGAAAACTATCCATTTGCTACCCTTCATGATAAGAAAATATAATAAAAGGAGAAAAATAGAGCAACAAAGTTTTCAATAAACCAAGGAAGTCACCTCCCGAAAGTACCCGCCCATTATTGCATTGTAAATGCCAGCTGTAGGTGTCAAATTTATTTTCTTCATATCTTTGAGAAGGTCATATGCACCATCAAACTGCATCAAAGGAGTAAAAACAAATATGAGCTGGTACATTTCAATTTTGGAACTACATGGTCTATCAAAATACCGAAAAAGAAATGGGTACATGCACATGCATGCATCCACGAACCAGATTTCTACTTACATCTTTCATTTTCACATGCAAATTTATCATGATTCTGAAGGTTTCACAATTTGGTTCCAAGCTCTGATGACAGATCACTGAATAGATTCGATGGACCTTAAGATTGAATGCAGCAAAAGAAAGAGCTCTCACATTAGAACATTCAAATACAATGAAAAAAGGCTTCAAACAGGAGTAAAAATTAGTAATGTGAGAAATAATAACATAAGTTGTCTTCCTGCAACTTTTTTAGTCGACACAAATATACTAAACTATTAGATACATTTAAATGAATACAATATCCCTCAACACACAGAATTTTGTGAAACATAACCCAAGTTTCATTCACGACTTTACAAATGAAATCCTAACCCAAAATATATGAATAACAAAAAACTAACAGCTAGAAATCAGGGCTTCTCAGTTAGATCATAACTACACTGGGATATCATCCATCCTGCAAAGAGTGTAAGAATAACAGTCTCCCTCTCAACTATTTCCATACTTGATTTGCCACCACACTGGATGACTGTTACCAAAAGCTAGAGACAGAAAACCAAAAAAAAAAGCACAAAAGGATATCCAGCATTGATTTAGGATCATGGTCGTGAAAATTTGTGTATGCAAATCATGTGAATTAATACACTGTTTTCCAACATGATATGAGTCAAAATGTGAAGTCCATAGCATTCATAAGTCAACTGCTAGGGGGGAAAACAAAAATTAAGCACAAAACAACATTTAGCATTATTTCATGATCATGATTGTGAAATTTTTTATATGCAACACTGATGAAATGGTTGGCTGGTGTTCTAGTGGTGTGAGGAATAGGGTTGGGGTGGGGTAGTGGAAGGCAATAAGGAGAAACTGGGAAGACCTTAAAAGTAGCACTTAATTTGCTATATGCAAAGGAGAGTGAAGTTCTGAAAGAATACTTGGTGCGGTAAATCATCCTTGAAAGTCTCCTTTCCCTTGAAGTTTTCTATAGTTACTTCAAAAGATGCTTTGGTTGCGGATTTGCCGGGAGAGTCAAGTGAGGGAGTGCATTGGAGAACCTAGGCAATTCTTATGAGGCTTCAAGAGAGGTCAGTGAAGAGGAAAGGGGAGGATAGGTTGTTTTGATTGTTTGAAGAAAAGAAAATTCAAACCTTTTATTTTTATTTGGAGCTAGAAAAAAGAGGGACTTGTCCTATGAAAGTAATTTAGAACTCATGGATACTAACAAAAGTGGGGTTCTTTGCTTAGGAAACAACTTATGGAGGATTTTGATTTTAGATCAATTAAAAAAAGGCAGTGATGGAGCATGGTAAATCAAAGGGTGAAAAAAATCAATTGATCACATCCTTTTCCACTATGCTAAAACAAGGACCCTGTGAAGTTTGTTATTTTTTTTTAATATAGTTAAAAATAGGTATGTATAAATTAGTGAAAGAAAAAGGTACACCAAAGTATACAGGACGTATACAAGGAGCACCTAAAGCAAGGCCTCAACAAAAAGAGCACAAAAAACACTCTTGACACTCAACAAGACTTCACCCACTCTATAAAATCAATCATCGAACCTTCACTTAAGTACAATCTAACCCAAGAAAAAAGATTATAAAGGAACAGAAGTTTTAACATTTGGTCATTTTATTCTTTATCTTCAAAAGCTTTTTGATTGTGTTAGTTAGCTATGGGTTCAGTTGTGCATAGCTGTACCCAGTTCAGCTATGTACAGCTGTGGGCACAGCTGTGATGTATAGTTGTGTATAGCCGGTTGTGTGGTTGTCGATTAGTTGTGATTTATTCTGTATAGTTGTTGATTATTTTGAATAGTTGGCTATCCTAAAATAGCCTTGTGTACCCTGTACTAGGGTGAGCTGGGTTTATTTGCTTAAGTTTAAGAATGATGTTCTACATGTTATTCCTCAATTTTTAAAAATGATTGCCACGCAATTTAATACTCAAGGTTTTTCACTCTGGCAATGGTTATGAGTTTGTGAATCAATCCCATACTAATTTATTCAAAGAAAATGGAATCCTCCACCAAACAACATGTACATACATGGGCTACAACAAAACGGCATAGCAGAACGTAAAAACAGCAATATTCTAGAGGTGGCCTGGGCTTTATGCTTTACTATGTGTGTTGCAAAATGTTTATGGGCTGAGGTTGTCATGATTGTTGTCTTTCTCATCAACCGAATGTCTGCTTGTGCCATTGATTATCAAACTTCTTTGTGAATGTTATCACAGTTTCATTCTATTCCTTCTGTTTTGAATCTTTGTCCCAAAGTTTTTTGTTGTATATGTTATATTCATATACACTCTCATCAAAGGGATAAGTTTGATCCCCATGCTTTTAAATGTGTCTTTCTTAGTTACTCTAATTCAGAAAAGGGTTATAAATGCTTTCATCCTCCTACACGCAAATACTATGTCTCCATGGATGTTCAATTCTATGAAGGGGAGTTATTTTTTCTAGGAATGTGTCTCTGGTTCCTCTTCAGGGGGAGATTACTAGTAAAGAAAAGGAAAGGTTATGGTTAGAAGAGAAGAGGTTATGAATTTCAGGACAAGGGGAGGATTCAATTGATTTGGGAAAGGGGGAGTCTTTTGACACACCCAACCCTAAGGCGGTTGTCTTTGCATTTGAGGAAAGAAGGAATGAAAGACCAGCCAAATTATTTCAACAAGGTTATACAAGGAAGAACAAAGATGCAACTGTCATACCCCTTCCAGGTTCCAATACTCTTCTTGATGATACTACCATGCCATCGGATGACTCTTATGAGACTAATCCTAAGGTACATGTTTCTTCACCTTTAACATTTGAAACTGCTACCTTGAATCCACACAATGGTGAATAAGGTAGGAGATATCATCTTCGTGATCATAAAGAACCTGATAGGTTGGGTTTCTAAAAATCATCCTCTAATGTTGTCTATCCCATTTTTTATTTTGTCTCTTTTTTTGATAGGTAAAGAAAATTCATTAAGAGCCAAAAGGCTAGAGAAAGGGTATACACGTAGTATACCAAGTACAAATCAGCAAAAAACAAAAGGACGAGCAAGCCTGACCCTTACTTGGTGGCTAGCCAGTCAACGAAATCTATCAAAGACAATGTATGATCCTCTATGTATACCCTAACCCAATTCACAAAAGTGTACAAAAAAATGGATTTAATATCTTGATCGTTCCTCTCAATATCGTCGAAAGCCCTTCTATTCCTTTCTTTCCAAATGGTCCACATTAGGCAGAGGGGGGCAGCTCTCCAAGCTTTCTCTCTTTTCTTGCCCACAAAAGAACCATGCCAACCCAGGAGGTTTCTTTTCACAGAGGAGTGCATCACCCATTGCACCCCAAAAAGGGAGAAAATCAAAAGCCATAACATTCTAGCTTTTTCACAGAATAGAAGAAGGTGATCTGTGGTTTCCTCCTCTTGTTTACACAGAAAACATCTGTTGGGAATGCTCCAACCAAATCTCTTCAGGCGGTCAGTGGTGAGGAGCCTGTTCCAAGCCGCCTCCCACCCAAAGAAGCTAGCCCTAATTGGAACCCAAGGCGTCCAAATAGTTCTAGCCGGGAAGGGGGGCTTGGTGTCCCTTGAAAGTGAACTGTAAAAAGACTTGACAGAAAACGTCCCATTCTTGTTCTCTTTCCACCGGAGTAAGTCCTCTACACCTCTTCTAATGGTCAAAGGATGAAGCTTACATAATAAGCTTTCTACTTCTCCCACCTCCCAATCATTAAGGTGCCTGTTAAAACGAAGTCCCCAGCTTCCCCCAACTTCATCTTCCTCCCAAGCCTCAGCTACCCAGCCTTCTTTGTTGACGGAAAGATTAAACAAGATGGGGAAAGCTTCTTCCAAAGCTTGATTTCCGCACCACAAGTCCTTCCAAAATTTCACTCTAGTGCCATCCCCTATGGTGAAGCGGGAATGAGAGCGAAAGTTCTCCCAACCATTTCTGATAGCCTTCCAAACTCCCACCCCATAGCGGTCTCTCACTCCTTTGGAGCACCAACCCCCCTCTTGGAGGTCATACTTACTAGAGATAATTTGCTTCCAAAGGGACTCATTCTCATTAGCTAATCTCCACAACCACTTCCCAAGGAGGGCCTTATTAAAAGTAGATAGACTGCGAATGCCCAGGCCTCCTTTCTTTTTAGTAGCACAAATAGCCTTCCAACTCACCAAGTGGGGTTTATTCTCTAAGGCACCACCGCCCCATAAGAAATCCCTTTGGATCTTTTCAAGCCTTGCGCACACTTTCTTGGGGATCACAAAGAGGGAAAGGAAATAGGTTGGGAGACTAGAGAGGGTGCTTTTTAGCAATGTGAGGCGGCCACCTTTGGAGAGGTATTGCCTTTTCCAGAGAGACAACCTTTTCCTGAATCTTTCTTCCACTGCATCCCACACCCTAGTAGATTTGTAAGGGGCTCCAAGGGGAAGACCCAAGTAGGAGGTAGGTAAACTCCCTATCTTACATCCCAAGACCGACGCAAGAGTCTCCATAGGGATGCCTTCCCCCACTGGGATGGCCTCCGTTTTGCTCAGATTGACTTTTAATCCTGAAATCGCCTCAAACCACATGAATGTCCAACTAAGATAATGCAACTGATCTGCTTCGGCGTCACAAAAGATTAAGGTGTCATCGGCAAACAGGAGATGGGACACAAGCAGCCCCTCTCTTCCTCTTCCTCCCACTCTGAAACCCGAGATAAAGCCCCCATTTCTTGCACAAGACAGCAATTGGCTAAGGGCTTCCATGGCAAAAAGGAAAAGATAGGGGGATAGGGGGTCTCCTTGTCTCAATCCCCTAGAGCTACGAAAGAAACCCGTGGGACTTCCATTGATGAGGATTGAGAAGGTAGCCGTAGAGTAGCACCAATTCATCCACTTTTTCCATCTATGCCCAAATCCCATCTTAGTCATCACATCCATGAGAAAGTCCCACTTGACATGGTCAAAAGCCTTCTCAATGTCCATCTTGAGAAGGAGGCCCGGATTGTTGCCTTTCAATCTAGAATCAAGGGCTTCATTAGCGATGAGAACAGCGTCCAAAATCTGTCTCCCATGAACGAAAGCATGCTGTGTATCTGAAATCACCTCCCCCATCACTGATTTTAGTCTATTGGCAAGGACTTTGGCAAGCAATTTGTAGACACTCCCTACTAAGCTGATTGGTCTGAAATCTCTTAGGTCTTCGGCCCCCTCTTTCTTAGGGATGAGCAAGAGGAACGTGGAATTTAAGCTTCTTTGGAAAGTCCCATGGAGGTAGAACTCTCTAAAGAGGCCCAAAATCTCTGGTTTAATAACGTCCCAACAAAACAACCAGAAAGCCATTGTGAACCCATCCGGTCCTGGGGCTTTGTCACCACAGAAGCTGCTTAGGGCTGCAAAAATTTCTTCCTCTGAAAACATAACTTCTAGGCTGCTGGCCGAACCTTCTCCCAGCTCCTTGAAGTTAAGGCCATTGATACTAGGCCTCCAATCCCCTGAATCTGAGAGTAAGGCCTGGTAGGCCCTACATACACCTTCTTTTATATCATCCAAGGAAGAGAGATTCACACCATTCACTTTGATCTTAGACATGAAGTTTCTTCTTGCCTTAGCATTAGCCATTTTGTGGAAATATTTGGTGTTTTTATCGCCTTCTTTTAACCAGATTTCTCTTGACTTTTGTCTCCAAGATGTTTCTTCCAACAGAGCCCATTTCTTATAGTCCTCAAGAGCCTTGTTTTTGGCCTCCACTTCTCCAGGAGACAGAGGGTTCTCATTCTCCTTGGCCTCCCACTGCTGCAGGCGAGAGAAGGCCTCTGCTCTATTAGAAGAAACGTTGTCTACCACCTCTTTGTTCCAGATTTTAAGGTCCTTCTTAAGAGCTTTGATCTTCACAGCGATGCAATGGCTACTATAGCCTTCGACTGAATAGCCATTCCACCAGCTTCTTACTAGGTCTTTGAAACCATCTAATTTCAGCCACATATTTTCGAAACGGAAGGGACTTTTGCCTGACGAGAATCCACCAGCTTCTAGAACTATGGGGCTGTGATCCGAGACCAAGCGAGGGAGAGCAGATTGAGTGATGGCAGAGAAGTGGTCCTCCCAAGGTTCTGAGATTAGGAAGCGATCCAATCTAGAGGCAGCTTGGGAGTTCAAACCCCCTATCCAAGTGAAAGGACCTCCAGCCAGATGGAAATCCCTCAGCCCCAGCTCCTCAATCACTTCAGTAAATCTCCTCATTTCCGCTGTGAATCTAGGGGCATTTCTTCTTTCCTCTGGAAATCTTACAGCATTAAAGTCCCCCCCTATGCACCAGGGGTCTTCCCAGAGGCCACGGATGGCTCCAAGCTCCTCCCAAAAATCTTCCTTTTCACTGCCTATCACTGGCCCATAAACTCCAGAGAAAATCCAAGAGAATCCATCAGCGCAGTTTCTAAAGCGAACAGAGATGGAGTACCCCCCTCTTTCAATCTCTAACTTCTCCAAGACTCTGTTATCCCAGAAGAGAAGGAGACCTCCTGCCGCACCCCTAGCGTCCACTGAAGCCCAATTGAGAAATCTTCCTACTCCCACACTTTTAACCAATTGCGGAGAAACTTCTTTCACCTTCGTCTCCAAGAGGCAAACCAAATCTGGTTTTTGATTCCTCACCACTCCCTTAATCAGATTTCTTTTTGCACCATCATTAATCCCTCGGACGTTCCAACAGAGAATTTTAATTCTCATTAATCAACTGGAATCAAATCCCAGGAGCTATGACCGGATCTTTTGGTTATCCCGGATGTCTCCCCATAACTAACAGAGCATTCCAATCTTTTTAACTCTCTTTCAAAGCGGGTGGTGCAAGATTTTTTCTTCTTCCTTCTCTTGCAGAGGGAATTATTTCCAGTCCTCAGCTTCAGTTTCTTAAGCAAGGCCAGAATTTCTACTTCATGCCCTTCAACAGGCATTCCCAATACACTGCTAAAATGAAAAAGCTTGGAGATCTCCTCATCTGACCATCCTTCTTCACTTGGATGAGCAACCGACGTGTCTCTCTGCTTTGCCACGTCAGTTTCCGGATCAGAGCTCGGTGCTTCCGTCAGAACCACTGTCGACCCGTCTCTGAGCATCATGGACAGAGGGCTCGGCGTCGCTTCCTCTTCCCTTGTCGTCAATTTCCGCTGACTAGAGCATCGACCCTTACCCCTCTCAAGCCCCGAATCCCAGAATGGAGTAGAAGAAGAGGATGGCTCCCCTCTCGAGGAGATCAGGGGTAGAGACAGGGTACCTTGTGGATCTCGAGGTTGGGCAGGAGAGGAAGGCTCCTTCACAGGCGGCGACTCATCCGAAAGGGGCGACGCTTGCCTTTGGGGTGATTTGCGATCTTCGACGGCGAGGGAGGGCTCCATCGCTGACGTCGACGCATCCAAAAGGGGCGACGCCTGTCTCTGGGGAGATTTGCAAGCTTCGGCGAGGAGGGAAGGCTCAGCCGCTGGCGTCGGCATGTCCAAGCGGGGCCATGCTTCCATCTGGGGAGGAACTGCGAAGGTAGGAGTCGGAGCGGGGGCTTCTCTCCACCGGCTCGACGAACACTTAGGGCTTCCTCGCCCAAAGTCATTAAGATGGGCTGGATCGAGGGGCTTAGGGGAAGACCCCAAAGAGGCTGAGTCTTGGGCCTTCCCTAGCCCAGGCCCAAAGGAGGCGCCACGAGTCAGGCCCGAATGGACCAGGGCGTCCAAACATTGGCCCGTCTCCACATCACGGCCAGGGGGCAGCCGGCCCGTCTCATCTTCGTGGGCTGGGGAAGGGGTAGCAGCTGCATCAGTCTTGTCCGTGGTAGGGGCACCACTTCCCATGACCGGCGAGGGCAGCTTTTCAGACTGCGGGAGGACAGAGGAAGAGGGCCGGGAGTCCACGCTCCCCTTAGCGCGTGAAGGGCTCACCTCGTCTTCCCCAATCTTCCAAACACCAGACCCGTGGGAGGGGATCACAGGGGAGAAGCAGGGCTCATCTTCCCACCATAGTTGCAAAGCAAAACATGAGGTTCCAGCAACCACCTGCAGCGAACTTGGGTGTTGCCATCCTCTGGTTTCGACGAGGACTCTGGCCCACTTGAGGTTCCGACGATCAGCAGTGTTTTCGTCCACGGCCACGAACCTCCCACAAGAGTCTCCAAATTTCTTGAAGAGACTTCTGCCCCAGAGGTGCAGAGGAAGACCTAAGATTCTGACCCATACGAGGCGCACTTCCCCTCTAACTCCCTCAAGGCATCCCACGGATGGTTTCCATTTTTCTAGGCAGAAGCTTCTACCTCTGAAGCATCTCGACCCTGAGTTAAACACTCTCTCTGCTTCGTCCTCAAATTCAAACTCCAGAAGCAAGAGATTTGCTCTCATATTTGACATCCAAAGATTCCCTTCCAAGAACCATGAGTTCTTCGCCCACGACCCGAAAGCAACAGGGTCCGGAAGACGATCAGAGTCACCTTCCCAAGAGCCCACGAGGCATCTGCCCAACAATTCCTTGTTCCTGTCCAGAGTTTCTTTCTCCATTTCTAGCCAGATGGCATCGCGAGGCGCGGGGCAATCCCTAGGAGGAGATGTGTCTCTGACTACACTACTGCTGGGTGAAACCTGAGAAGGTAAGAGGTTTTTCAGCAGGGCTCCTTTCCATTGAAGGGGAGAGACTCCCAAACTTCTCAGTTTGCTAGCGAGAATTTTCCAGCCTCCTACAAATCCTCTCCCTTCAGGAAAAGCCAATGAAAATCTTTTGTTCCCCGCGTCTCTTACAATGCAAAACAAGAATCTCCCTGCTCTATTATTCCGGATCTCCAGGCTGTATTCTCTATCTCCTTCCGACCATAGCTTCCTGAAGGGGATTCTTTCCTTTAGCCCACAACATGCCTCAACCCCTTCAAGCAGCAGAGCTAAACTTTTCCCTCCAAATTTGACCCATGAAGAAAACTTAGGGCCTCTTTCACAGATCTTACCGCTCACTTTTCCTTTGTGTTCTTCTATGCTAATCTCAAAAGTCTTCAACTCCACACCAAACCAGCACCTACCAACAGGGGATGCTACCGGCATTGTTCATCTAAGGATTCTAGAGAGACGAGAGGCAGCAAAGAAAACAAGAAATGACACCTTCGAGAATGAATGTTTTTTTATTTTGTCTCTTATCATCACCTATCTAAGACCCACCTTGCTTTTGCCCTTCAGTCATCCTCTGGGTTTATTCCTAGTAATTTTCAAGAAGCCCTTGAAGATCCCAAGTAGAAGTCTACTATGGTAGAAGAAATGAAGGCTCTCCATAGGAACTCTACTTGAGAGATGGTCAAGCTCCCTCAAGAAAAGAAGACAGTAGGATCTAAGTGGCTGTTTTCAGTAAAGTACAAGTCAAATGGGACAACTAACAAGTAGAAAGCTAGACCAATTGCCAAGGAATACACCTAGACTTATGAAATTGACTCTCAAGAGAACTTTGCTCTTGTAGCCAAAATGAACACTATTAGAGTCATTCTCTCTTGCGGTCAATCTGGACTAGCCATTGTGACAATTTAATGTAAAAAATGTCTTTCTCCATAGTGATCTGTTAAAGGAGGTGTACATGGCCCCCCCTCCGAGGTTTACACCAATAGGAGGCAAGGTATGTAAACTAAAAAAGACTTTGTATGGATTGAAGCAATCATCAAGGGCATGGTTTGGTTGGGTGAGCTACTTGATGGAGTATGGTTTTAAACAATCGATGGCAGGTCACACTCTCTTCTCTAAGAGAGATGGTGATGGCATTACTTTGCTTATTAATACAATGATAACATAATTGTTACAAGTAGTAACTCTACAAAAATAGAGAAGCTTCGAAGCTATCTAGCCAAGGAATTAGAAATAAAGGACTTGGGTGCTCTAAAATACTTCTTGGGTATTGAGGTGGTCTCGGTCCACTCTTCCTCTCACAACAGAAGTATACATTAGATCTTTTGGTTGGAACCGGTAACTCTGCTTGCGAACCTATAGATACTCCCATTGAAATAAATCATGGCTTGTCTGTCTACCATGATCAGATTCCAACAAACAAAGAAAAATATCAGAGACTAGTGGGGAAATTAATCTATCTAACCCATACTAGACCTGACTTGTCATATGCAATTATTGTTATAAGTCAATGCATGTATAATCCAAGTGACCGACACATGAATGCAGTAAATCGTATCTTGACCCATCTGAAGTCCTCTCCACGTAAAAGGTATTATGTTCCTCAAACACAAACATCTAGCTATTGAGAGTTGCACAAACTTTGACTTTGTTAGACCTAGATTAGATAAAAAGTCTACCTCAAGGTATGTGTCATTTGCAGGAGGAAATTTGGTGACTTAGAGTAGTAAGAAACAAAATGTGGTCTCATTGTCTAGTGCAGAAGCTAAATAATGTGCACTCCATCATGCAACTACAGAACTTACTTAACTAAGAATTCTCTTAAGCGAGCTTGGGTTTGGTCCCAAGAAACCTATGGTGCTCTTTTGTGATAACACGACAACAATTGAGATTGCAAATAATCCGATACAACACAATCGAACTAAGCATATTGAACTTGACAGGAACTACATCAAGGATAACCTGATTCTGGCATGATAAAGGTCCCCTACATCAAGAGTGCAGATCGGTCGATGGATATGATGGCTCATGTTGTTACTAATGGTCCATTCCATGCATCATTATCCAAGTTAGGCATGTGCGATATCTATGCACCAACTTGAGGGAGAGAGTCAGCTCTGTACAGTTGTAGGTACAATTGTGTTCAGCTCTGGATACAGTTGTGCGTACATCTGTGCATAGTTGGTTGTGTAATTGTCAATTAGTTATAATTTATTTTGTATAGTTGTCGATTATTTTGTATAATTGGCTATCCTAAAATAGTCTTGTGTACGTTGTAAAAAATACCCTTGAGATATATGAGAATGTTCATTCAGCAATTTCTCAAGTGCATTCTCTCCAAATTGTCAAAAAAATGCAAAGAAGAGCAACTTTCTACACCTTTTTCCTTCTCCTCCCTACATGAGTCATGCCGAAAGCGTAACTTACACCAAAGAAAGGATCACCTAATCTACACTAACTAAGAAAAACAATAGGTGTTATAGAATACTTGCTTTAAAGCAATGAAGAAGTGATCAATAGACTCTCCCTCTTGTTTGCACAGATAACATCTATTCACCAATGGTCATCCTCTCTTTTAGAGATTATCTAAAGTCAAAACTCTTCCTCAACTAGTTTCCCATGCAAAAAAGTTCACTTTGGATAAAAGCCACAAATTCTAAATAATGTTTATTGGAAAAAGGACCGGTCTCCCCACTTCCAAAACCACATAGAAAGATTCAACTAAAACAATCCATTTGTAGAATCTTTCCAAACCACCTTGTCATTATCATCCCTTCTAACCAACTTCCCTCTCAGCATGGAGAGAAAAGTCTCAACAATGTCTAACTCCTAATCATTAAAGTGCCTAGTGAAGCTCAGGATCCAATGTCCCAGCCCTCCTATGTCATCCCACAACTCCACTACCTAGGCCTCTTTCGACAAAGCCAATGCACACAAAGAAAGAAAGGAAATACACAAGAGCTCCTCCTCACACCATCTTTCCATCCAAAACTTAACCCTTCTATCATTACCCACTTCAAAGGAGGTTCTACTAAAAACAAGATCTTCTTCCTAATGGCTTTACAAACACCAACCCCATAACCACCCCTAAACTTCACAAGGGTGCCAACCCGCTCCTTCTTTCTCATACTTCAACTCTATAATCTGCTTCCAAAAAGCATCCCCATCAGAAATATATCCCTAGCTCCACTTACCAAGGAGGGCCTGATTCAGGAGAGAGAGACTTCTAACTCCCAACCCCTCCTTTCTCTTATATGTACAAACAATTGACCAACTAACCAAATGAGTCTTTTTCTCCAAAGTCTCACCTCCCCAAGGAAAGCTACTTTGAATCTTCTCTAATCTCAATCTAACCTTTCTAAGGATTACAAATAAAGATATGTAGTAAATTGGCAAGCTCAATAAAATACTTCTAATCAACATAAGCTTCCCTCTTTTTGAAATATAATGTTTTTTCCACAATGATAGTCTTCTACAAAACTTCTCTTCCACTTCATCCCAAATTGATTCTAATCTACAAGTTAGCATGGAACTCTTATGAGAAGAACCATAGGAATGCATACAAGGTTGCCCCTTTCTACTTGTTCTGAATCATTTGGAAGGAGAGAATTCACAAATTGTTTTAAAAAATGGAACAATTAGAATAGCTTCTCAAAATCCTGTTCCTGCAATCTCTTTGCTTTGGGCAAGAAGGTTCTAAGATGAGACTTCAATGACCCTTTTTTTTTCATATCCATTAGATCTTGTTGGTTGGTTGGTTGGGTTCTAGTTAACAGAAGAGAGCTATTTTTTTTGTTATCCCTTCTATTTCCTTGTCATTTGGTGACATTTGTAAACTTTTGTTAGGCATTGTTAATAATATTTTTACTTTTCCATCAAGAAATTAGAAAACATGGTATATGCCAAGATTTGAAGTATATAACACTCCTAAATTTATATCAACATGACAAGGACACAAGACATAATTATCATATGATATAAAGGAGAGTGGGAGAAGTAGAAAGAATTCAACGTACCAAGTTAAACTCAAAGTTCTCCTCACTTGCACGTAGTATAGAATGGAACATCTCTATTGATAAGGTTAAACCTGCTTCACACATTTGGTCAACTATATCAAGAGCTGCATGCACCTACATTGAAATAATTAAAAATATAACAAATTTCAACAGAATCTTCTAATGAACAAATAGTAATAAGGAACCTGAAAATTCTACTCGTTTAAGTCATTGGAATAGAGAGGGGAGGAAGAAGGAAGGAAGAGAAGGTGAGGGGAAGGAAAAAACTCTGATAAATTCATACCTTGAAGGAATCGCAACAATATGTAACAAGCTTATTATATGATGTGGATGAAGGTGTCACAACCAGTTGCGCATGCAAGTCTTTGAATTTTAAAATAACATCTTCAACCTTCAATATCCAGCAGTCACTTGTAATGAGATATAAAAGCCTTCAGATAAACAGCATAAATGAAACCAAAAATACTAGTATGGGGAATTTCTAAACACCCAGCATCTTCCAGTTAATGAAATCAATATTACAACTTCAAATAGCATGGAGAAGGCAGATAGACTGATACAAAATGCATATACCATCGCAGTCCAGAAAAAAATAATTCCAACACTCTTTGACAAATTGAATAGACAAAATAAACTCGTAACAATTTCCAACTTTTGATAAAGCATTTGAAAATGAATAAAATCCATGAAATTCCAGAATTTTCATTTGGATATCAATCCAATTTCAGTTTTATGTTCAAAAGACAAACAGAGACACAGCTTGCATATCTGCACACACATCCTGCTAAAATGAGAACATTTTGGAAATCCATAGGAAATATACTAATTTTTTTAAATCTCAGATATAATTGACTGCCCTTGCATGAACGCATGCTAGCAGTTTTTGTAGTTTGAGCATCAGGTTTTCGATAAGCAAACAAAGGATATATTAAAGGACACCTAACCAAAAGAGGGGACAACCTATGTACATGGGGGTTTATAGGAGTGCCCAAAAGAGAGAATAAATCGAATCACCCATCCAAAAAAGGGGTAAAAACTAAAACCAACTATCCACAACTCAGACTATTTTTATTTTTTTTATCAGAAACGAAGAATATTGTATTAATAGTAGTAAAGATACAAGAGAAGGATGAGAGGTCCTTCCCTCAAAATACAGAATTTGATCAAAGTAAAAATACACCCCTCTAAAGAAAATTATATACAAAGATAATCCCCAACTATCTCAAAGTTTTGAATCACAAACTGTAGTCCAGTTGAGTTATAAAACACTAAGAGGAACTCCTCTAAAAGCAACAAAACTAGAGGCCCATAGAGAGGAATAGAAATGAAGTAAATCCCATAACATCCCCTCCGATCTCCCCTCATCCTCAAAAATCCTAGCGTTTCTCTATTGCCACACAATCCACAACAAAGTGAGGCAAGTGATTTGCCAAAGTGTCTTGCCTCTAATTGAATTCCCCAAACCTCTAAATGCAATAATCATCATGTCCTCGATAGTGGAACCCAATCCAACCTTGCTAGATTGAAGAGCTTGTGCCAAAGCCCAATAGTTAAAGGGCAATGTAGAAAAAGGTGGTCAATCAATTCTCCATCTCCTTTGCATAGCATGCACCACTAAGGACAAAGGGATTCACAGGGTCTTCTCAACTACAACTCAGACTATTTATGAAATCCAACAGTGTACAATACTCCAACTGCAAAGGGACTCCAGAACATTCCACAGCATCTTAACACAGTCTCCTTCAATTTTTTATCAGAAAGCACTTTCTCCTTGAGAATCCAGGCATCATGCTCTCCAATTGCACCAAAACAACAAAGGTAAGCCATTTGTCATACCTTCCACTAATGTTGGTCCAATCCTAGATTCTTCCATCCCCAACAGAAGATTTTTACAGAAACCAGAAAGTACCCACTGTAGCTCATACATAGTCCATAACATGTCCCATAGCTGTCTGGTTTTTTTACAATGGATACGAATGTGATTTGCTGATTCTTCTTTAAATTCACAAAAGATCATATTTGTTTACAATTGCCCACCGTCTCCTCGTAAGGAGATCAATGGTTAGTATATTTCCCACACTTGCCTACCAAGCAAAAAAAAATTAGTCTTTAAAGGAACACAAGTACTCCAGACTTCTTGAATACATAAGAAATTATAAAAAGATTTCTACTGGAATCTTTTCTTGGAGCCTAACAGCCTGAATGAGATCCAAGAACTCATCCACCTTCTTCATCTCCTAATCCTAAAAGTGTCGTATGAAATCAAGGGATGAGTGTCCTCCAGCCTCCCCAACCTTCTACATCTGACACTTCAGCATTTTTGGACAAACTGAAACTGTAAAGCATAGAGAAGGCTACTTTCAAAGGGCAGTCCCCTAGCCATCTACCAACTAGAAATAAGTCATCAGCCCATTCCTGACCAGAATAGAGTTTTTAAGGCTGAACTGTTCCCATAATCTTCTAATATTTTGTTTTTTGATCAGTAAGTAATATGTATATTCAAAAGAGGCGCTAAAGAAGTGACTCAAATAGTTACAGTATAGAACAACTCACCCCCTTACAAAAGAACCCAAGCCACTATGAAAGCACAAAAAACCCTCTCCCATAATCTTCTAATATATTTCCGCATTCCTGCACCAAATGCCTCATGCTAATAGCATGAGAACATGACCAGTACAAACTACTAATATTAATATTGTCCATGCATATTTATCATTTCATGATAAATTGCTGATCCACATGAACCACTAACTAGTTAGCCAAGTTAGCTTTTCAACAGAAAGAATGTCTACACCACTAGAAAGCCCAACGATCATGTGAAACCAAATATTTTACAGTCTAGCCCCTTCTACCCTTACAATTTAACCTTCTCTGTTGCCCACAAACCCCAACCCAGGTGACAAGGGCTTGTAGTGGGGCTGGAAATTCAAAATAGACAAGTTTCCAAGCAAAATGTGTGTCTGCCTGTGTGTGATTTTGTCTTTTGAATTAAATAAGTCTTAACATGTTTTTCTACTATATTAAAGTTATTTTCCTTTTTGTTACTAATATTCCAGTATTGTCATGTTTGCATGATGAGCTAATACCATAACAAAGAAACCATTACCTTTAGCTGTGTGTCATGGAAATTTCACAATAAAGACCACATTCCAAAACAAGCCATCTTCAACCCACACCACATAATCCCCCATCAAAGCCTCTTGTCCACATCAAAGATGCCGGAATTGATCCATACAAAAAGCTAGCCACATAAATGTAGTTCCAATGGTCATCATGCAAAACTTTTCCTTCCCTTTCAATGAATGATAAAAAAGATATGTAGCCATCGCACCTCTTAGCCCTGACGTTCAAAAAGGACTTCACTCTAACAACCTTCTTCCAAAACTGATAACAAGGGGTTCACTTTACTAAGTAGTTGACCAAACAACCATGAGTTGCACAACTTTCTAGCATCATTTCAATTTTCAAATCCAGTAGTAGCATTCCTCTGTCATCTCCTAAACTCATTGTATATTAATATAAAATGCATATCTATAAGGATTGGTTATTAACTCTTAGCCCATCAAAAAAGGAATGAAATTTGGTTGGAATCATAACAAACAACCAAACAACAAAGAAACTCTCACCAGTTCACTAGGGAAGACATCAATACCATTGTCAAAAAACATCACTAAGTTGAGAATATCCCTAAGATATCAAGTACCATACGACCATCAAAAACAAAAACTTATGATCTATTTGGTAACTGTTTTTGAAAACTGTTTTCTATTCTATAAAACAAACAAAAAACAAGAAAGTACGTTTGACAATCAAAAAACATAAAACAATTTCCTGTTTTTAAAAACAAGAAACAAGATGTTTTCAAATAACATCTTTTAGTTGTTTTTACTTACTTTTTTATAATTAAAAACATTTCACCCAAATAGACATTTGTTCTACAAAACATCAAAAAACAATTTTTGAAAACTATTCTTAAATACTGTTTTTTAAAACTATTTTCGAAAACAATTACCAAACAGGGCCTTAATGTAAGCAAAGGTTTAAGCATCTTATACATAAAAACATAATGAAGTTCCGATTGCATTTGAAGCAAAAAAGCCTCAGAAAATCATGGCATCAAGGACATTACCAGCATTCATGAGAAGTTCCTCACCGCTAAATTTGGCATATTACTAGCATAATAAAAGATGAAATCTGAGATCTCTTCTGCTCCATAATCTGGATTTTATCAAGATCACCACATTATAATATATAAGACAAGGAACCACAAAAGCAAATACAACCTCAGTCTGCAGTCAAATTCTGATGTTCATAAAGTACAACAGGTTCCAGAACCTCGGTAGCTTATCCATAAAATGATTAAAAAATTGTCAGAGATAAAATTTAAAATTTGTTCAGAAAATAGCTTCATTAAAATTGTAGATAACATTTATTGGAGAGGAAGATACTAGAATTAGAGCACATACAAGGGAACATGAACTTTAGGGTGACACGGACCTTCATCAGAAACCCAGATCTCTAATTTAATTACTTAAAAAGTTAAAACTACTGAATCTTTTAGAAACCTGAACGCACTAAAATAAAATCAAATTGACAATTTTGTTATAAACACATGATCATGAGTGTACCGCAAGCTTTGAATGCCGAAACAAACTTCTCCATAAAGGACGCCAGAGACAGCCTCCCCAAAGATTTAAAGATACTTGCCACATAGTCCACTGATGAAACTTTCGTTATGTCTATAATTTCTAACACTTTCAAAAGCTCCTCCTTCCGGCCACTTTCACAAAGTGCTAAGACATAATTTTCTGCAATATAAACAGTATCTGGTAAGATATTGTAATTCAAAATGGGAAAAACTGATTGACTATTATTATGAAAAAGAGGTGTCATAACCTTATCAAAAAAAAAATGAAAAAGAGGTGTCATAAAATAACTTTGTCTTCAGGAATCTGTTCAATTTTAAGAGGATCTAAAAGTAATAAAAATTATAATGATATTGACAGCAGCAAGGCCCTATGAAGATCAAGAATCTTGAATTGTTTTAGATAAATGGCAATTGATATAAACAAGTTAACAGTGACAATATAGAATAGAACAAAAATCCAAAATTAATATTGCATATCACCAAAGCGAATGACTAAACTATTCAGATGATAGCGAGCAAAAGTTGACAAACTAACAAGTATCAGCCTTTTAAGATATAAGTAAGACTTGGCTGGAAAATAAAGACATAAGTATTAAAACTCATATCAATGAATAGTTTGTTTCTTAAAAAAAAAAAAAAAAGTATGGATTATTAGAATTACAATATGAATGATACTATACAACTGGATATGTTATTAGTACTTGTCAGTCTGCAGTATTTGTAGCATTTTTTTTCCTAAGTAAGAAAAGTATTTGCAGCATACTTATACCATGTGCTTTGCTTTCCTTTTTTTTCTTTTGATAAAAAACTAACCATTCATGGATATCAATTTTAGATACAAGTGAAGGATGAGATATCCTTTCAAAATACAAAGGACGATCAAAAGAGAAAATCTAACAAGAACAGCAAAATAACTAGATTGAACAAGTATGAGACAAGAACATGTATGAAAGATGCAGTAATGTACAATTCAAAGGGGTAAAAAAATCCCCTACAAAAGAAGCAACCTGCTTGACTCCATGCTTAGCTAAATGATCAGCAATCTCGTTAGCTGAATAAGGGAACCAAGTAAGGGAATAATCCAAGCTGCTAGCCAGATCTGGAATTTTACGAAGCCATATGTTGTATTTCCATGGACCTCTCCCCAACTTAGACACCCATGAGACAACTATGGCAAAATCTCCCTCCACCAAAAAATTTGAAAGATCCAAATCCTTCACTTGCAATAGGCCCTCCAATAGAGCTAAGGTCTCATCCTTAATAGCTGACCCACTCCTATCGATTTAGAGAAAGCTCTCAGTACTATACCATGGTGATCCCTAATCACACCTCCAATTCCTAACTAACCTAGGTTACCTAGAGCACACCCAACAAAATTTAACTTAATTGAACCTAATGGAGGTTGTTAGATAGTGTACAGTTGTTTAGGTTATTTACTTTTCCTTTTCCTTTTCTTTCCTTAATGTATTGTGGGTCCCACTAACATGTATATATATATACCCAAGTCCAATGTGTATTATTAACTATTTTTCAATAACAAAAATTAGGGATTCTCCCTTTTCTCTCTTTTCACATGGTATCAGAACCTAGGGAGAAAAAAAAAACCCTAATTATTTCCAATTTATCTGTGAATCAATTCTGGGAAACCTTTCAGTGACCGTGTTTCATTCCGGTAACCTTTCCCATCTCCTAAAGCTTTCCGATCAATTGTATCGCCGTCAGAAAACTCTCACCGCCGTCAAAAAACCCTCACCGCAGGCAACTTTTCCGGCAACTTTTTCCGACAAAGTCCTTTTCCGACACCGACCATACCATCAGGTGCGCAAGGAGGAGATCTTCAAGTTTTGTCAAAGCACCGGAGGCAGATTCTAAGCCACGTGCCGGTGCGTGAGGGCGCGTGGAGCACTTTTAGGCCACGCGCTTCCACCTCCAGCCTCGCCTGATGCTGTCTAGCCACCCTCCATCTATGCTTGTGCCATCCGAGCCCTAAAAGTGCATTTTTTGGGGTTTTTTGTCTCCGCTGGCCCTCTAAACGGCCTTTCCGGCGACCTCCGGTGACTTCCTCTCCACCCCGAGCCCTACACGTGTCTTAGGAAGTGTTCTTCTACCCTTCCAGTAGTACCACATTTGTTTTTCTTTACTATTTGGTCTCTTATAGCCGCGGATCCTCGGTTTTTCTTCGTTCAGCCGCGATCTGAATCCATATTAGGGCTCTCTTTGATCCAAACATATTTCGTTCTCCAGATAAGTAAATATGGCTACTAAAAGTTCCATTTTTTCCTCTGTCATATCTGGATCTCCTATGATTACTTCGGAGAAATTGGTTGGCAGTGAAAATTATTTGTCCTGATCTGCCTCTGTGGAGCTTTGGTTTATGGATCAAGGTTATGAGGATCACCTTGTTACGCAAGAGGCGGATATCCATGAGGTTGACAGAGTACAATGGAGGAAGATAGATGCACAGTATGTAGTGTGTTATGGCAATCAATTGATCCTAAGATTCTGCTCCATCTTCAAGCCTACAAAACATGCTTTAAATTTTGGAATCAGGCGAAAAGGCTATACACAAATGATATCCAACGTCTTTATAAGATGGCTTCATCTATTGTCAATGTCAGACAACAAGACATGGATTTATCTACTTATATTGGCCAGATTGCCTCTCTTAAGGAGGAATTCTTGACCGTGATGCCTCTTACTACTGATGTTGGGGATCAACGAACACAGATTGACAAGTTCTTCATGGTTCTTACGCTTATTAGCCTCCATCCAGATCTTAAGACCATCCGCGATCAGATTCTTAGCAGTTCCTCCGTTCCATCCTTGGATGATGTGTTTGCTCGCCTCCTCCGTCTCTCCTCCACTCAGACTTTGTCATCTGATAACACTTCAGATTCTACTGTGTTAGTTTCTCAAACTAACTCTCGAGGAGGACGCAGTGGTAACCGAGGTAGAGGCCAACGTCCTCATTGCACCTATTGCAATAAGCTTGGCCACACTCGTGATCGGTGTTATCAGTTACATGGGCGGCCTCCCCGCACTGCCCACGTGGCCCAGTCATCTGATCCTCAGCCGCCTCAGCCGCCTCAGCCTCCCAGTTCCTCCACATGTCAAGGTATTTCCCTTACTGACAGTGAGTATGATGATTATCTCCGCTATCAGGCCACCAAGTCAGCTTCTGTTGCCCAGACTGGTAATGCTTCCGCTTATCTTACCCACACATCTTCTCTTGGACCTTGGATTCTAGATTCTGGCGCTTCTGATCACATATCTGTTAATAAGGATCTTTTCTCTTCTATTACTACTACCTCTACCTTACCTACTATTACTTTAGCTACTGGTTCCCAAACTATGGCTAAAGGTTTTGGTTTAGCTCATCATATCCCTTCCCTACCTCTTCATTATGTTCTTTATGCCCCTGAGTGTCCTCTTAATCCCATTTCCATCAACAAAATAACTCGCACTCTTAACTATTCTATCACTTTCTCTGATAAATTTGTGACCTTGCAGAACCGGAGTACGGGGAAGACGATTAGCATAGGACGTGAGTCTCAAGGCCTCTATCACCTCATCTCGCCTTCAACTCCTGCAGCTTGCATTTCCATTGATGCTCCCATCCTCTTCCACAGTCGTCTGGGCCACCCTAGTCTATCTAAGTTCCAGAAAATGGTCCATTGTTTTTCATCTTTGTCGTCTCTTGCGTGTGAGTCCTGTCAACTTGGGAAACATACTTGTGTCTCGTTCCCAAAGCTTTTGAATAATCGGGCAAAGTCTCTTTTTGAACTTGTCCACACTGATGTTTGGGGTCCTTGTCGGACCGCGTCTACTTTAGCATTCCAGTATTTTGTCACTTTCATTGATGACTATTCTCGATGTACTTAGTTATTTTTAATAAAAAAATCAAGCTGAGTTATTCTCTATTTTCCAGAAATTTTATGCTAAAATCCAAACCCAATTCAATATTTCTATTCGTGTGTTACGCAGTGACAATGCCAGAGAATATTTTTCTACACCATTTACTTCATTTATGTCCCAATATGGGATCCTTCATCAGTTTTCTTGTGCTCATACTCCTTAACAAAATGGGGTAGTTGAACATAAGAATCGACATCTTGTTGAGACAGCTCGTACTCTTCTTCTCCATAGTAATGTTCCGTTTCGTTTTTGGGGGGACGTTGTTCTTACAACATGTTATTTGATTAATCGTATGCCCTCATCTGTATTACACGATCAGATTCCTCATTCCCTTCTTTTCCCTAACCAACCACTTTATTTCCTTCCTTCTCGTGTTTTTGGTTGTACTTGCTTTGTTCATATTCTCACTCCTGGACAGGATAAACTTTCTGCCAAAGCCACAAAATGCATCTTCTTGGGATATTCCAGACTTCAAAAGGGTTATCGTTGTTATTCATCTGAGACTCATCGCTACTTTCTCTCCGCTGATATCACTTTCTTTGAGGACTCACCATTCTTCTCCACCTCTGAGTCTCTTCCTGTTTCTAAAGTCTTACCCCTTCCCATTATCTCCCCACCTGATGCAGTGCCTTCTCGCCCACTTCAAGTTTATCATCGCCATCATCGTGTCATTGTTCCTCCTTCTTTGGTCGAGGTACCTGCTGACTCACTTCCTATCCCTTCGGCTTCTCCTACCTCGGCTCTGCCTCTTTCTGCTGACTTACTCATTGCTCTTTGGAAAGGTAATTGATCTACTCGTAATCCTCATCCCATTTACAATTTTTTGAGTTACCATCGATTATCTTCACCCTATTCTGCATTTGTTTCTGTTATATCTTATGTTTCTCTTCCCAAGAGCACCCCTGAGGCTCTTTCCCATCCAGGCTGGCGATAGGCAATGGTAGATGAAATGACTGCTTTACATTCCAATGGCACTTGGGATCTTATTGTTTTATCCTCTGGTAAATCTACAGTTGGTTGTCGTTGGGTCTACACAGTTAAGGTTGGCCCTGATGGTCAAGTTGATCACCTTAAGGCCCGCTTAGTTGCTAAAGGCTATACTCAGATTTATGATTCTGATTATGATGACAGTTTCTCTCCTGTTGCCAAGATAGCTTATGTTCGTCTATTGCTCTCCATGGTTGCTATGCGTTCTTGGCTTCTTTATCAATTAGATATTAAAAATGTTTTCCTTCATGGGGATCTTACTGAGGAATTTTATATGGAACAACCACCTGGTTTTGTTGCTCAGGGGGAGTCTGGTTTAGTGTGCAGGTTACGTCGTTCTCTATATGGCTTGAAACAATCTCCTCGAGCATGGTTTAGCCGTTTGAGTTCTGTTGTTCAGGAGTTTGGCATGTTCTGTAATACAGCAGACCATTCTGTTTTCTATCATCATAACTCTTCGGGGTAGTGTATTTATCTGGTAGTTTATGTGGACGACATCGTCATTACAGGCGGCTTTGTAAGGCTTCCTTAACTATAATAAATCATTGATGTCGATTTTCTTATTGGGCGCCAGCCATGCTAAGGCCTTAACCTTATATGGGGCCTTTAGAGCTCCAAATGAACTTGGCAAAAAGAGGGGGGCTTGAAATTGGGGGCTTAGAAAGAGCAAAAAGGAAAAACTTCACTGAAAAAAAGCTTAAGGAATTCAATGACCAAACTCTATCGTCAAGGAACAAAGTTTTTAAAGGTGAGGCATTTCTATTCCCATGAGGCAAGGTGTAACCATCAAAGCATTAAAGCATATGCCATGTGAGACCCTAATATTTATAATTAATAAATATTTTAAAATAATTTAAAATACACAAAAAATAAAATATAAAACAAATGAAAAACCTCATAACAAGTTAATTTAAGCCATAAAAAACCACACCATTAATTCCACACTTTCTTTTTGTTAGCCATCGCCAAAGACACTTGGGTAGCTAAGGTGTGGAACCAAGAGGGGGAAAGGGGATGTTGGAACCCTCGATTCTCAAGGCAACTCCATGATTGGGAATTAGAAGAGGTGGAGGCTTTTCTCAAGCAATTGCAATCACAAACTATTGATAGTGAAATTGAGGATAAAATGGTATGGCAAATCCGAAAGGATGGCTTTTTTTAAGTTAAGTCTCTTTATTCCTCCTTGTCCATTGGAAGCACAAAAACCTTTCCTTTAATCATTATTTGGAATTCTTGGGCTCTAGTGAAAGTCAAATTCTTCACTTAGAAAAGCCACTTGGGGTAGGATATTGACTTTAGACCAGCTTAAAAAGAGGGGGCATATGATTTTGAATAGATATTATATGTGTAAAGAAGAAGAAGAAATGGTGGACCATATCCTCCTTCACTACTTGAAAGCAATAATCTTGTGCTAGCTGATTTTCGCTCTATTTAGAATAAAGTGGGTATTACTCCTCCATAAAGAAGGTCCTTTTGAGTTGGCACTTGGCATGGAACTTTCATAAGAGGAAAGAGAAAGAAAGCTTGGAGAACTGCTCCCTTATGCCTTTTTTGGACCATAAGGATTCTAGAAGGAGAGAACTAGGCGAGTTTTGAGAATACCGAAAAAGTAGATCAAGCACTCAAACAATCCTTTTTGTATAATTTTTTAGAATGGGCTAGAGCATACATAGGAGTTGATTCCTAGTCGATGTTGGACTTCATTAACTAGTTGAGTTCTATATAGTGGATGGGGATTGTTTTGTGCACCCATTCAATTGGTTATAGGGTGTCTTCATATACATCATGTATGCTTTTTTTTTTTCTTTTTTTTTTTATCAGAAACGAAGAAAAATATATTAAAAGAAGAAAAGATACAAGAGAAGGATGAGAGGTCCTTCCCACAAAAACAAAAACCAAACAAAAGAGAAAACACCCAACTTTAGAAAACTAAATACAAAGAAAAACCCCAACACTCTCAAACTTTTGAAACGCAAACCGCAGTCCAGTTGAGTTGTAAAACACTAAGAGGAACTCCGCTAAAAGCTGCAGTACAAGAGGCCCAAAGAGAGGAATAGAAAAGAAGCAAGTCCCATAACATCTCTTCCGTTCTCCCTTTATCCTCAAAAATCCTATTGTTTCTCTCTTACCACACCATCCATAACAAAGTGAGGCAAGCGATTTGCCAAGGTGTCTTGCCTCTTAATGAATTCCCCAAACCTTTAAAAGCAATAACCATCATGTCCACAATACTCCTTGGAGGGACCCAAGCCAAACCTGCTAGATTGAACAACTTATGCCAGAGTCCAATGGTAACAGGACAATGAAGAAAAAGGTGGTCGATCAATTCTCCATTTCCTTTGCAAAGAATGCACCATTGAGGACAAGAGGGATTTGTAGGGTCTTCTCAATTGCAACTTGTCATTGGTGTTTACCTTCCCATGTACTACTAAACAAGCGAGGGCCTTAACCTTTGAGGGGGCTTTTGAACTCCACAAAAACTTGGCCGGAAGGAACAAGATAGGATTTGAGACTTTTGACAAGGCTAAGAAAAAATATTTCACTGAAAACAAGTCTGATGATGATAAAGACCAAGTTTTTGTATGCTTCAATGCACTCTTTTGTTAAACGTTATTCATACAATTTTTTCTTTATCAAAAAATGTTATTCATACAATGAATATTTACTTATCAAAAAAAAAGTTCCACACTTTCATCCAAAAAAATATCAACTATGGAATTTTTTAAAATCAATTATTATTATTTTTTTTTTTTGGAAAAAAAATGAGACATAATGGACATGAAATTTTATAAATACCATAACCTAAAAATTCAATTATATAATATTTTTAGTATTTGAAAAAGTAAACAAAAAAAAAAAGATATAATGGAATTGAAATTTTATAGATACCAAGTTATCAAAATTTCTTAACAAAAGGAATATTTTCAAAATTAAATGTTAACCTATAATAAATTTTATCAAGGATAAATATAAATATCTAATTAAAATCAAACTAATTGATTTTATTTCATTTGGTAATTTGTCATATATATATATAAGAGCCTCAAAAAAGGATAAAAAAAAATGAAAAAAAAAAAGGGCATGCATAACACAAATTGCAAAAAGGAAAAAAATATTATTAAAAATATTTAATTAAAAAAAACCATAATTTTTAAAAAATAAAAATAGAAAAGGGTAAAATAGATATATTTTTAAAAAAATATGTTTCTAACTTTTAATCATTGACCAATCATGTGTTTGATTCAGTTCACTTTTTTTCTTTTTTTATGAGAAACAACAATGTAATATATTAAATAAGGATTTAAAAGGTACAAATGAAAGATGAGAAATCCACCCCAAACAAAGAACTAAACAATTGGAACCTCCAAAATACTAAGTAAACCTATACATCATATGGAAAGTACACAAAACAATCACTCCTTACTAGCCCACACCTTTGGATCTACATACCGACAACCAATCAAGTTAAATCACATTAAGAAGAATGCCCTTAAAAGTTGTGGTGCAAAAGGCCCAAAAAGAAGCAAGGAAATGAATGGTATTCCAAAAAACCTCTGAAGTCCTCACCTTATCCTCAAAAATTTATGCGTTTCTTTCATACCACACAACCCAAATCAAAGTCAAAAAAGCAATTTTCCATAGTGCTAAGCCTCTACTAGAGCTTCTCAATCCCTTATATGCAATGGTCATCAAGTCACAAATACTTCTAGGAGGAACCCAATCCAGCTTAGTCAATCAAAATCATCTATATCATAGCCCTAAAGTCAAAGAACAATGTAAAAAAATATTATATACAAATTCTCCAAGTTCAATGCACAGCACACAAACATCAGGACTGAGGGTTTTATAAGATCTTCTCAATTATAGCATGTCATTAGTGTTTACCTTATTGTGTACCACTAACCAAGCAAAGGACTTAACCATAAAAGGGACTTCCAATTTCCAAACAAAATTAGTAGAGAAGAAAGGAACTGAGTCAGAATGATTGAACAAGGCTAGAAAGAAAGGCTTTACTGTAAATAAACCTAAAGAAAATAAAAACCAAACTCTCGCATTTGGAGCGAATGGAGATAAGTGCAAATGAGTAAGAGAGGTCATTAGTCTTTCTAGATCTTCTATCTCAAAATTAGAGAGCTTATGACGAAAGTTAAAGTTCCAAGAGAAAGGATAAGAAGACCTAAGAATCGATGAGATAGGAAGGTTTTTAAGTGTGACAATTTTGAATGGACCTGGGAATTGAGCATCCAAAGGTTGATCCTCCCATCGCAATTCTTCCTAAAAACAGATTCTCGCTTGCCCTATTTCCCACCACAAACCGAGTGTACTTAGTAAAATCCTAAAAAACCTATGCCATGGTCTTCCATGGGCAACGATGTGACCACTTGACTATAGCATTGGCATCCCACCCATTAGCACGTGTCCCACAAATGCTTAGAATAATTTGATGCCATAGAGCAAAACTTTCCCTCGGAAATCTCCATAGCCATTTCCCTAATAGAGTATGATTCCTTAAGAAGATCTTCCCAAACCCCCTTCCACCTTAGACTTACACACTAAATCCCAACTAATAAGATGGTCTCTCTTGCTTTCCCCAATCCCTGACCAAAGAAAATCACTTTACAATTTCTCAATTTTTTCGGTCACTAAAAAAGGGATCTTGAACATGGAGAGCAAATAACTAGGAATATGGGATAGACATTATTGGATAAGAGTTATCCTTCCACCTAATGACAAATAAGCTTTTTTCCGCCTATGTAACCTTCACGAAATTTTCTTAATCACCAGATCCCAAAAAACACAAGTCTTTGGGTTCCCCACCTATAGGAAACTCAGATAGGGAAGAGGCTAGTCAAGAGCCTTGCAATCAAGCAACAATGCCAATCTAGTGAGTTGAACCTGAATAATGTTGATGCCAGAGAGGGTACTCTTGCCAAGATTGACCTTAAGTCCAAATATTTGCCTAACACAAACAAAATTTCTACTGTTGATATGTTAATGAGGAGGGGTTGGTCTATGGTTAACAGATGCATTCTTTGTAAAGAGAATGAGGAATCGGCGGATCATATTCTAATTCATTGTGGCAAGACAAGGGAGCTTTGGACTGTGGTGCTCTCTTCTTTTAGGGTGGTGTGGGTGTTCCCGAACTCAGTGAGAAATTTGCTTCTTGAATGGAAAATCAAAGGCTTAGAAAAGAAGAGTGTAGTTTGGAAAATGGCGTCTATTTGTTTGTTTTGGTGTATTTGGGGAAAGCGAAATAGAAGAATGTTTCAAGAAGAAGAGAAGTCAGATATGAGTTTGAAGAATCTCTTCCTTCGGGCTCTTCTTGAATGGTCTCAACAGTTCATGGATGTAGACTATCTCTCTTTTATGAATATGTTGGGTGGATGACTTTGTTGGTCATCTTTGGCTTTTCTAGGTTTTTGCTTCTCCTTTGTTGCCTTGGGTGAGGCCTTCTTTGTATACTGTCGGTGTACTTAGGGAGCGCCCCCTGTTTTGGGGTGGTCTAATATGATTTCTTCTCTTGGTTTATCAAAAAAAATTCTTTCAAATAGGCTCTCGAAAAGAAGATGGTATAATCTACAAATTGCAAATGAGACACTCTAGTTCTACCTCTTCCTACAAGAAGTCGTCCAATAACCTACTCTCCTTAACTCTCAACATCATCCTACTTAACACATCAACTACAATGGTAAAGAGAAAAAAGGACAATGGATCTCCTAGTCTTATTCCTCTAGATGTTTTGACCCAACCTTTGGCATTTCCGTTTACTAGGATTGCAAAAGTTACCAATGACAAACAACTTCTCATTCAAGTCCTCCATCTAGGACCAAACCCTTCATTTCCAGTACATGGTCCAGAAAACCCTAATCCACATGATCATAAGTCTTTTCAAGATCAAATTTGAAAACTAAGCCTTCCTCTCTTGAGCGTCTTTTCTCATCCAATATTTCATTAGCAATCAGCATTGCATCCAATATTTGTCTCCCTTGAACAAAAGCTCATTGTGTAGCATGGATGGTTTCATGAAGGACACCTCGTAACCGTCTTGATAAGATTTTAGCTATGACCTTATACAAACTTGTGGTCAAGTTAATAGGTCTAAAGTCGGATATCTTTTCAGTTTGACTCTTTTTAGGCACTAGAGCCATGAAAGTGGCATTGGTGCTCTAATTAATTACCCCACTTCTGTGGAATTTTGAGAACACCCTCACTAAATCCTCTTTGATCACATTCCAACACTCTTAAAACATAGCAACCCAAGTGTCTTGTCCCTATCTAACTAAAAAATGGCTTTATGAATCTTCTCAATAAAGAAGAGTGATTTGATTCACCTTTTAGCCGCTTCTAACATCAAATCGTTGTCGAACCAACGAATCGAATAGTCAAAGCGAAAACTAGCCAATTGAACCATTGGTTTGCACTCCCTTCTTTTTTCCCCAAAATGTAAAGTGGTGGGCCCCAATTTTCAAAAGTCAAGTCGTCAACAACCATTTTCCATTTTCATGCCGCCCTACTCCACTTTCAAATGTCAACCACTCAAGTTTCAATAGCTTTTTCTTTTGTTTGCTCCACTTTTTAATTTCATGAGGCCCCACTCCACTTTTAACATGGACAATTAAATTAGAGCATATCCCAACAACCCCCTCACACCAATATCCTCTTAAGCTTATGCCTTAAACATCAGAGCATGGAAGCGCACCCTAAGTAAGCATTTTATTTTATTTTTATTGGAACCCTAAGTAAGCATTAGCTTACAACTTTTGGAAGTCTTGCTTTTTTCCCAACACCTTGGTGTGTTTTTTGAATGCCTCACTCATGGACGCACCTTGAAGCATGCCTCAAAGACACCTTTGAAAACTTTATCTAAGAAGGAAGGCAATAAATACAAAAAGGTAAGAAATGAGATGAGAAGTTCGAGCTTTTCAATTTCTAGATCAATAAGAGTCTATTTAGGAACCATTTTTTAAAACAATTTTCTAATTCAAAAAACTCATTTGATAATTTTTTTACTAAAGGAGGTTTTTTGATAATTTGTTCTAAAAACCTATTTTTTAGAACAAATCAAATGTACCTTCACGTGTTTTCTATAAAGTATTCAAAGAAACAATTGAAAATATGAAGAATACTTTTGGAATTTTTGCATTATACATACCTTCACAAAACCCTTTTTGCATATTTGAGTTTCCAAATAGAATTTTATTCTTATAGACAATTGAAAACTATTTTTAAAAACTATTCTCAAAAGCTATTTTTTTAGAATTGTTTTCGAAAACATTACCAAACAAGTCCTAAAGTTCCAATCCAAAGAAGAAGAAAAATCAAAAGCAAATGAAAGAGAAAAGCCTCTCAATCTCACAATTCTGAAAGAGTAAGGATTTTTTTTCCTTTTTTTTTATAGGAAAAAAGTACACTTATATTAATAGTATCTCAAGAAAGGATGCACCAACAAGGGCAGAGCCAGCTAGGGCTAGGGGGGGTGGGGCAGTTGCCCCCCTTGAAAATGTTAAAAAATAAAAACTCCACTTCTTACCAATAGGGACTCAAACCCAAGACCACCTATGCCCGCTCTCAAAAATGACCAAGTTGGACCATTGGGTTAAGGCCTACAGTTATATTCAATTGGCAAAATTTGTATATGTATTAAAGGTTGCCCCCTGAAGTAAATCGTTGGCTCTGCCATTGTGCACCAAAGTACATGAAGTATACAACAAGCAAGGAAAATGAACAAGGGAATCTTACCCACGTTTGTGGATTCAAACAAAAAAATTTTTAAAATTCAAGGTTTGAAGCTTGAAATAAGTTAAGAAATTTGTAAATAATTACTTCTTTAAAATGTATATGTTAGTTACTAAGAAACTTCAAGAAACAAGAGATTTAATGATTCTAAACGAAAACACAAAGTAAATTCACTTAGCCTTGTGAAAACTCATAATGGTCATACTAATGCAAGCACAACAACAACTGTAAGGGTTGATAAAGATTAGAAGTCACTCAACCAAGGGAATAAACTCACTAGACGTTTTTTTTTTTTTTTCCTTTCATACACAAACAAAGAAATATGTTCAAGTGCCTAGCAAAGGGGCACACTAAAGTACACGAGATGTTTACAAGAGAGCCAAAAGCAAAGAGCAAGAAAAAGGAGGGGGGGGGGGAACAACTTTTGATTTTTTTCATTCCAAAGAGTCCAAAACAAACATAAAGGATTAGCTTTTCACAATTTCTTCCACTACTTCTCAATGAAAAAAAATCTACTAACTTAGAAGGATCTTTCTTATTGAAGAATTTGGTACCAATACCATTCTAAACAAGGACAAGACCAATTGCCATACGATTCTTGATTAAGCACAATGAAGAAGGATGTTCTCAATAGATTCTTCCTCACTTTTCCACAACAAACATCTATTTACCAAAAGTCCATCCTCCCTTTTTTTTATCGATCCATAGTCAAACAAAAAAATCAAAGCTACTTCCCCAACACCATCCAAGAGCAATAGGATTTAACTAAGAAATTGTAACTCTTTGGAGCTATTGAATTACCAATTTTCTTAAAAGCTTAAGCTTATAGGATTTGGGCTCATAATGTATATCATGCTCTCCAACACCCTCTCTCACATGTAGCCTCCATTTTTCATGCTTACATGTGGGCTTAATAAATTAGGGAAATAAACATTTGGTGGTAAGGCTTGAGCAACCGATTTTCCTGCAAGCTTAAGGTTCACATTGTATATCATGCATTTTAACACCCTCCCTCATGTGTAGCCTCCATTTTTAGGCTTACAAGTGGACTTAACAAATTAGATAAATAAACATGCAATGGTGACGTTCAAACACTTGACCTCCTACCAAACAAGGCATCGATACCATGCTGAATAGACAATTTTCTTAAAAACTCAAGCTTCTTAGCTAGCACAGTACCTTTATAGGGAAGAAAAGGAAAAAGGCGTGGAGAACAGCTCCTTCATGCTTATTTTGGACCTTATGGAAGGAGAGAATAGGAGAGCCTTTGATGATTCTAATTTGGTGGACCAAGCTATTTTATGGTCCTTTACGTACATGCTAGATTGGGTCATGCAGCATTTAGGTTTTAGCATATTGTCTTTATTTGATTTTATTGATTGGTTCAAGCGCAAGTGAGGCAAGTGTGTTGTTTTTCTAAGTATCTTTTTTGGCCTTGCACGCCTTGTCAACATCGTGTGTACTTTTGTGTGCCCTTCTTTAGGTGTTATTAATTAAAATTGCTTTTATCTATCAAAAAAAAAAAAAAAATTCAGGTCAGCTAGATGAATTTCCTTTCTTTTTCCCATCAGCTTTATCTGAGGTCATATTTTCACCTAAGCATGGTCCTCAAGTGCCTGTTTTCTGAATGAGAGAATGGTATGTTGTACACCACCGATGTGTTCAAAGCATTTAATTGTAAATAAAAAAATAACAAATCATAAAAAACTAACATGGAAAACCACCATTCTAATCCTAGTTAAAAAAAAGAAATCACTCTCATAAACCAACTTAATTGAGCAATGTAAATTACATCATGTTAGTACCAAAGCATAGCCAAATCTCTCTTTTTTAGAGTTCATTGGTGGGCTTGGCAGGACATAGGCTCTTTTAGAGCTGTCTATTCAGCTTTCTTTCTCTTTTACCCTTTTGGCTAACCACTACCGGTTAGCCTTCTGATATACTTGGGTTGTTCCTTCTTTTTGCTAGGCGTTTATCAATATAATCTCTCAATTAAAAAATATTGGAGCAATTGCCCAATCATATCCTTGGACCTCCACTTAGTACATTAAGTAAAATTTCCACTCTAATAGAAGAGATATAAACTGTATCAGGTTAATATCAAGAGTAATGGTCTTAAGGGTGCTAACTGTAACTACCACCCAAGGACTTCATTGAAACAAGGTTGAAAAGGTGACTCCCTACCAGCAAAGGCACATCATGGTGAAACATCAGCCAATCAACGGTTTTAGTTTCTAAAACATTACTTATCAGATAGTTTTTTTTTATATGTAATATGCAACTTTTGGCTCTGTTTCAGTAAAGCTAATTTAACCAGGAACCAAAAAGCATGTAAAGCAACATGCCAAGAAGGTTTCATATAACGCATAAGCTAAAGAACAAGGATATAATAAGGTGCCAAATTATATACCTGTTAAATCGGGTTTGTCTGCACCATCATCAGCTGCAATGCCATTACAGAGCTCCTGAATCTTTTCTTCATTATTAACTCTTACCCAGAGCAGCATCTCATAATAACCTAACCTTGAAAGTGATCTAGAATTCTTGTCTGTAATAACTCCACGGAAAAAATGGAATTCTTCTATCATACCCATATCAATTAAATACATAAAAAATGGACCATAGGTTTCCTCTTCTATCTGAAAACCCTGTTCTTTCATTTCTTCAAAAAGTTGAAAAGCCTTGTAGATCTGTTCTAATGAAGCTTCTTCATCATCACTTGTTCTAGCCTTCTCTATGCAAATTCCTAATAATGCCTTGTATTCCTTCACACCTGTTTCTCGTCCCAATTTACCAAATACCTGAATAGTAGCTTCTGTACCTAGTTTCTGTGCACACGTCTTAACTAACCGATCAAGACGACCACCCTGGGTATTCTTGAAAACCCATTTTTGCTTCCTTTCACGCGATACTTCTTTCCGGCGTAGTGATATATTGTTGTGTGACAAAGTCGGAAACCATGGTACATCCAGTACCTTTTCCAGAGGTTTTTCATCATTAGTCAGTTGTGAATCAGGTGAACCACCTGGAAATGGAAACAGCAGACAGATAATGACACAAAGGAAAATTGGCTCTAATACTCTTGCACTCACTTACTATACAGATGCAAGTAAAAAAATACATCACATGAGAACAGGGGCAATTTAGCAGTTAGTTTTTCAAAAATTCCTTCCTATCTCCAAAATAAATCAGTCATTTTTAGTTGTTACTGTTAGAGTAGGAAATGGAACACATGGTACCTGTTTGGTAACAAAAAATGAGAACCGCTTTGGGTAACAAAAATGGAAACTGCTTTCGGTGAGACAGGCCATTGATGGGCAGAAATGAAAAAAGTACTTCTGAAAGAAATGTTTGAAACTTTTGTCGTTGGAGAAGTTAAGGAGGGACATAATATGAGGCTGTTGGATCACAAAAAGAGAGCCGTTTTCTAAACATGAGCACAGAAAACATCTACTTTCCATACATGTTCTTTCCAAAACATTGAAATATTATCTTCCATTTTTTTCCAAAGTGCACGCCCTTAACAGTTGAAGACGATAAACACGGAAGATATTTATTATTCTCATTCTTCATAAGGGAAAAAAAAAAATCTAAGAAAAGCATTTTCATTTCCCCTACCCTATAGGCCCACCAAATTCTCACTTTCGTGGTCAAGAAACTTTAACCGCCCCACCAAACATGCTTTGTTCTGCTTCATTTTTATTTTTCCCTTTCCTAATAAAAAAAAAATGAAAAACATTTCCCATCCTAATGTCCGCACGCTGAATAGCCAAACAATAGTCATTTGGTTGCCAAGAAAACATGGGCAGCTAAAAGAAAAATAAGAATGCAGTCTTGAAGCTACTTGGTTTCAAAAAACAGTTGCAAATTTCCAAATATCCGTGGCTTTTGCAAATAACGGTTGCAAAATTCTTTTACAAGTCCTTCCCTTGATTTCCCGCCATTTCAAAAAAATCCCCGATTTACAGAAGGAAAATACCGCACAATATTGACGACAACGTCTGAGACAGCTGCTTCGTCGAATCCTCTGCAAGCAACGTCACAAAAACGCACAAACAAATTCAATCAGCTAACTTGAAACATTTCCAACTGATCGCATGACTCACTCAACCCTAACATCCAAAAGAAAATTGCAGTCCAAGTGGCTCAACAAGCCCCTACCTGGATGCGACGTCGTTTCAGAGCCAATGCCCAAGGAGATGCTCGTCTTGGGTGATATTTTGGGGAATTCGGAGGAGGAGGTGTCGAGAGAAGAGACGAAGTGCTTTAGAGTTGCGTCGTCTGCGGGTGAGGAGGAGGGTTTGGAGCGGGCTTTGACGGCGGAGCGGAAGAGTGAGCTGAGTGCTTTAGATTTGGGATGTGGCATTTGGGAGCAGAGGTACCTGGGGTTTTGGGAGGTTTGGGTTTTAGCGTCTTCTTTGTGCTTAGGTATGGGTTCGAACGAGGGATTTTTTATTTAAACGATATTTTTAAAAAAAATATTTTTAAAGAGCTCTATAAATATTCAACTCAGAAAAGCTGTCTCACGACTCTCACCATCGTTTTGGTTTCTTGAAATATAAGGTTATGTTTGGTTCCGAAAAATACTATGGAAAGAAAAAAAATGAAAAGCAAAATGATTTTTTTATATTTGGTTATCCTATGAAAAATATCAAAGAAAATCAAATATAATTAAAACTAATTAAAAACTTATGTATTTTTAAATTATTTAATCTTTGATGAGTTAAAATAAATAAAATGAGTTTGAAGTAACAAAAAAAATAATTTATCTACTTTTAATCTATTTTTTTATTTTCCTTCACTTTTTCTTTCCCTCTACTTTTCCTTTATATTTTCTTTCCTTCTAATTTTCCTTTGTATTTATATGCAATATCAAGTCTTTTCCACCTCCTTTGAAGTCTATATAAAGAGAGACTTTAACTCTTTTTAAAGGACGTTAAGCGTTGTTTGGTTGCTCTTTTCGAAAATTATTTTTGAGACTAATTTTTAAGAATGGCTTTTAGTATTTTCAAAAACAAAATTGTGTTTAGGAATTGGATCCTGAAAAACAGTTTTTGTTTTCAAAAACAAAAAAAAACATATTTAATTGAGTTAATAAAAAAAGTTTTTTATAACAACTAAAATAAATAAATAAATATATATATATATATATATATATATATATAAATGTTTTTTTTTCTTCGATTAACTTGATATCATAAGCATATAAATAAATTTTAAATTCACATTTTATTAAAATTTTAAAAATTATTCTTAAATTTATTTACACCAAATATAATTTTTGTTAATTTTTAATAGATAAATATGAACATTGAATATGATATAGATAAATAAGGTAAGAAAATTAATAAAATAAAAATAATTCAAATACAAATATAATTTTTATACCATTTAAAAATAATTATTGATTTCCTAATGCAATTTAAAATATTATAAGATAAAAAAAATTACATGATATAATAAATTAAAAATGATTCAAATGTAAATATAATCTATTTACCATATAAATACATATTAGGAGTTAATCAACATGTAAATGTATCTTATACTAACCATATTATTTATTAAATATGATATTGCATATAAATTACCAAATATTAAATTTGATGTTGCATATAAATTATAAAATTTACAAGTTTTTTTATTATGTATAAATTATCAATTACTAAATATTACTTTACCAACTATTAAATCTGATGCTACATATAAATTATAAAATTACAACTTTACCAAATATTAAATTTGATGTTACATTATAAATTATAAAATTACAACTTTACCAAATAGGTTCTCTCCCTATCCCAACAACCACCGGCATATCCCAAACTCAAAGCTCTCCCCCAAATCTCAATCACAGTCAAGGGTCGTTGGAGCTGGAGAAAAAGCTTAAGTTCAGTCTCGGCGTCGGTGACAATGAGTCACCATCCACTGGCATTGAAGCTCTCGCGGTTCGTTAATTGTAGTGAGGTAAGGGAGTCCTCATCCCCTGATCTCTCATCTTAATAGAGAGGCAACGGTTGGGTTAAATGAGAATAATTTTTCTTCTTCTTCTTTAATCTTCATGATGGACAAGATTGATGGTTTGAAATTGGGATTTGAGAATCTCATAATCGGAGTGGTTGTACCTGGCATCGGATTTGGTGCTATCAGTGTCAAGGCGGGTAAGGCTCGGTTGAGTTGTATCGGACCACCATCGGACTCGCCGACGCCTTTCACACCCACAACCATTCACTCACGCCAAGACCACCATAGTCAACCAACATGGTTGTCATCTTCATCCTCCATGACCTTCATTTATTACTATTGAAGGAGAAACACATGTAGGGAAACACAAAAAACAGGATAAGAAAACACGGAGAACAACTTTTCCTTTAACAGTGAAGAAAACAACCAAAACAACTTTTTTTTGTTATCTGAAACGAGGCCTCTCAATAACTCGGAAAACACCAAAAACAAAAATCACCTCCTTTCCCAAACACGTTTTCAGTGTTTTTTGTTTTCAATAACAAAAAACAATAACCAAACAGACCCTAAGTTTTTGAATTATGGCGTTAAAGTTTCTAAAAAAAAGAAAAAATAAAACATTCATTCCGCCATTCCATGGTGATAGGGTCCACTGTTCAGTTTACGAGAAGTGACTGTATGGTGCTATCGTTGCCACTCAAATACCGTTTTATCATAAAAGATAAATGTTTTGCAATTCTCAAAACATCAACGGAGAAGGCGAATCTGTTTTAAAAAAATCGTGGCTTCACAATACCCGATTTTATATCTACTTGTTCATTTATTTATTATTATTATTTATTTTTATTTTATTTTCTAACTGATTAACCAAGTTTAGTTTTACAATAATATATAGTAGATGTCACTTTTCACATGCGAGATGATTTATGCTAGGCTTCGACACTTTACGGAGCAAACATTTCACATCCTCGACACATGCTTTCAAATAACACAGAGGATGTCATTTCACTTATTTAAACTCGTATTTGGTCTACATGTATTGCATTACATAATTTTATTCAACTGCTTGCAATTAGTGATGAATTGTTTGCTAGGTTTATTAATAAAAATTTAAAGCTAAGATATATAAGTAGTAATCAATATTCATTGTAGGAGAAAGACGATTTATTTGAGTTATATTTAATGAATTTTGTAAGACTATATTGTAAATGAAATTACTTGATCATATTGACTTTTAGCTTTTAATAAAATGTAGGAAAATTACAAATTTTACTTGATTTATGTAAGTTACATTATAAATATTATTTGGTTTTTAATGGTAACTTTAATATAATATGTCATGTATTTATTTTGTGGTAAACTATTTTTTACAGTAAATATTCCACAATTATTTTATAAAATTTTATGTGTTTACGCTATTTTAATAGGAATGTTTAGTAAATAAATTTGTTATTTAAAATTGATGAAGGTAGATATTAGTTGAAATTAATAAGTTTAGATATATTAAATTTTATTTTTAAAATTTTATGTTAATAAGAATTATTTAATTTAAAATCAATTTAAATTATTAAATTATAAATATCAAATTTTATTAAAGATATAATCTTTAGATATGGATAATATGATTGAGAGTTGGTTATGCATTGAAATGAATGAATATTAAAAATAAAGAAAAAATAAACAATGATACTTTGGAAAGAAAAAGGATAGACAATATAGAAATGGGAAATGATTATACTTTGTATTTATATATCGCTTCTAATAATATTAGAAATTATTTGTGACAAAAGATATAACAACACTATAAGGCCGTGTTTATTCTTTATTTAATTATGGAGTTTAAGACTAAATATTATTTAATAGTATTAAATATTAAGTTGTTTGATTTTTAATGTTATATTTTTATTAAATATTACTAAGTAATAAATATATCCATTTTACTTATGATAATTGATTTTAATATTTATAAAAATTCAAATATTTTAAATTATTATTGAATAAAATAAGTTAAGAAATAAGTAACAATAAAAAAAACCAAAGGAAGTTGTTTTCCATAAAAATTTTTAAAAGTAAACAACACCTAAATGTTTTTTCTTTTTGGGGTCTATGGCGAAAAGCAATAAGCACAAGAATTTGTTTGGTCATATAATTTAAAAATTATTTTTAAAATTTTTTAATACTGTTTGACCATTGTCTATAAATAATTTTTAAAAATAAAGTGAAATGAATAATAATTTTTAAAGAACAAATAGAAATAGTTTTCATTAAAATTTTAAAATAAAAGGAAACCATGAGCCTATTTGCTTTGTTTTCTAAAACTTATTTTTAAAAAATATTTTAAAGTTAAATAATTCAAAATAGATTTTAAAAATAAGTTTCAGAAAATAGGGTAAAATGGACGCTTAAATTTTCAAAAATTTGTATTTCATTATTTATTTTTCTATTAATATAAATTATGTAATAAATTTGATTAATTCATTAAAAAAGTGACTTTTTTTATTGATAGAAATTTATTGTCGTATCACTAAGAAATTTACTATAATAAAATATATATATATATATATATATATATATATATATATATAATATATATATATTTTTTTTATGATATATAGTTTTTCGACAATTACACGAGTATATATAAAAATTAAGGCTTTATTTACATTGTCAATTTTAAAGCATATTTGAAATCGATTCTATAAACGTTTTTAATTTTTTTAATACTTAAATAATAAAAATTTGTAATTATTATAAAATTACAAATTTATCCTTAAACGGGCTCCGAGTAATTTATCACATTGAACAATGTTTTTTCACGTATTTGTAAACTGTACACAACTACAGAAACGACTGGGGTTACATGTTTCCTAATTTTGTTTATAAACAATACCTAGAGAGAAAATGATGATGCAAAAGGGGCAAGGAAGGAAGGGTCTCCGATAGAATCCAAACCCTGGCATTTCTACGGTCTTAGTCTTCAATCGCCGGTTGGCCGATTCATGCTTCTCCGGTGCCATCTCCGGTGGTTTCGGCTCCAGGTAAAGCTCATTTTTTAGCTCCTCAGAAGTGCTCTTCGTACTGCATTGAGTATTACATCTGTCTATTGAAATTTGTAGCTTTTGCGTAAATTAAACTGGAGAAGTAGAGCACTTTCCATCTGTTTGGTTACCGAGAGAACCGAGGGACAAAATAAACTTAATTCTGAATGATGTTATATTTTGTTTTTGTCAGAAAAGCTCCAATAGTTGTAGTGCTCTCAGGCGAGTGGGGTTTTTTAGGTCTATGATAACAAAAGAAATTTCGGATTTGAAACTTTAATTCACTCTGTTTTTTTGTCTTTTCTCATCAACCAACCAAACCGAACCTTCTTGTTTGGATTACGTTTTTTTTTTTTTTTTTTTTATAATCAGAAACTGTCGGGTTTTCTATTTTTAACAAATCGTTTGCATTTTTTTTTGGATTTTGTACATTAATTAATGATGTCTATGGTAGCTAATGAAGTAGTTTAAGGGGAAGACCCACTAGCATCAAAATTGAAGTTCAGGGTTTGAATATGTTAGAATTTAAATAAAGTGGGTTTCCAGGATTAAGGAAATAGGTTGTTAAACTTCTAAACAGGCATCAAAGGTGTGGGTTGGTTGCTGAGGTGAGGTGTTGAGATTTAGAGTGAGGTTTATGACCAAAAGACTGGGGTTTATGTGAAGAAAATTAGTAGAGTCAGATATTTAAGCTAAAAATCTTAAGCTTTGAAGGTAAGTTCTCCTGTATGTATACTCCTTAACTTTGTTTGGATAAAGCAACAGGGGAAAGAATTTTTTTTTTTTTTAAACAGAGAATCTTAAATTTTCTTAGTTCGTTTGCCATCGAGAGTTCAAACCAAGGAAAAGGGGGGGCTTGTTAGAGAGAAAGAGAAATATAATGATAATAGTAAAAAACTTAAGCTTTTTCAAAATTTTCATACAAGCAGGTAACTTCTTTTGTCTTGAAACTCTTTAAGGTCTCTTTGGATCTAGGACATGAGGAAAGAGTAAAAGTTAGAAGAAATATCAATCTGTATTGTTTGGTTGTAACAGAAATAGGAGGGAAGGAAAATATGATGAAAAAAATAGGAGAGAATCGTATATATTGAAGCTGCATTTTTTTAGGCAAATTAGAGATTTATTAGGTAGGCACTTATCAGAAAAGGGTGCGCAACCCATGTATCCCTTTGTTATATTGGGCTCTTTTTGGAAGAAAAAGAAATTGGAAGGAAGGTATGTTTAGCCGATTGGTTGACCCCACCAAAAATTTGAGTGGTTTTTTTTGAGATACTGCATGAAAAAAATTTCCGGGGTTCAATTATTAGATTTCCATGGATGTTGGGTCTCTTGCACAATTTTTTTATTTTTTATTTTCTTTTTTCCTGCATGGAATACCAGTGGTTTAGAGCCGATGTTTGGAAGGCATAGTATGTATTTATATTTTCTAGTGGGAAAAATTTGTGGACTATGTATACATATTTTGTAAAGTTTACAGTAAGATGGAGGGGTTGTGAGGAATGGCAAAACTCCCTTTAGATTAAAAACATGTGGCTTAAAGTGGAAGGCTTCAAAGACCTGCTTAAGACTTGGTGGATGGGCCATGGGTTTATAGTTTTTTTTCGGTTATATCCTGACCTCTAAGTTGAAGGCCTTGAAGATGGACTTAAAGGCTTAGAATAAGGAGGTCTTTAAGAATGTTTCAGTCTAGAAAGTTGAAGCCTTAAATTGTATTGATTTTTAGGTTGTTCTTTGAGAAAGTAAAGGCTAATCTTAATAGAGAAAAACACCTAAGAGGGGAGGGGGGGGGGGGGGGGGGGGGGGGAGGAGGAGGTGAATTGGGGTTTAAATTTTTTTTTTTTTTCAAACATGATAAATTTAAGCACAAAAATCATAAATATAAAGAGATAAGGTTAGAGAAAGTAAACTCCAGTTTTATAGTGGTTTGACACTTCCTTTACCTACGTTCACTCTCCTCAAACTCCTAACCGAGTGAGGGTTCCACTATACTTGAAGTTTCAACCAAACTTCTAATCACCTTTACACTTGGATTCTGACTCTAATGAGCTCTTACACATTTCTCTTCAAGTCTCTACTCACTTGAAGGTTCTAACACTTAAATAACAAGTTTGAAACTCTCAACCTAGCTCAAATGCAATTTAAATGCTAGGAAGAATCACAAGGGTGCACTAAAGAATATGCAAATAGAGATTTAATGCACCAAGAAAAGAATGAGAGCTTTTAAGGCAAGAACAAGTAGGTAAACAAATAAATGCAGGTGTTTTTTTCCTCATAAATGAAGTAGAACTCTCAATTTATAGGTTTCTAGCCTTGGGAACCAAAATGCCAAAAAGACAGCTTTGATCGGTCGAGCTTGGGGTCGATCGGTTCACTAACCGTTGGCCATTAAATGCGTGATAGGTGACCGTTTGACCTCGGCTGGGAATACATATCCCTCGACTGGGAAAGAAAAGCTATTGGAAGAGAGAGAAAATTTTTGCATCTCTCGGTTGGACCTCGACCCAGAAGGGTCAACCGGACGATCGGTACCTTAATCTGTTGGCTTTTGGGAATGAGGTGTTGTCAATCCAAAGGTTGAAACATTCTTTTGTATGTAATCTGTGGTCATGGGTGAGGGTGTTTATAGTTTTGAGCCCGCGGTCTCTTGTTAGCTTTTTTGAGTGGCTAGGCTTTAGTTATAGGTAGGGGTTTCGGCCCGCTACCTTGGTTTAGAGTCGAGGGGCTGCTTTTGTATACTTCCTGTATACCTAGAGGACACTAGTTTGGTGTCTCCTCTTTCTTTTTAATATACTTCTCTTTACCTATCAAAAAAAAAAAAAATAATAATAATCTTGTCTAAATGCATATTCTAATTTTTCAAACATCTAAAAATCAAAATAAAAAACAAAATAAGAAAATGAACACCCTAGAGAAGCTTTTGGTATCATCATCATAGTCATCATTGAAATTAAAATTGTCATTATTTCCATGAAGATTAGATTGATAGCCCTCCATTTTATTATCTCTATGATTGATAATATAATATTTCATCTTATACTTTGTTTAATTCGATGTTAGATTGAATGAAAATATAATCTATGTATGTTTAATCTTAACTTATTATCAAAGGTGACTGCCTTTATGCCATGCGCCTTATCCCAAGGTGATTACCTAGGCATTGCCTCTTTGAAGCCGCCTTGCTTGGGTCTTCAAGAGGCGACTTTTATTTGCCTTGCTTGGCCTGATGGCCTAGGTGACCTAAACAATCGCCTTTGATAGCACTATATGACACAACCCCGACTGTTACTTTCCCTTTGTTTTCTGCCATGACTTCTGTGAAGCATGCCTGGTATCAAATGTCTGAGAGCACCCTGGGGAGGGGTGGCATTGGACTTCTTGTTTCTTAGGCAACTCCATGTTTGGAAGCTGGATAGGATTGAAGAATTTCCATTGATATTGCAAGGGATGTGGGTGAAGAGGATAAGGTGGTCTAGAGGGGCTGGAAGAGAGAGTGGCAACTTCTTGATGAAAGCCTACTATGCTTTGATGCACTGATGTTTCTTTGCTTGGGAAGTAACTTGGAAAAAGATTTTGACTTTGGATGAGTTAAAAAAGGAGAGGGTGGACATTGGTGTACAAATTTTTTATGTATAAAGACAAAAAAGAATCCATTGATAACATCTTCCTGCACTATGACAAAGCAAGAATTGTGGAAGCTTATCTTCTCATTTGGGATTTCTTGGGTGACACATTTGTAGGTGTGACCCTTTTAAGTTGGCATAGATTCTTTGTTGTTAGACTTTGTGGATTGGGTAGGCTCATGATGGGTGTGGTAGCGGGTTTTTGTGTCTTCGCGCCTTTTTGTCTTTTTTTTTTCCATATACGACGTGTATGCTTTCTTTCTTTTAATACAACTCTTATTTACCTATAAAAAAAAATGGATTCTTTGTTGGGAAAAAGTGGAAGAAAGTTTGGGAACCATTTTTTTTTGTGTGTATTTTGCACTATTTGGAAGGTGAGAAATCAAAGATTGTTCGACTGTATAGAACAATCAGATTAAGTGTCAAATCCATTTTTATGCGTAATTTGTTAGAGTGGATTTAGATGAGGCATTAATGTTTATGTTAGATTTTGTTGATTGGGTACAATCGGGTACAATCTAAGCAAGGGAAGGGAGTCTTTTTTCTTTTCTCCTGTTTCCCTCTTCTTGTCCTTTACCTTCTCTGTATATGTCTTGTGTACTTCAGTGCTCTCTATTAATGCATTTCTTTGCTTGCCTGTTAAAAAATTAAAGTTTACAGTAAAAAGATTTCTATTACTTAGGAAATGTATCAGCTGCTGATAATGTCATTCTTTATCAGGATACTGAATTAACATGATGCTTTATTCCTTTTGGTACACTAACTAATGTTTTTTATAGGTATATTAAAGGTTTTGAAAAGGTTGTATCATCTTCCTCAAGCATTCAACAGTAAGGTCGATGGATCGACAGGCTCATGATTATGCTGCTGCTATGGCATTTGCTCAGCAGCAGCAACAAGCAGCCAATGTTCAACAGCAGCAACCTTTTGGGTTTCATCCACAACACCAACAGTTCCCTCCATCAGTGCATGGTCCTCCTTTTCTACCCCCTCATCCTTCTCTCCAACAGTATCCTTTTCATCGCCACATGCCACCACAACCACAGCAACTCCATCCTCATCCTCCACCACATCCCCACCTCCTTCATCTCCAGCAGCAACAGCAGCCTCCATCTGCTTTCCCTCCTCATTTACCCTCTCACCTTGTTCCTTCACCTTTTCATGGTCCTTATGAATCTGGCCCACCCCCATCTGCCCCTCCTTCTGATCCTGAACTTCACAAGCGGATAGATAAGCTTGTTGAGTATGCTGCCAAGAATGGCCCAGAATTTGAAGTCATGATCCGTGAAAAACAACAAGACAACCCAGCATACAGTTTCCTCTTTGGTGGTGAGGGGCATAATTATTATCGATATAAGCTTTGGTTATCTACACGTTCCTCAGGTGGCCCCTTCAACTCTCCTTTCCCTCCCTCTTCTATACCTACGATGCATTCTCCTATGAATCCCATGATGAACCCATCTTTAAATGCTCCTCCAGCTGCTGCTGGGGCTTCAGCTTCAATGTTGGGCACGCCTCAAATGCATCAACAACCTTCATATCTACCATTTTATGACCAGCAGCAGCAGCATCCTCAGCCTTTCCTAGGACATGGTCGACCAGATTTTGACCCCTCATCCAAATCTTTCAAAGGTCTGTCTGGACCACTTCCATCTGATGTCGCTATGGAGCTGAGTAATGTTCTGAACAATCTCAGTGGTACCAAAGAGTCCATTAAAGGTGCCAAAATTTGGTTTATGCAGAGGTCTCCATTTGCACCAGCTTTGGCTGAGGCACTTAGAGATAGGGTCTTTGCTTTGGACGATTCTGAGAGACAATTGCATATAATTTACCTTGCCAATGACATTCTTTTTGACAGGTACTTCATCTAGTCCTGCACTGATTACTATTTCATCATAGTTCTGATTGCATTTCCTGAAACAATCTTATTTTCTCTAGTCGCTTGTGGTTAGCCCCTGATGGCCCATGCCTGCCCCCCATCTTTTTAACTTGATAGCTTGGATCTCACACTTTTGTACCCATAAAGCATATTTTCTCTTGATAATTTTGGTTTTTGAGGAGAAATGCATGGTTAGAGCAATGAACAAGGTTGAGCTCAAACAAAGTCTGAATGTGCCATGCTTAAACAGGGATACTAGAGCTTAACTCAAGTCCATCCAAGCCAAGCTTGGAAACCCAAAATTTGAAAAAGGTTGAACTTGACCAAGTTTAAGCAAACACCGTAAACTTCGAGTTTACATGTGGTACCCCTATTTAATATATCTCTTTTTGCATATCAAAGATATCTATAAGCAAACACTATGATTAAACAGAGATGTGGAGCTTGAAAGCCCAAAATTTGAACAAGGTTGAACTCAACTAGAACCAAACAATCACCATGTTTTTTTGATAAGCCAAACAAACAAACACCATGTTGAAACAGGGATATGGATCTTAATTCAAATTCAACCAAGCCAAGCTTGAAAACTCAGAATTTAACTGCCTTGGCTTGTTTGAACGTTCTAACCATATGGGTTTATGGTTGGACTCCTGTAATCAGGGGTTTTCTTTTATGCTTCTCCAATGTTTTCTGGCAGGATCGTCAAATTGACCGATTGAAATAATATGGTTATGGGGCCTGGACCCTGGGCCAGGATGTATTGTAATTGTGTAATCCAATCATCGGGAGATAAATTTTCCTGCTTAAATACATCTGATTTTTTTCTTGAAGAAAAAAGATTTCTAAATATATACTGCATTCTGATGCTGCTGTGCAATTTCCTTTGGATTTTCATTGATCTTTACCATTTGGAATTTGCAGCTTGCAAAGGCGGATCAATCCGCATGAACTTGATAATGAGGCCCTAGCATTTAAACCTGTCTTAGGTTCCATGCTTGCAAGGATTTACCACAACCCTCAAAACAAGGAGGAAAATCAATCACGATTACAGAAAATTCTACAGTTCTGGGCTTCCAAGGAAGTTTATGATCATGATACAATTTATGGGCTTGAGGGTGACATGATTGGTGGACCCCCAAGCAATTCTTTTTCAGGCCTTCTTAAGGAGTTATCTGCTGTTCCTGCGGATCCCTCAGCTGTTTCAGGTGGTGCCATCCTCCCCCCTGCAAAACCAACCTCACATCTCTCTCATTGACATTTCATTCATGACATACGGAATAGTGGGTTGAAACCTGAGTTATCTGATTGTTGGGTATTTTATACAATTATACTCATGCTTCTTTGGATTTGCATGAAAGAAACAATTAAGTTTATGGCTGTACAATGTTTACTCACTGTTCGCTTCATGCAGGATTGCCACAAACAGCACACCATAATGTCCCACAGTGGCAGCCTGATAAGCCAAGTTCTATGCCAAGTTTACTAGAGCAAGAACAACCTGATAAACAAATGCCTTCCCTTGCAGCCATGCCGCCGTCCTTGGCTACACAGCAATTTCTTCCGAATGCGGTTCCTGCTGGTCCTTTCCTAGGATCAATGCCCATACCATCTTCTGTTCAACCAGCAAACCAACAACCTGCACTCCATTTGCCTACAGCCACTGGTCTTGGTGAAAAATTACCTCCATATCCTTTATTCCCACCTGGTCTTATTCCTGGAATGGTAAGAAAGATGCAGATTGGTAGTGGTGTGCCCTACTCCCCCATGAGCCCTTTGGACATCCCAACAGTTATACCTCCATCCAATGTATCACCATCTGAAATTCTTGAGAGAGTATCAAAATTCTTTAAAGAGATTGGAGAGGTCAATCCTTCTGAAGGACCGATGGAACCATCTGATTCAAAAGATGAAGATGATGAGTATGAAAGAGACCCTCCTGTTCGCAAGGGAGGAGCTTGCATTCCTCCCCCTCCTAACCTGCAGGTGGATCCTGAAACAGGGACATATGCTGATGGAAGTGTAGAGCGGAAACCAGGATCCAGTGGCTCAGCACGGTTGGGACTTGGGGCCACAGCTAATCCAAATGAAGTGAGCCAATACGATGATGTTTACACTTCTTATAGGAAACAGAGAAGCACCACCTACCATTCATCAATGAGTGCTAGAGTGGGTACAAGGTGAAAACCACTTCAATGTATTGCTAATTGCCCACAGAATTTCCAACTGACAGTTTTTCTTCTGTTCTTCAAATTTTTTCCTTTCCTTTTTGGTTGTGTGCTGATCTAATGACTATGTAGCAGCAGCATCAATAAGTAGTTATTTGGTGCCAATTAAAAGTTGATTCAGCTGAATGTTGGAGCATGCATGGAGTTAGGATTTTGAGTGTTGTAATCTTTTTTATCAGACGTAAAAGCTAATTACAATACCTAATTTTTCAACTATGTGCCAAGACATTCTACTTAATAAATTTGTACTTGAGCTTACTTCATGAATGGGAAAATTTGCAGCAACTGGATAATAAGAAAACAGGTATCCCCTACCATGAAAACTCATAACATGGATGAAAGGCTGATTGGGTAAAACAGCATTCATTCCAGTATTGAATGCTATTGCAGTTGACTGTAGTACAATATATGTTGGTACCTTGGCACTTGCATCGTGGTATACCTAGGTTTCTCTACTACTAATAGTTCCCTAGAATAAGATGCAAACTGCAGATATGAAGCAGGTCATGGTAATGGTGTTAAAGACGACAAATTTCTTAAGATCTTTGATGAGAGCCTTATGCTGGCTTTAAAGCTCAGCAACTATCTGTTTATGTCCACATCTCACAGCTACATGGAAGACTTGAGTTCTGATGGGAAGTTAGCTTGAGGAGTGGGCTCGAATTTTCATTGACAAGCTGCTGGAGCAGATTGATATTTGCATGTTTTCGCAGACTAGTACACTCTTGGATCCATGAAGAAACTTTTGCAGCAAGTGATTGAAACAACACTCTGGGCTCTCTTAAGGACCGAACATAGTTAAGATGTCCTGAACCAAAGGACTGGACATCTCAAACATCTAATTATGTTTGGCCTTCTAGGATTGGACACCATGAGTTTCAATTTTTTTCCATTTACATAACAACTTTTGATGACTTATCATTTTAAATCATATATACATTCTTCTTAATTGTTTTTCAGTCATTTTTATAAAACATTAACCGCTCTTCATCATGAATTTTTAATTTTACCGTTACAATCATACTAACATTTTTAAATCTATTTATTTATTTTTTCTGATTATGGATATTGTTCTGTTATAGTTTCTCCTAGCAAATTATCAAAATTCTGCTTCATATTTAGCAAATAAAATGAAAGAGGTTTTGCTTTAGTTTTAATAGAGCTACTTTTCTATTCATGCAAAGAGTTTGAGTATCTTTCAATTAAGAAATCAAAAAGTATGTCACATTTCCCCTCTTCTTTTTATTCAAAACTGGGGGACAACATTTGTAGTATTACTCACCATTATGGCCTTTGTTCTTGGAACTTCTAAACATTAAGGTTATGTCGATTAAGAACAATATGTTTGATGGTGATAAAAACAATGCCAATGGCAAAACCAATGTCGATTTATTTCTTACACCCTTAAGATACAAATTCCTAATGTTATTTTATGTTTCTGTCTCTTAATGATGACAGAAATTGCTGCCTTCTTGGTGAATTCCCTAGACTTTTTTTTTCCATCTATTAATAATATCGATTTTTATTGATCAAAGTTATGCTTTAGAGGCATTTGAAAGAATCCTCTAGTATATGTTATTTGCAATTTGAGTACAAAAGAAGTCTCGATACTTCACAAGACTACTCCATCTGAGCAACTTTAAATAATAGATAATGTTAAGCGGTACTTTGATACCATGTTGGACTACCAGCCTTTTTAAAAGCTTAAGGTCTTACGATATGAGCCCATGGTGTATATCAGACTAACTAGGCTCATGAGTTCAAGATATGTATCTGTTAATCAAAGGACTTTTTGGTTCATATATAGTACATGATATTCTCATATTTGAACCACCAATTCTCTGAATGGAGGTTGGTCCAGGACATAACCTCAATAAATGTCCTCAAACTTGAGGGAGAGGGAGATATTCCTATATTACATGAGCAATTTATAGAGGTTGTAAACCTTAAGAATTTGGATAATAGCTGAAGTGTGTACTGCAGAGAGAGCCTTTGTTGATTGTTTAGAGTGCTTCAAATAGAATTATTCTGAAGATAATTTTGATGGTTCTTACCCAAATGAATCCTTCTTACTTCAATAAGCCCTGCAATAAGATAGAACCAGGACAGACTGGTGGTTGCTGGCTCAGAGTTGGTGGGAATTGGGAAATGCTCCAATCATTGTACTTGAAGGCATTTCTTTTAGAGAATGGGGCTAAATATGACAGAAGACATTACTATTATTCTATTGCAATCTCTCCAACTCAACCCCAACACACCTTCCACTTGTTGGCTTGTTGTGCATGACAACAATAAAAACAAAGCTGATGGAAAAATCAATGACAGTCACTTTCTCACTCTCTTAAGATATGGTTTCCATCTGCAATTTTGTTTTTCTTTCTTAATAATTGCAGAAGAGTTTGATGATTCTATTTGCTGAGTTCCCTAGGCATTGTTGTTTCCACAAATTTCTTTTCCATGTTCTTTTCTTATGCAACCAGATCAATATTTGTTGATTAAAATTAATCCTTGGATTTAGGGAAATTTTCATTGGATGGTGTCTTGACTCGATGTAATCTATGCAGCAGAATGGTTGATGCTGAGCATATTCTAAACTAGGGTCTGGCTTGCTGTATCCTTGTAACCATCTGGATATCAAGTTTCCAAAGCAGTGAAAGGAAGCCCCAATGCAGAGTACTGTTGTTGGCTCTATTGCTGCAAAATCAAAATTCAGAACTAAAACTGTGATCATTTTATATGCAGCAAGTGGTAACCCATTGAGCTAGAGAAGTTGTCATCTATTGATGCAAATGAGATAAAGAGAAGATAAACATGGATGATCTTTGCAATAAGTTGATCTGTACTCGAAATGAGAATTTGTTTGACGTGGAAGACATTGTCATCAACATTCTCTCAAGGCTTCCTGTTAAGTCCCTCATGATATGCAAGTCTGTTTCTAAACAGTGGTGGAGGTTGATTTCTAGCCCAAATTTCATGCGTTTGCAGCTAATCCGGTCCCAAGAAAATCCAATTTATGTTTTCTATCCTTATTCTTGTCGGTGTCACAGTGAACATTTTCTGACCAAAATTGATGGAGAAACCACTGAAACTCTTCCAGGCTGCAATAGACCTTACTTTAGAGGTATGATTTGTTCCTTTAATGGTCTGATTTGTTGCATTAATACTGAAGGCATCCGTTATAGAAGTATTCGAACAAGTCTTCGCCTGGACATACATATCTGCAACCCTGCTACTCGAGAAGTCCTGTTACTTCCACAAAGCCGTGGATCAAAAGGGTCACCTAAGATAGGTGTTGCTTTTTACCCTAGAACCAATGAATATAAAGTATTTCGGTTTTTCAACCCAGCAGGCAAATCTCATGATAAGCATAGTGAATGTGAGGTATATTCATCAATCACTGGATGCTGGAAAGGAATAGGTTGTGTTGCACACAGTCCTCGGAGTTCGAACCATATATGCATTAACGGGACAGTATATTGGTTCATCAGATCAGTAAAAGATGGATTGATTATCGTCTCCATCCTTGCAGTGGATATGGAGGAAAACTTTAGTGTAATTGGCATTCCAGAGGAAGCAACTCTACACACTTTCTTAGCTAGTTTTGAAGGTTGCTTATCCCTAGTGGCTGAAAATGTATTTGACAAAAGCAGATTTGATATGTGGATTTTACAAGACAGTAAGAAGTCTACTTGGGTCAGGAAATGCAGTGATTACATACCCACTTTAAATATTAAGCAAGTTAAACATGTAGCTGTACAAAAGAATGAAATTCTATTTGCAAGTTTGAAGCAGTACTTTTTCTATAACATGTGCAGCAGAACTTGGAGAGAATTCAACTGGGTACATGATTTCAGAAAGAGGCTTTCTATTCCATTGGCATACACAGAAAGCCTCCTTCCTTGTAAGTGCTGAAACTGGTTTTCCATCATATAATTTTGTTAACTTACTTTGTAAGAATGGTGGGATTTTTCCCTGATTATGGATACATGTTTTCCCATACCTCCTCTCCATATTTAAAGTTGAAAAATGCAAGAGTTTTCTCTTTTAGTTTGAACTACATGATTTTAACATTGATGTGAGGAGATTCTGAGTGATGTTCTACTTAGAAATCAAAGAGTTGCTGATGTTTTCCTTTTTCTTTTAACAGGCAATGGACTCATTGGTTCTTGAATCAAGGACTTCTCCAGTACAAGGGCAACAATCTCTGTCACTGCAATGGTCTTTATTGGCTTGTTTGCATTTTCTTTCCAAAACTTGTGAACCGATGTGTTGTTTCATCATAATAAAATTGTCACTGAAGTGAATAATCTTTGTGCTCAACCCTTGCGTTTTACCATGTATTTGCTCATTATCTTTGTAGAAGTGTTCTTGCTGATTACAGATATCTTCTCTGTTTTTCCATGAACCGTTCAATATGTGATCTGATAGCAGTGCTAATACTTTGCTTTTGGAGAGCATTGCTTTCTACTGTAGAAGTCCCAATGCCACTTAGACAACAAGCTTTCTCAAATCTTTTCCTTCCTGCTGTATTATGTTCTTAAAGCCTAGGCTTCTCCCCATGGCATTTTTTTTTTCAGTTTTCTTACTGAGGTCTTGGATACCAGAATTTTTTATCCATGTTGATAAATAAGGAAACCATAACATATATAATTTGATGGTATCTTAAAGAGTATTCAGCTTCTGGAAGCTGGATTTTGATGGTTTGTTGCTTGAACAATCTGGCTCAGGTTCAGTAGGTTTTGCTACAAGGGAGGAACAGTTCAGATGGTTGTTGCTGGCTAGAAGTTTGTGGGAACTGCCTGTTAGAGTTTATATCCTCACAGAAGGTTAAAATATGGTTGACAGCAGTTTGTTATTATTTTATTTGCATTGTTGTTGTGCTGTGCATGCAACCATAAAAGAGAAGGTTGATGGAAAAATCAATGTTGGTCATTTTTTTATTCCTCCAAGGAACAATTTTCATCTTCTATTTTTCTGGTTTTTCATATTGAGGGAGGAAGGCCGATGATCCTATTTCTGCACATGCAAGCTTCAGCTACCACCTTTCTTCTTCAGGAAAGCACTTGAAATCCACTCCAAGCTTTGATCTCGGCCTCTTCTTGAATTCACATAAGAAGAATATTGGGTTTTACTCCAATAACTTGAATATGAGACCACTATGAGGGATAGGATGAAGAATTAAGTGAACCCATTTGGAATATAAATTTTTCACTCAAAAATTGATTTTCAATTTAAAACCAACAATTTTTCACAAGGCAAACACTTTCTGATATGGTAAGAGAAACTTGAAGCTAAAAAACCCAGAGTTTTCTATCTTATAGCAGCACTTACCACTTTTGGATAGAGGGCTTAAGTATTAAGGTTTTGAAACTCATTAATGCTTGAAATTTGTTTGAAAAATCATGAAAATTCACAAATGTGATTGAAATTTAATTGATAAGACAAAACTGAAAAAATTTGGGTTCAACATAAATTGTTACCCTTTAATTTGATTGATCATAAATCGACTCAAATATTTAAAACACAATGTTTTATATTCTTAAGCTTTAATTTTATTTTTCATAAAATGATAAAAATTTAAAATACTATTGGTCAATGTTTGTATCATCCACCACAAATGTAGATACCAACTCTTCTAACCATCTTTAAATACGAACAATTTGAAAAAGGCAAGCGTCCAATAGAGGATTTGAAGAGTATAAATTAAGAAACACAATGAGAATTTTGACCTAGAATTGTTAACCCAACTTTTATAAACTTTATGCGGAAATAATTATTTTTAAAATCAATTTTGGATACATAAAACAAAATAAATGAAGTACTAAAATAATGATCATATTCTTACCTTGATCTATGATACTAGTAACACTTTTGAACTGAGATTGAGTTATCTTGTGAATTGGATTATCAAGGTCTTCAACTCACTACTCTCATATAGTGGATGGGTCACTTGTATGGTGTATGTTGTTGAAAATAAAATAACAAAAAGACATAAGAATAAGAGTGTGACTTAGGACTTCAACTTATAAAAAATTGTAAATCTCTTAGTCTTCCCATCAAAGACTATATGAGAGTTATACTCATTATTTACACCCATTATGTACAAATTAATGGGTAATGGTGGGTTATGAACTTGAATGCATCTCTATAATTGCGGTTATACTTTTCCATTTTCATCCATTATTCATAAATATAATGTACCAAATAAATTTCATAATGATGGGGTTACAAAAGTTGTAATACTACATTCATATGAGTTAAATTTTTAACTCCCCATTTATAATTTGAGTTTTCCATACATAAGACCCTTGGATGCTCAATCAATTGATTCACTTATCTATCAATTGATACCCTTAAATAATATTTACACAAATGTAATTATATATGACCACATATTATAGGAAAAAAGCTAACAAGAATTGCCAAATATACTTATAAAAATAATAGAGTCCATTACAACAACTACTAGCTCCAATTGATTCCAACTACATGGAAAGCTAAGTTGTGATAGAGAATTAATTGAAGAAGTAGACGTGGATTCTTGTCGACAATTTTCTTAAGTAGATTGATATTTCCTGCTTATGAAGCTTGGTATGGTCTTGCATTCATGCAGAAGCGAGTTGTAGCAAGCCCGGTGGAACAGAGTTTATGATGGGGGTTTCGATTGAATTTATCCTCTATGTTTTTTTTCTTAAATACTATGTTGGTTTCACCTTCTAAGACACGTGAGCAGTTAGGTGACTTGTGATTAAATAGGGTTTGTTTGAGAAATTGTTTTACTAAAATCTTATCAAATAAAAAAATTTAATAATTTTATTTAAGTAGTATTTTTTAGAAACAATATTTTTTAAACTTGTACAAACTAAAATAAATAATCTTAATGAGAAATCTAATTATCATCAAATTAAAATAAAAATAAATTATATTTTAATCACAATTTCTTAGGCATGAAAGTAGAGACGTTTATAAGGTAAACCCCAATTTTATAATACTATCATAATTACAAAATAATTAAAATTTAAGTTGTTAAAAATTAAATTTTAAATTAAAATAATTATTTGAATTTTAAAATGAATCCATCTTTATTTGTAATTGTATATAAATAATTAAATCATTTACAATAATTAAAAACAAATTTCAGGAGAATACGGCAATACTAACGCTTATATATTGTATTATATTTATATGGTTTTATTTTGTTTTTTAATTTTTTTATTCATTAATAAAAAATGTTAACTTTTGTTACAATTTTTTTTTGAGTCTGATGCTAATTGTTTTGATCAAATTATTAATTTTTTTATTATGATAAAATATAAAATTTTGTTTTAATTTCATATTTTAAAAAAGATACATCATTTTTTTTATAAAAAAAAAACTTATCTTTATTAAACTAATTTGTTTATATAGGTTATTTACTTTTACTTTTTATCCGTTCAACATTAATTCTTTATTTATCTGTTAAATAATAAACATAAATAAATAGAATGATAGATCGTTGGTAATATCATCCGTTATGATAGTTTATTTATTTTGATTTAAAATATTTATGATTATATTATTAATAATTTTAATACTAAAAATATTATTAATATAGTGAAACAAAATAGAGAGAAAACACTTTCGAAAAGGAAGGGAGCAGTTTTGGATCGAGCAAGGAGCACTTTTTGTGCACCTAACCTATTTTGAAGCTTGATCTTTACAGATAAATAGATTTTCAGTTACTTATTTTGAGTGAAATTTGGGTCAAGAAATCAAATGATAATATGCCCATAGCTGAAAGGAAGAATGAAATCTTATTCATACTTATGCAAGGGTATCTCGTCTATAATCTGAACAATGGACTTGAAGGGAAAATGTCTGGACTGGCACTTCTAGAGGCATTTGTTCTGAGGCCTTTGCATTTACTGTGAGAACCCTCCCTTGTACTTTCCGTACTCCTAAAGAAATGATTGAGGACAGCAACTATTCTATTCCAATCTCTCCAACTCAACCCCAGCCCCAACTTTCTTACTCCCTTAAGATACAGATTCCATCTGGTATTTTTATCTCTATCTTAATGGTGACAGAAACGTTTGACCATCCTATTTGCTGAATTCCCTAGGCTTTGTTGTATCTGCAAATTTCCTTTGTATGCTCTTTCTTTTTGCAACCAACTTCAATCTTTGTTCATTAAAATTATGCTTTGAATTGACTGAAATTTTCATTGGATTGTGCACTGATGTCATGCAGTTTATGCAGTAGAAGTATTGATGCTGAACGTGAACTAAACAAGCGCTATCCATGTGGCCCTCCAGATGACAAATTCCAAAGCAGGGAAGGAAGCATGAATGCAGGGTACTGTTGCTGGCTTTATTGCTGCTTGATTGAAATTCAGAACAAACTGCTAGAGAACTCATCATCCATATGGCCCTCCAGATGACAAATTTCCAAAGCAGTGAAGGAAGCATGAATGCAGGGTACTGTTGCTGACTTTATTGCTGATTCAGAACAAACTGCTAGAGAAGTTGTCATCTCTTTGACACAAATGACGTAAAGAGAAGATAGAAATGGATGATTCTTGCAATAAATTGGTCTGTGCCCGGAATAAAAATTTGTTTGAACTGGAGGATATCATCACTGACATTCTCTTAGGGCTTCCTATTAAGTCCCTTATGTTATGCAAGTCTGTTGCTAAAAATTGGAGGAGATTAATTAGCAGTCCAAATTTCAAGCGTTTGCAGCTACTTCAGTCCCAAGAAAATCCTAGTTATGTTTTCTACCCTTATGTTTGTTTGTGCTGCAGTGAACTTTTTCTGACTAAGGTTCATGGAGAAACCACTGAAACTATTCCAGGTTGCCGTAGACATTGGTGTAAACACATGATATGTTCCTTTAATGGTCTGATCTGTAGCATTAGCTACAAAAGCTTCTTTGAGAAGAAGGTACACATGGGCATTGTTGTCTTCAATCCCATTACTCAGGAAGTCCTGTTACTTCCACAAAGTCGTTTATCAGCAGAGGCACCTAAGATTGGTGTTGCTTTTGGCAGTAGAATGAATGGCTATAAAGTATTTCGGTTTTTCAACCCATCTGGAAAATCTCAGGATAAACATCATGAATGTGAGATATATTCATCAATCACTGGATCCTGGAAAGGAATAGGTAGTGTTGCATACAATCCCTCGAGTTCACAGCATATATGTATTGATGGAACGGTGTATTGGTTCATCAAATCTGTAAGAAATGGGTTGATTATTGGCTCCATCCTTGCAGTTGATATGGAGGAAAACTTTAGTGTAATTGGCATTCCAGTGGAAGCTACTCTATACCCTTTCTTAGTTAGCATAGAAGGTTGCTTATCTCTAGTGGCTAAAAATGTATGTGACAACATATTTGATATATGGATTTTACAGGACAGCAAGAAGTTCATATGGGTCAAGAAATGCACTGCTTATATGCACGCTTTTAACATTAAGGAAGCCAACCATGTTACTGCACTTAAAAATGAAATTCTATTTGCAAGTGGGCGACGATATTTTTTCTATAACATGTGCAGCAAAACTTGGAGAGAATTTGACTGGGGACGTGATTTTCAAAAGAGGGTTTCCAGTCCATTAGTGTACACAGAAAGCCTCCTTCCTTGTAAGTTCTGAAACTTGTTTTTTCATCATATAATTTTTTTCAACTTCCATTGTAATAGCGATGGGATTTTGTGCTTATTATGTATACATGTTTTATCTTCCTTATAGTGACTTCTTGCTGCTTCATATTAAAAAATGTAAGATGAAGGAGTTCTTTGTTTTAGTTTTAATGCAGTGACTTTACCATAATGTTTTAATAAAGTGAGTTCCTGACAATTTTTCCTTTTCTTTCAACAGGCAATGGATTAATTGGTTCTTAGATCAAGGACAACTTTACCACTACTGGAACAACAATCTCTTTCAGTCTCATGATCTTCATTGTGTTGTTTACATTTCCTTCTCCCAACTTGTGCTTATGTATTGTTTCATCATAATAAGAGGGTGTTTGTTTTTTTAGTTTTTTTTTCTGCTTTTAGACTTTAGATTATTTTTTTTTTAAAACTTTTTTATGATTTATTATAAACTTTTTGTTGAATAAAAAAAGTCAAAATATTTATTCTTTTCTAAATGGAAAAAGTAACATGTTGATTTTTTTTACCTTTTAATACTTAATAGAAATAAAATATCACAAAAATAAATAACCTAATACTTAACACTATTAAATATTAAAGTTCTATTTAAAATTAAGTAAAAAAACAAACACCACCTAAGATTGTAGCTGAATGCTTATTCTTTATTGTTGATCCTTACTTTTTACCATGTGCACGCCCCTTGTTTATTATCTTCGTAAAATTTATAATGACATGTGCTCTTACCAATTGTGGGTGTCTTCTCTGGTTTTACATCACATTAGTTACTGACTGTCCAAGAGTTGATCCATAATCAGTTGTAAGACTTGCTTAGAATGGCTATTTCCAAATGTTTTACACAATTTTACGGCAGTCTTATAACCAAATGAAATATTTGGTTGGAGAACATTGCCTCCAACTATAGAAGTACAAAAGATGCTTAGGCAATAAGCTTCCTCAGATCTTTTCCTCCCTGTTTTATTATGTAAAGGCTTGGATTCTTCCCATGCCAGTTTTTTTGGTTTTCTTAGTAAGGTCTTGGATACCAGAACTTTTAATCCAAGTTGATTTTATACAGACTCCCTATCATATATAATATTAATCAGGGACAGGGACTATAGACTATAGACTTAAGTAATTTCTAAAATCCTGGTTGAAGAAATTGAGAAAAATGGTATACTGAATATAATACCAGAGTATAGAATGAAAATGAGGCCAGAAAATTGTGACACTAGCCTGCCATCTCTGTGAGTTAAACTGATATCTGTTTGGCAATTCTACCTTTCAACTTCGTTATGACTTAACTAAAACCTACTAGTCTGAGAACTGATGCTCTCAGAATTGCTCTATGGATATGCTTGGTGGCTAATATGCAAAATCAAAAGCATTTACGGAAACTTCATTGAGAGAAATTAACCATTGAGATAATTTATTCAAAATCTAGTAACAAGAATATTTTTACAAGAAAGAGGTTTCTTGGCCTGGAAGTAGTAGTCATGATTAGAGCATATAAAGACTAATTCATTCAAAACTTAAAAGAAGGCTGAGTTTTCATAGAAAGTTATTTCAAGGAGTGGGGCTGTATTTTCATCAAAAAGTTGCTTCAGGGATTGATATGACCAGTTGCAGATTGATACAATCTTGAACACATGCAGAAGTCTTTCGTAGCAACCCAGTGGCTTTGAATTCAAAATACGGCTTATGTTTGAAGGCTATTGAATTCATCCTTTTGGGCTCTAAATGGTCTCTGAATTTCAATTTGGTGTTATCCAACATCCAAGATGCTCTTAATTTGAATTGCTCTTATGATTTTAATTTGATGGTTCATTATTATTTGGTTCACCTTCTATTTACTTGCGGGTTTATTAAGTTGTGATATTGGCCCCAACATGAGGCACAAAGGTTTTTGTTAAAACCACAGCAAATTGACTTATTTTAAGACTATAGATAATATCAAACATTGAAAGCCTTTGTTAAATTGCGATCATAGAACTGCAAATAGTTCTCTTTTGAGACCTGTCATTTTCATATTAGATTTCAGAATTGGAGTGCTTTTTGCCCAAGTTTGGCTGATCACTTATGAGATGAAAACAGGGTAAAGGACATTTGCGATATAATATGGCAATGCCACTATATAATACAGAACCTTAAGAAGCCTCACTCACATTTTTTTAAGAAAGAGAAAATATTTCAAATATTTCGGCACAGAAAATTATATACTAACAAAATCTTAAACATTTGGATGGTATCTTAAAGAGTATTAGGTTTAGGTGCAAGACAAAGTTATATGGATTAGTCAGAGTGGTAGGGATTCCAATTTTTGGAAGCTGAATTCTGAGGGTTTGTTATGTAAAAGATCCAACTCAGCACTTCAATAGGTTTTTTCACAAGGTCTGACCAGGTCAGATGGTTGTTGTTGGCTAGAAGTTTGTGGGAACCATCTCTTAAAGGTTTTCCCTCAAAGAGGGTAATAATATAGTTGAGAACAACTTCTCATTATTTTATTTCAGATCTTGCCAAATCAATGTTGGTCACTTTTTTACTCCTTCAAGAAACAATTTCCATCTTGTTTTTTTCTGGTTTTTTTCATATGGGGAGGGAGGCTGATGTTTATATCTGGTGACTTTCATAGGCTTTTTTTTTTATCCAATTTCCTTTCTTTACAGCTTTTTATTCATCCAAGATGATTGTGATCATGCAGGCCTAGAACAGAGGGAATATGGGCTGTGTTAAGTAAGTCTCTTATAGTGTTGAAGTTATGCAATGATTTTCCTTTTATTTTTATTGTTTAATTTTTCTGTCTGGAGTTGACAAATAGGATAAAAATATCCTCCACTCATAAATCTCACCATGGATGAAACTGGTTGTTGGTTGATAAGAGGCTTCTAGTTGGAAGAATTTTAATTTTCAACTTCTTCTGTGCCTGATGCTTGCTTCACTGGTCATTTTGATCATAATTTCTGCTACATTACCTAACTTGTTTTAATCAGCCCTCTCCCAGACTTAAGGACATTCTTTGACTTGTTTTCTATCATTTTCCCTATATTTAGTAATTGAATCAGGGTGGGAAGCAAAATAGAATTTCCTTGGAAGTGCTGAACCTTACACAACTTTCCTGGTAACTAATATAGGATATGGTTCTTTTCAAATTTCAGACGTGTCATGGAAAAATCACCTTAAAATTCAAATTCCATATGCTATTTTTATGTTTCTCTCTTGATATTGACAGAAAAGTTGCTGATTGAACTCAGTGAATTCCCTAGTTTTCTTATTTTGCTCTATTTTGCTCTCAACATCAACCTTTATTGATTAAAGCTATGCCTTTGAGGTCAGGGAAATTTTCTATTGGATTGTTGTTGATTTTGAACATATTCTATGCTAGGGGCTGATTTTCTGTATCCATTGAACTATAGAAGTCATCATCTCGTAGTACAACCGAGGTAAAGGAAAGATAACAGTGGATGATTTTGGCAGTAAGCTGATCTGTATAGTGTATGCAGAATGAGAATGTGTTTGAAATGGAAGACATCATCACCAACATTCTCTCAAGGCTTCCTGTTAAGTCCCTTATGATATGCAAGTCTGTTTCTAAATACTGGTGGAGGTTAATTTGCAGTCCTAGTTTCATGCGAATGCAGCTAAACCGGTCTCAAGAAAATCCATGCTATGTTTTCTATCCTTATGCCTGTTGGAACCGCAATATACATTTTCTGACCAAAACTGATGGAGAAACTACTGAAATTCTTTCTGGTTGTGATAGATATTAGTTTAGAGGTATGATTTGTTCCTTTAATGGTTTGATCTGTTGTGTTAACTATGAAAGTCGCTCCTTTTGTAAATGGGTTCAAAGATCGGGTCGCCAGGACGTACGAATACCCTGCCACTAGAGAAGTTCTGTTGCTTCCGCAAGGCCGTAAATCAGAAAATGTGCCTAAGATTGGTGTTGCCTTTGGCCCTGGAATAAATGAGTATAGAGTATTTCGGTTTTTCTGCACAATAGGAGAATCTCAAGACAAACATAATGAATGTGAGGTATATTCATCAATCACTGGATCTTGGAAAGGCATAGGTAGAGTTGCACACAGTCCCTGGGGTTCTTCAGAGCATGTTTGTATTAATGGAATAGGGTATTGGTTTGTTAGATCAGAAAAAGATGGGTTGATTGTTGGCTCCATCCTTGCGGTTGATATGGAAGAAAATTTTAGTGTAATTAACATTCCAGAGGAAAAAACTCTATACCCTTGCTTGGTTAATCTTGAAGGCTGCTTATCTCTAGTGGCTGAAAATGGAGTGATTACATGCCCTTTAATATTAAGCAAGTTAATCATGTAGCTGTACGAAAGAATGAAATTCTATTTGGAAGTGTGAAACATTATTTTTAATATAACATGGTGACCAGAACTTGGAGAGAACTGAGCTGGGAACATGTTTGTCGAGAGAGGTTTTCTTTTCCAATGGCATACACAGAAAGCCTCCTCCTTTGTAAGTGTTGAAACTGGTTTTCTATCATACAATTATGTTCTACCTTGTATTCTGGGATGTTTTCCTGATTTTGGATACAAGTTTTGTTATAGTGACTTAAACAAATGTTTCCTAATGGGATAAAAGTTTTGTTACACCACAGTGCTGCTTCATATTTAAACAAATAAACTGAAAAAGTTTTCGTTTTAATGTTAACCAAACGACTTTACCACTAATGTAAGAAGTTTCTGAGTAGTGCACTTCCAATTAGGAAATCAAAGAGTTCTTGACATTTCTCCTCTTTTTTTGACAGGCAGTGGATTTGTTGATTCTTAAACGAAGGCCAACGTCTCTAGTGGTCTTCATTGGCTTGCTAAAGCATCTTCTTTATGGAACTTGTGAATGTTCAAGAAGTAGCTGAAGTGCTTAATCTTTGCGCTCATTTTAGCATAAGTTTATTTTTCTACACTCTACCAGAGCAAGTACTCTAATGGGTTCTGATGAAAGAAGTGATTAATGACTTGGGATAAAGTAAATATTAGATGGTTTGGATGGCCATGAATCAGAGGTGTACTCTCTATTTCTCATGAAATTAGTAACAGACCATTCAAGATGTGGCTTGGATATTAGTCATAGAAATTTGCTTTTAGATTGATCATTTGTGATGGTATTAATATTGCCAAATGAAATAGAAGTAATAAAACCTAGATAGGCAGAAAATTTTCTCAAATCTTTCAGTTGCCACTTGATTAGGTTTTCAAATTTGGTTTTCTTCCAGTATACACTGCATTTTCCCCAGTTTTTCTGTTGCAAAATGCTGTATGCAGACCCAGAAATTTCAAATCCATGGTTGAAATGGAGAGATATATAACATCAATCATAGAATGCCTATATATGAGTAATAGATGTTAAGAATTTCTAGAATCCCTGCTTGAGGAAATTAAGGAACATAGTGCTAGCTGACATTGACACAGGCCTGCCACTTTTTGGAGTTTAACTTGCAATGCTTTTACTATTCCTTCCTTTCAACTTTCCTAAAGTTAAGTTAACTTTTTCGTTGGAAAAATGATGCTTTCAGAGCAGCCTTAGTTGCTATCTACTGTCTCATTGTTTGCAAAATATTAAGTGAGTTAACTATGTAGCAGGACGAAAGAACGAAATTCTATTTGGAAGTGTCAAACATCATCTTTTCTATAACATGGTGACCAGAACTTGGAGAGAACTGAACTGGGAACATAGTAGTCGAGATAGGTTTTCTTTTCCAATGACATACACAGAGAGCCTCCTCCCTTGTAAGTATTGAAACTGGCTTTCTTATACCTCCTTCTGGTGTAGTTTTGCTTTTTATATTTTCGAAATAATGATTCCGAAGATCAATAAGAAAAAATATTGCTTATCTCAAATTTACTTGAATTATTATTATTATTTTTTATTTTATTCCTTTCACTTTGCCGTTGTTGTTGAAACTCATTTATTAAGTTTCAAATTTATTTGGTAACTTTCGAAATTATTATTTCTCTGAATCAATATATACTTCCCCCTTCAATCTAATCGATAAAAAACCTTTTTTTTCTTATTTAAGCAGATATTATGTACGAAGAATATATCAATCTTTAGTGATCCAAAATAGATACTATGTTTGCACTATAAGATCGACTAAGATATATCTTTATAACTCTATATTCTTTTTCTTTAGAAAGAATTTTTTAAAGTGCGGTAAAATTTTGATAGAAATAAAACTTTTTTGTTATATGATATATCCAGCCCAATATCTAATTGATTTGATAAATCCTAACACAAATTACCTACCCAACGAAAATCCTATCGATTAATACAATTAGGGGAAATGTTAAAAGGCATCCACCAAACCAAACACAAGGTAAGAAGCAAGGATTGAGCAGAAACATTAAGCAGTTCATCTAGTTGCACTATGATGAAAGGAAATACTACAAAACAAGCCAAGAGGACCACAACAATCTGCAGCACTAAACATGTTGTCCTTGATTTATGAATCGTCCACTGCCTGTTAAAGAAAGCAGAAAATATCAGGAACTCTTTGTTTCTTTAATTAAAAAAAAAACATATACTTAAAACATATTTAATAAAATATAAGGTATTTAAATAATATTAAATTTTATTAAAAATTAAATAGCATATACTTCATATAATTATGTAATCTTTTGTAAATTATTAACTACATGATGAATTTAAAAAAAAATGAAAATCAAACAAAAGATAACCCACTACTAAAAAATATCTTATAAAATATCAATTATAAAATTACTCAAAATTTTTTATAAACATTTATTTTGTAATGTATATTAGTATTTAAATAAAATTAATTTTATAAACACTACAAAAAATTTCAAATAAATATAAAAAAAAACTTTATAAAATTCACTAAGTGTCCATACTTATCTAAAGTTTTTTTTTTCCACATAAAATTATTTGTTTAGGTGGGACAAACTTGTAGTTTTGCTTTTTGGAATTCTTAAACAAATCAAAGAATATTTTTATTTTTAAAATTTGAGGGCATCTTAATGATGGCTCCGCCAATTATTTATTTAAAGTTAGTTTAAGGATTTGGAGCTTATCGAGGATAAAGACAAGAATTTAATTTAGGGTATTAAAGATTAATTTAGCAGTTACCTTTATCAATTGAAGGATTTGAAATATTTGTAAGATTTGATGATTGATTTAAAGTTACCTTTAATAATTTTTTTAAATATTAAAAATTTATTATTATATATAAAAAATTATATACAATTGCGTTTATATGCAAGGGCTAAGATTTTTAATTTTCCCGAAAATTTCACAGAAGTTGAAGCTGATCCAAGGGCTAAGATTTCACCCATGTTTTTTTAAAAGGAATCCCACATACTATTTTAAATTTACATTACTCTTTTATTTTATATTATCCATTTTTTAAAATTAATTTTCATATTTATCACGTTAATCCTATTTTAAAAATTATTATCACTTTCACTTTTAATTTTTTAATATTTATCCTTTAATTTTCCTAAATTTTTAATATTTTTATTTTAAAATATTAAAAATATATATTTATTCAAAATTACTCAATTATCAAAATAATTAATGAAGTTCTAATATTTTATAAAATTATAATTAATTTGATAAGATAAATTTTTAATATAATTTTTAATAATTTAATAAATTAATGTCAATAGCAAAAAATTGTCACAACAAATTTTTAATAAAATTTTAGAAATTTAATCTGAAATAAAATATTTTATATAAACCTTGAAAATGATTTAATTTTTATTTAAAATGTGATCAAACATGTTTTAATAAAAGTTAAAATAAATGAATATAAATATATTAAAGAAATTTAAGATATTTTTTCTAAAAAAATTGATAAATATTGTTATTAGAAATTTTAATATAGATTTTTTTTATAAAATTTAATTTTTTTGAAATTAATAATCTGATTTAAAGTCAGAATTGAAGAATTTTAAAAATTGAATAAACATTAAAAATCATTATTTATTTTAACAAAATACTGTCAATATCTTTTAACATAATTATTTCAAAAATATAAATATAATGTAGTTTAATTCTTAAATATAGAATAAAATATGTTTTCAATGAAATAAAATAAAGATTCTTTTAGGGTTATTAATATCATTAATTTTGACATATATATCAATTTGTTCAATAAAACAACCCCTACTTGCATATTACTTCTTTTTCTATTATTTTTTTAGTTTTGATTAATTCTGTCTCACTAATATTTTATGTCAAAATAATGATTTATTCATGTATCCATAAAAACATATTTTTTTTAATTAATAAATATAGTTCGGAAAAGAGTTTACACTTTTGAAATTCAATAATAATAGTTATTTTAGTTCTTTTCAAATATTAATTTGTCTTTTATGATTTTTTTTAATAAATAAATATATTTTTTTTTTTTTTGCTTTTCTTCATTTTTTGTTTAATTTTTCATAAGGTCTATAACTTTAAACTAAACAAGCTTTAATATATATGTTTGTAATAATCCTATATTATTTTAGTAGTTAAACACAATTGTATGTAATTTTTTTTTATGTTTAATAATAAATTTTCAATATTAAAAAAATTATTAAACTTAGAATCTATAAGAAAATCAACAAAAACAATATAGTAATTTAGAAATTATGAAATCTAAAATTTATATAAAAAAGTTAAAACAAAAAATTATTTATAAATATTAAAAAAATGAGAGTTAAATTAAGATAGTGGTTCTATGAAAATTTTAAAAATAACTAAGATATGGAAAAAAACAAGGTGAGCATAAATTGTTGACGAAAATTGGATACAATGGAGAAAAGAAACACTCTCACACACTCACTTTGATACAATGAAACTCTCAAAGATACAAAATAAGAAGAACAAGAAGAAGAACACAAGAAAGGCTCAAACAAGTTCTTGGAACTTTGTCCAAAGACTCTATTTCCTCCCACCTCTAGAAATCTTTAGGGAACTAATGGAAATAGTCTTGGGATTGATCAAGCCTTTTCACTTTTCTGCATAAGATTTCAAAAGAAGAAAAGTCATATATATAGCACTCTTAGGGTTGAAAAAAGGTTACAAGGATGAGAAAAAACCCATTGTCTTCCTCAATCTCTTCATCTTTGTAACATTCAAAAATTAAATCATATGTTTAATTCACACATTAAACATGATTTAATCTCAAATGTGTAACTCTCTTACACTTAACCTCTTAAGCTTTGTAAAGTTACAAAGATGAGAAGACTCATTGTCTTCCTTAACCTTTCAAGTTTTGTAACATTTCAAAACTTAATCATATGTGTAAATACCTCTTAAGTTTTGTAAAGTTACAAAGATGAGAAGACTCATTGTCTTCCTTAACCTTTCAAGTTTTGTAACATTTCAAAACTTAATCATGTGTTTAATTCACACTTTAAAAGTGTAACCCTTCTTACACTTTTATTTTCAAAGGTTATTTTTTCAAAAGTGTAACTCTTCTTACACTTTATTTTTAACCAACAATATATATATTTATATAAATATAACAATCCCCCACTTGGTTAAAAATAAACATCAACCCTTATAACCTTAACAGTGAAAATGCATAAAATAAAATATCTTTCGATTTGAATTTTACCTTAGTGTAATTGTCACAAAGCTCCGTTGAAATCCCAGGTTGCTTGTAGCATTGAACCAGTTATTCCTTGTAACGAAACCGGTAACAACACACACACTTCCACTAACCACACGAGTGCCCATTATTTTCTTGCTTAGCACTTTTATGGCCATGTGCTCAATCCATTCATGAACTTTCTTGAAAGAAACTCTAACTCTCATGAGAGGCGGCACCACCCCTAAGTTCACATAGGTGAAATTCTTCCAGCATCCTTGTTACCTTTAAGATGCTTGTCACACATAGACTGAATTTCATTAAAAGCTTTAAGCTTAACCCTCCAACGGTAACAACCAGCATTAATCATCACGGATGGAACTCACATGTTCTAATGCTGCCACAACCCACTTATCAATGACTTGTTTTTACCCATTGAACTTAAGACTAGTCATTTCTTAGTATTAAGTTGGGTTACCATCATTGGTGAGTTTTATTTAAGGAGTTTTAGTCCCATCCCTCTAGATGTTATCCTTACTAAATCTCTTGTAAGAGGTTTAGTAAAAGGATCCGCCAAGTTTCCACTTGACCTCACAAATGAGATTGAGATGATTCCATTTTGAATCAATTGTCTCACATAATCATGTCTAATGCTTATATGTCTAGACTTCCCATTGTACACTCCACTGTACGCACGAGCTAGAGTGGCTTGACTGTCACAATGTATCGACACTGTTGACACATTATTTGCAGTAAAAGGGATGTCCATCATGAGATCCCTAAGCCACTCAGCTTCTTTTCCAGTTGCAGCTAGAGCTATAAACTCTGCCTCCATGGTTGAGTGTGATATACAAGTCTGTTTCTTGGATCCCCAAGAGACAGCCCCACCACCAAGTGTAAAACCCAACCTGTGGTAGATAAATTATCTCCCACACTCGATATCCAGCTTGCATCTGAATACCCTTCAAGTATAGCAGGAAACTTTGAATATTGGAGGCTTAGTTCTTTGGTATTCTTTAGGTAACCAAGAACTCTACCAATAGCTTTCCAATGTTCCACGCTTGGATTGCTAGTAAACCTACTTAGTTTACTAACTGCAAATGAAATGTCAGCCCTAGTACACTGAGCAGCATACATAAGACTTCCAATTGCACTTGCATACTCAAGTTGAGCCACCGATCTACCATCATTCTTTTCAAGTTTTATACTTGAATCAAATGGAGTATTAGCATTTTTAATCTTGAGATGACTAAATTTGCTAACTACTTTCTCAATATAGTGGGTTTGGTTCAAAGCATAACCCACACTATTTCTTTTCACTTTGATACCCAATATAGTATCAACTTCTCCAAGATCTTTCATCTTGAAGGTTGAGGATAGAAACCTTTTCGTTTCTATTATTCCTTTCATGTCATCACTCAAGATTAACATGTCATCCACATATAGACACACTATGACCATATAGTCATCACAAGTCTTAGAATATAAGCACTTGTCCGCATTGTTGTGTCTAAATCCATCCGAAAGAATAGCATGATCAAATTTTTCGTGCCATTGTTTGGGAGCTTGTTTTAAACCATATAATGATTTGACAAGCTTACACACTTTGTTTTCATTCCCTAGTAGAACAAAACCTTCCGGTTGTTCCATGTAGACCTCCTCATTGAGATTCCCATTCAAGAATGCCGTTTTGACATCCATTTGATGAACAAATAGATTATGAATTGATGCCAAAGCAAACAATATCCTAATCGATGTTGTTCTAGCCACCGGCGCATAGGTATCAAAATAATCAATACCTTCTCTTTGTTTAAACCCCTTAGCTACTAATCTAGCCTTAAAGGTTTGAATCATACCATCAGTGTGATATTTCCTTCGAAATACCCACTTGCACCCTATTGGTTTAGATCCTGGTGGAAGGTCTACCAATTCCCATGTTTGGTTGGACATAATTGAATCCATTTCATCATTGATGGCCTCTTTCCAAAAAGCAACATCTCTAGAAGCCATAGCTTCTTTGTATGTTTTGGGATCCTCCTCTATTTGAAGTACTATAGGAATTTTTCTTATAATATCTTCTCTATTTCCTTCTACTAAGTAAAAGGAAATTCTTTGAGAATCAATCTCATCCGATCCCAACACTTTCTCTTTTCTAGCTCTTTGGCTTTTCCGAGGCACAATGGGTTGCTCAACAACCTTTGAAGGTGTCTCCTCTTGAGACTCTCCAACACTAGTAGGCACTTGAGAATTGCTATCACTCAACAAATTCTCAAAGAACTCTACTTCTCTTGATTCAATTATCACATTAGACTCCAAGTCTAATAGCCTATAAGCTTTGCTATTTGAGGCATAGCCTACAAATGCACACTTAATGGCTCTTGGACCCAATTTTGTTTTATTTGGATCCGTTTCTTGCAATAAGCAAGACACCCCCACACTTTGAAGTAACCTATATTAGGCTTCCTTCCTTTCCATAACTCATATGGAGATATCTCATTTTTCTTCATAGGAATTCTATTCAAAATATGGCAAGCAGTCAATAAAGCTTCACCCCACAAATTGAAATTCAATTTAGCATGCAATAACATAGCATTCACCATTTCCAAGAATGTTCTATTCTTTCTCTCCGCTATGCCATTGTGTTGAGGTGTATAGGGTGCGGTGCACTCATGTATTATGCCATATTCTTCACAAAAAGAATTGAATTCACTAGAGAAATATTCACCACCTCTATCACTTCTAAGCACCTTAATATTTTTTCCTAGTTGATTTTCAACTTCGGCTTTGTAAACTTTAAAGGCATTGAAAGTTTCACTTTTGTTTTTCAACAAAAACACATAGGTAAATCTAGAACAATCATCTATGAATGTAAGAAAATACCTATTTCCACCTCTTGTTAACATGCCATTAAGTTCACAAAGATCACTATGTATTAAATCAAGCAAATTAGATGATCTCTCAACACTATGAAAAGGCTTTTTAATCATCTTTGATTTAACACATATTTCACACTTTTCAAATTTCTTGGTATCACAAGCAATCAAACCACATTTCACAATCCTTTTAATAGTGCTTAAACCAACATGTGCAAGCCTATTATGCCACAAAAGTAAAGAATTTGAATCACACATATAAGCGGAAGTAGAAGCCATTTTATAGGTATTGTCATTGGTACAAAGTTTGATCATCCCATCACAAGAATACCCCTTTCCCACAAAGTTCCCCGATTTGGATAAAATTAGCTTACCGGATTCAAACACCGCTTTGATACCCGGTTTGCCAAGCAAATCCCCACTAACCAAATTTTTATTCATATCGGGGACATACAATACATTTGTAAGGGTAACCTTTTTGCCGGAGGTAAAAACAACTTCAATAGTGCCCTTGCCAAACACCTTGGATCTTCCTTCATTGCCCATTTGAACCTCTTGATCTCCCTTTGCATCTTCAAAGGTCTTGAAAAGAGATTTGTCATAGGTAACATGAATTGTGGCACAAGTATCATACCACCATCCTTGCACCTTTCCTTGGACAACGCACACTTCGCTTAGTGTTGCAATGATCTCCTCATCAATTGCATTCACCACAGCCCCTTTTTGGTCCTTTCGGAACCTACACTCCCTAGCATAATGCCCGGGTTTTCCACACACAAAACAAGGACCTTTCTTGCCCTTAAATTGCTCTTGATTTTTCTTGGGGCTCATATAATTTCCGGAATTCCTTTTGACGTTGTTATTTTTACCTCTAGGATGATTGGCCTTTGAAACCGCATTGGCTTTGTTAGTCCCACCATTGGACTCTTCCACCATTTTGTCTCTTGATCTCGATTCTTCCTCAATGCGAAGATGTTTTTGAATCTCCTCCAAGGAGTAATCTTCGCTCTTGTGGAGAATCCTCTTCCGGTAACCTTTCCAACTTGATGGTAATTTAGCCACAATAGCACCAACTTGGAAGGCCTCCGGAAGTTCAATTTTGAGAACTTTCAACTTATTCACAATTACTTGCAACTCATGAATTTGTGGTAAGAGAGGCTTTTCATCAAAAAATTTGAAATCTATGTATTGAGAAATAAGAAACTTTTTGGTACCTTCTTCCTCGGCTTTGTACTTGTTTTCAAGAGCCTCCCAAATCTCCCTCGCGGAATTGGTGTTGGTGTAGAGATCATATAGCCTATCGGATAAGGCGTTCAAAATATGACCCCTACATATGAGCTCATCCTCCTCCCTCTTCTTCCTTGCCGCCACCACTTGAGGTGTGTCATTTCCTTTGGTTCCGGTAACGGTGCCAAGGTAGGATCAAGGATGTAGAAAATCTTGAGTGCTGTGAGAAGGAATCTCACCTTGTCTTGCCACCTAGTGAAGTTGGAACCATCAAAACGATCCAACCTCACAAGGTCTTGGTTCATAATCTTGATAGTCTCTCCTTCCATTGTGAATAGAGTCTTTGATTGTTGACGAAAATTGGATACAATGGAGAAAAGAAACACTCTCACACACTCACTTTGATACAATGAAACTCTCAAAGATACAAAATAAGAAGAACAAGAAGAAGAACACAAGAAAGGCTCAAACAAGTTCTTGGAACTTTGTCCAAAGACTCTATTTCCTCCCACCTCTAGAAATCTTTAGGGAACTAATGGAAATAGTCTTGGGATTGATCAAGCCTTTTCACTTTTCTGCATAAGATTTCAAAAGAAGAAAAGTCATATATATAGCACTCTTAGGGTTGAAAAAAAGGTTACAAGGATGAGAAAAAACCCATTGTCTTCCTCAATCTCTTCATCTTTGTAACATTCAAAAATTAAATCATATGTTTAATTCACACATTAAACATGATTTAATCTCAAATGTGTAACTCTCTTACACTTAACCTCTTAAGCTTTGTAAAGTTACAAAGATGAGAAGACTCATTGTCTTCCTTAACCTTTCAAGTTTTGTAACATTTCAAAACTTAATCATATGTGTAAATACCTCTTAAGTTTTGTAAAGTTACAAAGATGAGAAGACTCATTGTCTTCCTTAACCTTTCAAGTTTTGTAACATTTCAAAACTTAATCATGTGTTTAATTCACACTTTAAAAGTGTAACCCTTCTTACACTTTTATTTTCAAAGGTTATTTTTTCAAAAGTGTAACTCTTCTTACACTTTATTTTTAACCAACAATATATATATTTATATAAATATAACATAAATTGGTGATAAGTTTTAATAAATAGAGATCAAATTTAAAAAACTTTAGTTTCTATTTTTTTTTTTTTTTCATTTTATTTCATTTAACTTTAGTTAATTGGGTCTTCCTTAAATTCTAATACCATAATATTTGAAAAATTTTATGATCATTGATTCAACTTTCAGCCCGTGCTCCATAAAAAGGAAAATAAAAGAAAAAAAAACTCTTCCATTTTATTTTTTTTAATTTTAATACATAAAACTAAATTGTATCTAAAATCAGGAAAAATCCCTCCATACTTGGAGGGGAGGTACACCATAATTTACATTTCAATACTTACATGGGACGAGGCTCTCTGTGTATGCCATTGGAAGAGAAAACTTGTCTTCATGAGCATGTTCCCAGTTGAATTCTCTCCAAGTTCTGGTCTCCATGTTATAGAAAACAGAACGTACCCAATTTGCAAGAAGAATTTCATTCTTTTGCACAGTTACATAGCTAAGTCCTTGAATATTAAAATTTTGGGGGATATTATCACTCCATTTCTTCATCCAAACTGACTCCTTACTATCCTGTAAAGCCCATATATCAAGTTGGCCAAGTCCATGTCGAGGCACCAGACACAAACAACCTTCAAGATTCACCAAGAAAGGGCGCATAGTTTCTTCCTCTGGAATCCTAATTATGCTAAAATTTTCCTCCCTATCAACTGCAAGGATGTGGCCGACCAGCCGCCCGTCTATCATTGACATGCTAAACCAGAACACCGTTTCATTAATACATACATGATTGGAAGAAGTATAGGGACTGTATGGAACAGTACCCATAGATTTCCAGGATCCAACGATGGAAGAATATACCTTGCATTCATAAAGTTGCTCGTCTCTGTAGTGAAACTGAAATACTTTATATTCATTGAGTGTGGGGCCAAAAGAAACACCAATCTTGGGTATATATTCTGATGTGGGGGTTGGTGGGAGTAACAGGACTTCTCGGGTGGCAGGGTTACAAATATGTATGTCAAAGGTATTACTATCTTCAATCCTTTCATAAACAATAGGGCCGTGGAAGTTAGTGCAACAGATCAAACCATTAAAGGAACAAACCATACCTTCAAAGTAAAACCCATCACAATCAAGGAAACTTTGAGTGGTTTCTCCATCAGTTTTGGTGAGCAAAGGGATGTTGTCGTCCCAAGAGGGATAAGAAGGATAAGAAGGATAGAAAGCATCACTTGAATTTTCTTGAGATTGGAGTAGATGCGAATGCATGAAACTAGGACTGCAAATTAAATCCCGCCAATATTTAGAAACGGACTTGCATATCAAGAGGGATTTAACAGGAAGCCTTGAGAGAATGGTAGTGAGGATGTCTTCCACTTCAAACACGTTGTCATTCTGGGTTACCTGTATCAACTTACTCCCAAAATCATCCATGAGCCTGAGCCTGCCCCCACCTTCAGTAGAGAGAAACAAAAATATGGCAAAAGAAAAGAATCCAATAAACCTACCTTCACTATGCAATTTATATATACTTGAGATATAATGTATTTAGTAGTTCCACAGCCAAAAGAAACTCCAATTCTATTTGTTAACGACTTCTTAGATGCTATGGACTTTCCTTTCAATATCTTTATCATTCAATAAAGTAGGTAATTATTAATAGAAAGTAGTATAAAAATGGAGAGTTTATGAGACGTACGGAAATAGGATTATTAAAAATTTGGAAGATTTATCCAAGAGGAACACTTAAACCCTGCCAAACCCCTAATATGAAAATACCCAAATGGAAGACGAAGGCAGAACGTTGATCTGCAAGTGAGCGATACTCTCTCGAGGCTTCCTGTGAAGTCCCTGATTGTATGCAAGCATGGATGAAAGTTTCCATTTTTTCGCCGAAATTTCGGGTTTCGGTGGCCTGCTATACGAAAGAGGGGGGGCGAAATGTCGACGGGAGAAATTTAGCCAAATTTCGGTTAAAATCGCTGAAAAATGGCTGCAGGCGAAAAATCGGCGAAATCTTCAAATCATCGCCGGCCGCTGCAATTTATCGGCGAAATTTCGGTTTGCATGGTAGACTTGTTTACCGATTTTTCGGGAAATTTCCCGATATTTCCTACCAGTCCAGCCCACGCACAGGATACAAAATCTGTCCAATTTTTTTATTTTATTTTTTTAAATATAAGATGTTATTTGGTAATCTGATCATGATTTGCAGGCAAAGGTTGTGTTTTTCAGCCTGGCTCAAAAATCGTGGATTTAGGGTTTGTGGAATTTTAATCCAATGGCACAAAAGCAAAGCGACCCCTAGAACAGATCCAGAAAACACAGGAAGCAAAAAAAAAAACAATCTTTTTGGTTTTCTTGGGGGTTTTGCATGGATTTTCTCGAAAATCAAACGAGAATGAATTTTCCCGAAAATCGAATGGGGGATGGATTTACTTGGGAATCAAACGGGGGTTGCAAAAAAAAAAATATTAGATTAGAACCTGCGAGGATTGAGAGTGGAAGAGGGTGACCATTTTGATTTTTAGATTTAGTAGAGATAAAAAAAAAAAAAAACAAAAACAAATTATGACTCCTATGCATCTTATGGTCCAAATTGAAGTTAGATGTGATCGAACAGTGAGAATTGAACCTTAAGCTATGTGATAATATGTACAAATTATTGATATTTTATAAAATCAAATCTTTCATTAAGCTTTTAGAATAGGTGTACAATTAAAAAATACATATTTCTTATCGATCAATATATATATATATATATATATATATATATATATATATATATATATATATATATATATATATATATATATATATATCAAATTTTTAATAAAACAACTTTAAATTGTCTATTATATTTCTAATTACATTACCACGAGTTTTTTTTTTTACATTTCCATGAGTTTTGATCAATTTTTTACTTATCAAAATTTTTTTCCAAAATATCCGTAGATATTTCTTCGATAATTACCAATATTTTCATCAATGTATGTAATTCAATTTGTAAATTTTGGCTTAAGCTTGATTTGCAGTCCTTACTTTAATGGTTTGGAGTTACAGATATGACGTTTGTATAATTTCTAAGTTCTAATATGATAATAAACTCTTCATTTCAAGACTCCAAATATACTAATTGATTTACATACTAAAAAATACTATTTAAGAAAATATTAGATATTTAAATAACATTAAATTTTATTAAAAATTAAATAGCATATAATTCATAATTAATCATTTGTAAATTAATAACAATTTGATAAATTTTTTTAATTTAAATCATTTTAAAATTATGAAAATCAAACAAAAGTAACCCGCCACTAAAAAAATATTTAATAAAATATCAAATAAAAAATATCAAAAAAATATTTTATAATTTATATTGGTATTGATATAAAAATAATTTTTTAAACATTAAATAGGATTTAAAATAATAACAAAAAAATTTATAAAATTTATTTAGTGTGGATATTTCTTACATAAAATCATTATATATATATATATATATATATATATATATCTCTTCATATTAAAGTTTAATAGAACTTTCATTAACCATGATGATTAAAAAAATATATAAAATACAATTTGAAAATTTAAAAATAAATTTGAAATACAAATAAAAATAAATTAAAAGGATAAAAAATATTGATTTCTAATCTAAGTCCGTCATTATGTAAGTCCTAAGTATGAAAATAAAATAAAATAAGAAAAATAAAAACTAAAACTCATTATTCCACTTCAAACTAAGATAGTGGTTTGATTTTATGGTTTTTTCAATATAAAAAAATGAGAGTTAAATTAAAATAGTGGTTTTCAGATTTTATTTTTTTTAAAACTAAGATTTAGAAAAAAAAAAAAAAAAAACAAGATAAGTGTAAATTGGTGATAAGTTTTAATAAACAAAAATCAAATTTAGTTTTTTTTATTTATAAAATTTAGATTGTATTTTTAATTTAATTTAATTTTATTTAAAATTAGTAAATTGACTCTTTCTTCCATTTCAAACACATTCTCAGGGTACACTTGGAGTTACTCCCATAATCATCCATTCTTATCTTCCTCTACCTCTTTTTGGAAATAACTAAATGTAAATCATTTGAGAGTGATTTTTTTTTTAAATATTATTTAAAACCTATTTATAACATGAGAAATTATAAATAAAATTAATTTTACAAACATTAAATAAAATTTATGATAAAAAATTGTATAAAATTCATCTAAAGCTATGTGTAATTTACTAATTTGATTGGGTGTCCAAGACCTCCATGAGAAAATCGAGAAAAATGGCACAGGAAGAAGCCAAGCCTTCAACAATATAACAAAGCAGGAACTAAAAGATGTGAGAAAGCTTATACCCTAATCAGCCTTTTTATAGCTTTTACAGTAGGGAGAGCGATGTTCTCTAACCAAATATTTCATCTAGCAATAGCAAGCCATGTAGAAAAGACTGGTCTAAAAGCAAGTCAAAGAAATATTGGAGCCACCTCTTGAGCAGTCAGAAACAAATCAAAGAAAATTGCCTATAATCTGTAGGTGTCCTAAGCAATTAGTATTATATGGCGTTGTTCTCCTCATCTGCCGAGATGATGATAATAATAGCAGCAAGGATTGAGCACATGAAGGCCATGAGAGTCAAATAGATTGATGTCCTTGATTTAAGAATCGATCCGTCCATTGCCTGTAAAAAGAAAAGGGACAATGTATATCAGCAACTCTTTGATTCCTTCATTAAAACACTACGCAGAAACTGATTAATTTTCTTAATTTTTAAAAATATGAAGCAGAACTGTAATAATTTAATCAACTTGAAAAATCTCTCCCTACTTGCCGGGGAGGTAGAACATGATATAGGTTTCAATACTTACAAGGGAGGAGACTCTCTGTGTATGCCATTGGTAAAGAAAACAGCTCTTCCAAACCATGTTTCGGATCCCGGTTGAAGTTTCTCCAAGATTTGGTCCTCATGTTATAGAAAACATAAAGTTTGGAATTCGCAAAAAGAATTTCATTCTTTCGCACAGCTACAGATCTAACTGGTTCACTATCAAAAATAGTGGGTATATAATCATTCCATTTCTTGATCCAAACAGACTCCTTGCTGTCTTGTAAAGCCCATATATCAAATCTATTTTGATCAAGTTTATCTGGAGTCACTAGACACAAACAACCTTCAAGATTGACCAAGAAAGGGTTTAGAGTTTCTTCCTCCGGAATCCTAATTATGCTAAATTTTTCCTCCCTATCAACCGCAAGGATGTGACCAACTAGTCGTCCGTCTATTATTGATATACTGAACCAATACACTATTCCATTAATACATACATGGTTGAAAGAACCAGAGGGACAGTGTGCAATAGTACCAATGGATTTCCATGATCCAGTGATGGAAGAATATACCCAACATTCATAAAGATGCATTTCTCTGTAGAAAAACTGAAATACCTTATATTCATTGATCGTAGGGCCAAAAGAAACACCAACCGCACCTGGATATTTTGATTCGGGGGTTGGTGGGAGTAACAAGGCTTGTTGGGTGGCAGGGTTGCAGACCAGTATGTCCAAGGTACTACGTCTAAGGCCTTTTCCGATGACAGGGTTGTAGATATGTGTGTCCGGGGTTCTACGTTGAATCCATTTACGTAAGAAATGGGTTTGGATGTCAATGCAACAGATCAAACCATTAAAGGAACAGATCATACCTTTAGAGTAAAACCCAGGACATGCAGGAAGAAAACTTTCAGTGGTTTCTTCATCAGCTTTGGTCAACAAATGTATGTTGCCGCCTCGGAGGGTATAACGATGGAAAACATAAGTGGGATTTTCTTGAGATTGGATTAGATGCAAATTCATGAAACTACGACTGCAAATTAAACTCCACCAATATTTACAAACGGACTTGCATATCAAGAGGGATTTAACAGGAAGCCTCAAGAGAATGTTGGTGAAGATTTCTTCCACTTCAAACACATTCTCATTCTGGGTATACTTCAACTTACTCCCGTAATCATCCATCCTTATCTTCCTCTACCCCACCTTCAGCAGAGAGAGGCAAAACAAATCGCAACAGAAAATAAAAGAATCCAATAAACCTACCTTCACTATACAATTTATATTATCTTGAGATGTAATATATTCAATAGTTCCAAGGCCAAAAGAAACTCCAAATTTGTAGGCGACTTCTTAGATACCATATTTATGGACTTTCCTTTAGGTATTATCTATATCATTTAATAAAAGAAGTAATTATTTACATTCCTTATCAAAGGAAAAAAAAATATATAATAATGCATCAAATTTAACGGAAAAATACTAAAAACATTGATAAAAAATAAATTTGATTGAAATTTTATCAAAAAAAAATTCAAATAATATTTTCAAAATAGAAAATTTTTAATAGTTTTAGAGGTTTTTTGCTACACCTTTTAAAAAGTTAATAAATTTAATAATAACATTTTAGAAATTTTGAAAATACATATTTATTTTTTGGTTGAATAAAAACAAATAAAAAATATTTTATTTTATTTATTCAACTACAAGTAACTTGTTGATATCGATTAATATAATTAAAGTGGACTTGTTATTAATAGGTTCATTTTAATTGTGTTGGTGGATATTAATGAGTTACTTTTAATTGAATAGAAAAAGTTAAAATAATACCACCTAAATATAAATAATTTTAGAGTGAATTTTTTATTTTATTTGAAACTTATTTATAACATAAAAAGATGTACTTCATTGTAAATTTGTAACGGCTTTATTAAACCTAAAAATCTCAAAGTTACAAAAAAAAAAAAAACCATTACTTAAAAAATGTTTAATAAAACATAAGGTATTTAAATAATATTAGATTTTATTAAAAATTAAATAGCATATACATCATATAATTATGTAATCATTTTAAAATTAATTACTACTTGATGAGATTTAAAAATCTAAACATTTAAAAAAGATTAATAACTATTTTATAATTTATATTAGTATTTAAATAAAATTAATTTTATCAACACGAAATAAATTTTAAAATAAATACAAAAAAACTTTATAAAATTTATTCAGCGTCCACACTAATGTAAAGTTTTTTTTTTTTTCACATACAATTATTTTTTTAGGAGTGACAAACTTGTATTTTCGCTTTTAGAATTCTTAAATAAATCAAAGAATATTTTTGAAATTTGAGGGGCATCCCATGATGGCTCCGCGAACATATATATGAAAATTATTAAATATAAAATTATCAAAATTTATTTTATAATGTATATTAGTATTTAAATAAAATCGATTTTAAAAAAATGAAATTTAAATAAAATCTAAAATATAAAAAATTGTAAAATTAATTTACTGTCCATAATTATATAAAGTGTTTTCCCATATAAAATTATTTTTTTAGGAGGGACAAATTTGTAATTTTGATTTATAAAATTCTTAAATACATGAAAGAATCTTTTTATTTTTTTGAAGATTTCAGGGGCATCCCATGATGGAATCCCCCATTTGAATGCTTATATTTTCATATAAAAATTTAATAAAATTTCAGCTTATGGTCAACAAGATGTCTAAAAAATTAATATAAAAATAAATTTAAAATAAATTCAAACTATATAAAATATTTATTTTTGCCCAAACTTTATCATTAAATCAATAGCAAAAATATAAAAATAAAATAAAATTTAGAAAAAATGAAAATAAATATAAAAATAAATTGAAAAGATAAAAACTATTGATTTCAATTCAAATCCATTGTTATGTGGAATAGTAAATATTAAAATAAAATAAAAATAGAAAAAAAAAACTAAAAGCCCATTATTCGATAGATATCTACTTTCCTTTTTTTCGTCTTTTATTTTCTTCTATTGAGATGAAAAGAGGTTAGCACGGCATGTAAAAATTTTGGAGCCTCAAGCGAAGAATAATCAAAGGCAACTAATTAAAGTAAATAAAAATCAAAGAAAAACGTCTACAACTAAGAGTCCATTTGGTAATGATTCTAGGAAGCGTTTCTAATTTTTTGAGCACTTAAAAAGTTTTATTATTCAAGTATTAAAAATGTTAGAAATATTTCCTAAAATCATTATCAAATGCACTCTAACTAAAGTAAAAAAAAAAAAATCAAAGGAAAATATTTGTAATCCATAGATGAGCAAAGCAATTAGTATTTGCCACAATACTTTGATGGTCTACAAAGAAGTTGATGAGATAAACTAAACAAGAAGCAAGGAATGATGAAAAACAATACTCCAAAACAAGTCAAAAAGATCACAACAATCTGCAGCATCAGACATGTTGTCCTTCATTTATGAATCAATGAGTCCATGGCCTGTTAAAAGAAGAGAAAGAATATCAGACACTCTATGATTCTTAATCAGGAAAAATCCCTCCATACTTGCAAGAAAAGTACAACATAATTTACATTTCAATACTTACAAGGGAGGAGGCTTTCTGTGTATGCCAATGGAGGAGAAAACCAGCCTTCACGACCATATTCCCAGTTAAATTCTCTCCAAGTTCTAGTCCCGATGTTATAGAATAAATACTGTTTCCAACTTCCAAACAGAATTTCATTTTTTTGCACAACTACATATTGAAATTGTTCAATTTTACAAATGGGTATATAATCACTCCATCTCTTGACCCAAACGGACTCCTTGCTGTTTTGTAAAGCCCATATATCAAATCTGTTTTCGTCAACTCCATTTTCAGCCACTAGACACAAACAACCTTCAAGATTGACCAAGAGAGGGTATAGAGTTTCTTCCTCTGGAATCCTAATTATGCTAAATTTTTCCTCCCTATCAACTGCAAGGATGTGGCCAACCAGCCGTCCGTCTATTCTTGATCTGCTGAACCAGTACACTGTTCCATTAATACACACATGGTTCAAAGAAGTAGAGGGTGCGTGTGCAACAGTACCTATGAATTTCCAGGATCCAGTGATGGAAGAATATACCAAACATTCATAAAGTTGCTCTTCTATGTAGAAAAATTGAAATATTTCATATCCATTGATTGTAGGGCCAAAGGAAACCCCGAGCTTAAGTGCACATTTTGATTTGGGGGTTGGTGGGAGTAATAGGACTTCTCGAGTGGCGGGGTTATAGATAATTATGTCCATGTGACGACGGGGACTACGTCTAATAATAAATGAACGAGACTTACGAGGGGTAGTGCAACATATCAAACCATTGAAGGAACAAATCATATCTCTAAAGTAAAACCCATCATAACTAGGGAAACTTTGAGTGGTTTCTCCATCAGTTTTGATCACCCTATGTATGTTGTTGTCCCAGAAGACATAGGAAGGATAGAAAACATAACTTGGATTTTCTTGAGATTGGATTAGATGCAAATGCATGAAACTAGGACTGCAAATCAAACCTTGCCAGTATTTACAAACGGACTTGCATACCAAGAGGGATTTAACAGGAAGCCTTGAGAGAATATTGGTGAGGATTTCTTCCACTTCAAACACTTTCTCATTCTGGGTTACCCACATCAACTTGCTCCCAAAATCAGCCATTTTTAATATTTGATCTTTCTGGACCTCTTTCTCTCTTGTATCCACCTGTAACATTCAATAGAGAAACAAAAATATGGCAAATAGAATTTTAATCTCAAGAAGGGAGTCATTAAGATCACTATATATATTAGGTAGTTCCAAGGCCAAAAGAAACCATAATTGTATTTGCATACAACTTCATAGATACCATATTTATGGACATTGCTTCCCATATTACCTGTATTATTTAATAAAGTAAGTAATTATTTACATTGGTTATGAAAGGAAAAAACACTAAAAACATGGTATTAAAAAAAAAGTGAATTTGACTAAAATTTTATCAAAAAATTCAAATACTATTTGCAAAACAGAAATTTGACTAGAATTTTAAAAAATAATAATAATTTTAGAATTTTTTTGTTACAACTTTTAAAAAGTTAATTTTTTATAGAATTTTTGGAAATAACTAAATATAAATTATTTGAGAGATTTTTTATATTTAAAACTGATTTATAACATGGAAAGATATTGATTGTAAATTTGTAACTAAGTTAAACAAAAATAACCCATTACTAAAAAATATTTAATAATATATAAGATATTTAAATAAAATTAAATAGAATATATTTCATATAATTATCTGTAAATTAGTAACTACTTTATGAAATTTAAAAATCTAAACATTAAAAAAAATTTTAAATCAAACAAAAGAGAACCCACCATTTAAAAATATTTAATGCAATATCTAATCATTTCTAAATTAGTAACTACTTGATGAAATTTAAAACCTAAACATTTAAAAAATAAAATAAAAGTCAAACAAAATAATTTGTGTACATATTTATGTAAAGTTTTTTTTTTTCACACAAAATTATTTTTTAAGAGGGACAAAGTTGTATTTTTGCTTTTGAAAATTCTTAAATAAATCAAAGAATATTCTTATTTTTTAGATTTGAGGGGCATCCCGTGATGGCTCCGTTATATATAATAATAGGATACTTAAAAATAATCATTTGGTCAATAATAATATATAAAAAAAATCAAAATTTAAAATAAATTTCAAATTAAAAATAAAAATTAATTAAAAAGATAAAAATTATTTATTTTTATTCAAAATCCATAATTATGTAAATCCCAAATATGAAAATAAAGTAAAATCCGTATTTGTACATGACTTCTTAGATACCATATTTATGGACATTGCTTTCAGTATTACTTATATCATTTAATAAAGTAATTATTTAGGTTGGTTATAAAAAATAAGAATAAATATTTTATTTCTATTATTATTTCTCTTAGAATATGAATGAATTTGGTGATAAAAATGGGAATAAAAATTTATTTTCATTAATATAAATCAATTTGGTGGTACCAATTTTTACGTTATGATAAATATAAAAATGTAAAATTCAAATTATTATTTGTTTTTATCCAATATTTTGTAACAATGGAAATAAGAATGAAAAAGGTAATAAATGGATGATAATATTTTTATATATAGTTTAAAATAATTTTTATTTTTATTTTTAAAAAACTTTCAAATTATACATAGTTTTAAATATTTTTTTTCTTTCATTTAAATAAAACATCTTCTGATTTTTTTGCTAAATAATAAAAACTTATTTGGTCATATGATTTAAAAACAATGTTTCATTTTCTAAAATAAAAAAATTATTATTTTTAAAAATTTATAACACTATTTGGTTGTTATTCTCCAAAACACAGTTTAAAAAATAAAGTGAAATATAGAAAAAGTTTTTTGAGAACAACTAAATTTTGTTTCATCTATTTTCAAAAGCAAAAAGAAAACCTAAAGAAACTAGAAATAATAATAAAAAGCAAATAAAGTAGCACATGTAATGAATGTCATCACATTAATTATAATAAATGTTAATTAAGTATTATTTATGACTTCCATTAATACTCATTAATGGAAATCATTAATATTATTTATGAGTTTCATTAATATTCATTAATGAAAATATTAATGTAAGCCATTTGGAAAGCCTATAAAAGGTTTCCCATCCCTGTAATATGTATCCCAAAGCAAGAAAGAATTTTTTTATTTACTCTTATTCTCTCTGTCTTTCATTCTCTCGACTTTCTCAACCCTCTTATATGATTCCTTCTTCCCATTATATATATTATTAAAGTAAGATATATTTGATTTCTACTATTTTATTTACATTGCATTTATCCTTGTTTTACAACAAGTTATTAACATGAATTGCTCTGAAGGTAATTCCCATATCTTAAACTTGAAATTATTTATATAGAATAAAATTTTATATATTTATATTATTGTTGATTTTGTTTTGTTATATATTGTTAAAATAAACAAATTATTTGATTTTGTTTATAATCAAAAGTGATACCAATGCTATTTATTATAACTAATTCTAATAATATTGTTTTGTCATATGTATGAAGTTATTTGACAATGTCGAATCTCACAAAACTCGAATTTGTGGCACTTGACATTTCGGGAAAGAACTATCTATCTTAGATCCATGCAATGAATCTTGGAGTTACGATCAAAGAAGGAAATCAAGCATCCCTGTAGGATCGTGCAAAAACACTGATTTTCCTTCGTCATCACCTCCATGAACGTTTAAAAAATGAGTATCTAACGGTAAAAGATCCTTTTACTTTATGGAGTAATTTGAAGGAAAGATATGACCACCAGAAAACTGTGATTCTCCCAAAAGTTCGATATGATTGGATGCACATGAGGTTGTAGGATTTTAAAACTATTAGTGAATGTGAAACCAAGGCTTGGTTAATCTTGATTTTGATGATAATAAAACAAGGTTTAGAACTAATGATCATATTTCAAGTATGATTAGGCAAGACGACTTCCAAAGTGGTAATCCAAAGACAAATCAAGCCAAAGAGAAATCATGAAGAAGAAGACCACCTCAAAGAGAAGAGTTTTTCAAGACCAAAGCTTCTTAAGATCTCTTTGTAAGGTTGTTGGTGCACTAGTACTTTCATGCATTTCATTCTTTATTTACGCACCAAAATCATCTAAGAGTAATATTGTTTTAAATATCTTAAGAATTGGATGATTTTATGTTTTCAACTAAAACCTTGTGTTAAATGATTTTCAAACTTGTGTTAAAAGGTTTTAAGTTGAAAAAGGTTGAGTGTTAAGCCGAAAAAAATGGCTCAACCGGTCGACCGGTTGTGCTCGTTCGGTCGAGGATCGGTTGAGGGAGGCCAAAAAGTTTCTCTTTCTCCCAGTGGCCTTCTCTTCCTGGTCAAGGTTGAACCTCAACCGGTTGAGGTCCGGTTAAGGTTCGGTTGAGGCCCAATGGTCACTTTTCCTAATGGCTAGTCAACCGGTCGACCCCTAACTCGACCGGACGAACCCCCAACGGCTAGTTTGACTTTTTTCTTTTATAAAAAGGCTCCAAACTTCATTGTTTCATGAGCTTAACCTTCCCAAATCATTCTTGATTATATTTGAGCCTTGGAAGAGTGTTTTTGAGTGCACCATTGTTTCATAACTTGCATATCTTTAGTGCACCATTCAATCCTAGTTTTTCTTGTATCTTTGAGCCTAAAGTTCTATTACTAGGATTTTTGTGAGATCAATCTTTATATATCTTTGAGAGGAATTTTCTCAAGTGAGGGGTATCACTTGAGAGGTTGTTCAAGAGTGGGATAACTCTTGAGAAGTGTAAAGGGTGCTTGGAGCCAAAAGTCCAAGAGGGTGAATTGGAACCATAATCCAATTGTAAAGAGATTGGAAGCTTGGTTGAAGATTCAAGATAGTGGAACCCTCACTCGGTTAGGAGGTTGAGGAGAGTGGACGTAGGTAAGGAAGTGCCGAACCACTATAAACTCTCGTGTTTGCACTCTCTCTTCCCTAACTCTTTTAAATTATATGCAATTGTGTTTATTTTGTTTATCATATATTTGCATATAATTGTCTCTTATTTATGCATAGTTTAAATTTGTAAAAAGAGACCATTATCCTATTTACTCCCCCAGGGTGATTACCATAGTTTGGATTAGCCTCAAATTCCTAACAGTGAATATAACTCCACATTTTTCAAAATCAACTCTCAATCAAAGTTGTGTGGAGAAAAAAATCACAAAGAAAACTTTTACTATGTTTTATTCCTCAAATGTGCTCATGCACAAAATATTCTGAATTAATATCATGTCTGGTTGTTGAATAAAATAATTAATTAAAAAGATAAACATTATTGATTTTTATTCAAAATCCACAATTATATAAATCCCAAATATGAAAATCAAATAAAATGGAAGAACTAAAACAAAAAACCCATTATTCCATAGATATCTACTTTCCCTTTCTTTTTGTCTTTTATTTTCTTCTTCTTAGATATTTTGTCATATAAAATAATTTTAAGATTTTTTAATTAAGAAATATAATACTAAAGGAATTGCAATTTTGAAATCCGATCAGAATAGTTATTTTAATTATTTTCAAATATTAATTTGTCCCTTGTGATATTTTTTAAATAAATAAATACATTTTTTTTTGTTTTTTTTTTTCTTGACATCTATAACTTTAAACTAAAAAATTTTAATATGTATGTTTGCAATAATATTCCTATATTATATAAGCAATTAAAGAACAAATGTATATAAATTTTTTATATTTAGCAATAAAATATCATTTAATATAAGGGCTTGATAAGAGATTAATGTAGAAATTATGAAAACTAAAATTTATATTAGGAACGGTTGGCTAATCCCATTTAGAACTTAAATAAGGATCCAATAAATACAAAAAAATTATGAATAAAAATTAGTTTAAAATGACTTTATTATTTTTCTTTCTCATAAAATCATATTTTTCCAAGTTTTTTTACAAGACAGATGAATTTTAAATCAAGAATTTATTAGTGAGACTAATAATTTTTAAATTATCACTAATGATTTTTAAAAATAATTTAAAACTCAAAAAATATATATAATCACTACAAAGAATAATATACCATTAATCGAAACACTACAAAATAAAAGATTGATTAAACATATAGTCATGACTTAAAATTTTATAAATTTTCTTAATGGGTAAATGTGGAGTTTAAATTAAGGGAGAGATAAGTAACATTTTAAAAGGGTGTTGGATTTGAGGATTTGAGGCATTTTAACCAATCGTATCAAACTTTCTCACCCCTATAAGTACATGCCTATTTTTTTCACAAGAAATGACCAAACCATTGGTACATTTTATCATCCTTTAGTCAGGTAATTAATCAACAAGTGTATTACTTCCTTCTAGGAATGCAAAATCTGAAAAGTGTTCTTTCAGATGTAGAAGTGGTCGAATTGTAGACCTTTAACGGAATATAGTAGTAATTAATTCTACATATGCTTAATATTTGAAGTTACAAGAACTAATTACCTGGAAGATCCGTGGCTCACAGTTGTTGGATCAACATCTGCAAACATCTGCAATTGCCCGGCAGGTAAAAAGTAGCATTCCATATCTTTTCACTACAATAGTAGTAGCTGCTACTCCTAGTTAGTGCCTTCGCATTTCACTTAAGACTTAAGGATTTAAATATTTGTTGACCATATCGACTGCAGGCCACAGTTACAAAAGAAATGGAATAAAATAAAATAAAATTACAGGCCATCTATTTGAATAACACCCAATCGGTCTATAATTTTTTTCTTTTTGTTGTTTATGGTTTCTGTGTGTCTTCAACAGAATAACAGTACACAAGCAATGGCAAGAAAACAAAATGGGAAAAATGGCCAGAAACAGCCAGCAGAATCTAGAAGGATAAATGTATGTCCTGTACTTATTTATTAACCACCACTGACAACTGTAAATACAGCTACACCTATTTAACTCCAACCCATTACATCAAAACTCAAGCTCAGCTTTGCTTCCACAACAAAACAATGCATGATGAGGTGTCGACTCTTCAAGCACATTTCCTAGAACACAGCCTCATTTTTCTCTCTTTCATTTCAAACTATATGTGTGGGCCATCACAGCTTGTAAACCCGCCAAAGACGCATAAATTGATCAAGACATTTTGATCTGGATTTGCCGATGGATATGTACTAGAAATTCAACATAGGAGAGTCCAATTGCAGTCTTGTCTTCGACCATAAATGAGAAGAAGAGCATCCCTTTGTACAGAAAGGACAAACACAGGTTGAATTAAGTTAGTCATAACAAAATCACATTTTCATACAATTCAAAATGACATGGCACTTGATCACACATTTACCTCCCACACCCCTACTTGGATATGAAACAAGTTCATATACTATAATAAAAAATAAAAATAAAAAAGGCACTTCAGTTTTACATATAAAAAGATAATGTAAGAGAAGTTCTGCAGGCATGAAACAGGAAAGTGTCTTTAACATCAGGTAGTTTGATCCATATCCCAATTCCACTACCTACTGCTCCATGAAAGACCAGACGTTGGTCCCAAGTGACTAAAGTAAGCAATCCAGACTATAATTTGCTAATTAAAACAATCTGAATGTCTTGCAAGTCCCCCTTATATTTTTATTAGTGGGAGTCAGAATCTGGGCATCCATGAAAATGAAAATTTTCCATTCTGCCTCATATGGCAACTGAACATTCAAATTGGTAGTGAAAATTAGATCACCAGAATAAACACTAAATGATCATAGTAATGCTAATAATGCTTAAAAACAACCGAATCTTCAGGTTCAATCTATTGTGCTTTGTCCAACTGTCAATGCAGTTGAGCCCTAGTTTGCATGAAGCCTGTTCTAGTGCAATGACATTGAGACCCTCCTTGTAATCATTAAAACACCCTATTGTGATCAACAATAAAATAACAGAAAAAGCTTTTTCCCCTTTTAAATCCACGGAGAAACATGACAGACTCATCTCAAATAATGTGCATAATTTAAATGGGAAGGTTTAATTTTCATGGGACATGCAGACAGCACTAAAGATTTCTTTTCAAATAATTTTGGATGAAAGAGAATAGTGGATGACACAGGTCACATTGAGTGGAATAATCTGATGATATTTTGGTTCACTGTGTATAGACACACAAACACACCAGTCTTAATTTCATTGTAATTTTCGTAGAGGGTTGTTTTAATTGACTGACCTGACGCATCTCCTTTTCTGCATAATTTTATGCTGCAAGAAAATAAAAATAAAATTTAGAAACATAAATAATTTACAATCAACAAACCTAAACCAAATAGGAAATTATATTTAATTATGAAAATGCTGTAAGATCCTTCTTTAAACAATATCATTCGTACCGGAGGTATGAACATCTTTGGCGCCTTATCTCATTTACCAGTTCATTTAGTTTCTTTGATAAGGGATTGTCATACTGCTGCAGCACAAACTAAACAAGAAAAGAAAAGAGGTTAAAAATGACACAACACCAACAATACATGAATATGAGGAAGTTAAAAAAGACAAGTTGGACAGCCAGGTCCCCCAGAAAATGAATCTTGTGGCTACATACTATCACTTGTTAGAAATTCTGATCCTCTACAATTCTAAGCTAAATCATAGAAGGAACCTTAACATTTCATCATTAGGAAGAAAGGAAAATATGAATATGGACATCCATAAGCACTCTTTTAGCAGTATACTTAATAATCGAAATTGTAAGCCAATAATCAACGTAGCTTATTTATTATTAAAATGTAGTAAATAGTTCATCCTTACGGCTGCAATTGTGGTATGGGTTGCAGCAGGGTTATAGGAGATTTCAAGTTTGACTCCTACCAAGGGCAAAAAAATATTTTACCGATTGAAGGAAAAAGAAAAAAGATACGGTAAAGGATCAAAATCCTCACATGATTCTGGGACCATCTTATTTCATGCCTTTAGATTGGAAAGTTCTCAGAAAGACAAAGTAAAAGGCTACATGAGGTTTTCAGATCAGAGTTAACAAATTCATCTGATAATCAAGATTGTTAGATTGAGTGATTTAAATTCTAGATCATCTTAAGAAATTCCTGAACCTCATCATGTGTCAAGTTCAAGTGCTCAATGCTATGATTCTTAGGGTAATATTCAAAATGTTCAAAACAATAATTAATAATATCTGTCCAACAATTACTTCAAATAAATAAATAAATAAATGAAATAAACTACCTGACTAGGAATTACGTCAACCGAGGAAATGCCAAACAGTTGTTGCATGATATCTGGATTCACCGAATTCCCAATATAAATCAAACAATCATCACCATTCTCCAGTAGATAGATTCCATCATCACTAACATGCTCACTGGAAAGTGGAATTGTAGGAGGAATAAGAGGCCTGTCCCCTTCCTGTCAGTTCAGAAGAAAGACGACAATGGTTTTAGAGCATATTAAAACAGAAACAAGCATAAAACGATACAACACCCTTACATGTGAATTAAGGTCATGGATAGCCATCATCCTTGGGTACACCAGAGGTATTGCCAGAGGAGTAGAAAGTGGGGAAACATAATTGATCCAAAATGACCGATCATCTATTCTCCCATCAGTTCGCAGTCCAATACTTTTGATCAATGCTAAAAAGCGAGAGAAGAATAATAATCAATTCCTGTAGAACATCTTTTCTGAGAAGACTTATGTTATATATCTTCTACAGTTTTTGGTCAATAAAGGGCGATGCCAAGCTTTGATAAATAACATGATTACAAAGAAAAAAAAGGGAGGGGGGTTGAGGGGAAGGGGAATAAAGTTCTGAGAAGAAAAAAAAAAAAACTCATCTAATTTTAGGTTGTCAACAAGCATTTAATTAAGCATCGCAATTTTAAAAATAAGCTCCAAAGATTTGATGTTGTATGGAAGTAACAAAAGACGGGGAAAAAGGAATTAAGCTTCAGTCACACTAAGATCACTTAAAGGACATGTGGTGATGGTTCAGCATCACCAACTGATCCATCTTTTAAGACAATATGTTATCCTAGCCAACTCTAAAAAAGGTGCCTTCAATAGAATATGTATTTCACACACTTCTTAGACTAAAATGGAAGTTCTATCACCAAAATTATAAGCAGCAAGGGACATACCAAGGGTGTATAAAGGCAGAAGTTTAAGTGCCTCAGGAAGAATTAGTTGTCCAGATGATGATACTGTTGCACAAAATTTACGATATGAATGCAGAATGTTGATGCAAAGGTTCGTCACTTGCTCCCTAACTTGTGAGAGTGGTGTTGAAGGAATTTCACTTGCCGCTGCACAGGTTCACATAAAAATTAGAATTATGAACTATGTATTGTATTCTGAAATTACAGAAGAAAGAAGATATCATTCCCACTAGCATTGGATGTTGAATGAGAAAATTAATCATCATAAACTGGGTAAATGCACATCATAAAGGCAGTAAGATCCACAGAGCAAGGGCAGAAATACAACATAGAATCAGATACCTTGCTTCAGAAAACATGCAAATTGAGTATCCAAGTCGGCTGAGCGGAACAAATTACTTAGCATACTTGTACATGGTAGAGAGAGAGTAGTAACTCGAATTCTTCTTTGGCCATAAACAGTGGTGTAAAGAAGGGCACACTGGACAAAGACAAACATAATATAATTAAATGGTTAAGAGTGATAATTTACTCTATACTAACAAGCTTAACAAGGTAATAAGCAACATGAGGATTCAAAACTTGGCAGAGATTGCAGAGAAAAGTAGTTTGTACCTGAAAAGCACATTCAGAGCCATCCTGCAACTTATCGTCATGTTTTAATGTTACCATGATAGCTTTGTCACAGTCAATCTGCACAACAGGAAGGCTCGGTTAGAGACATCACAGATCTATATAAACAAGCAAACTCCAATTTTTCAAATCAAATAAATTAGTAGCAATAGGAGAAGAAAACAAGAAAATGGAAGAAGAGAGCAAAGGTAACACAGAAACAATTAAGTCAACACCAGAACTGTTCTCAAAAAGCATCCATAAAGCTTTACAACAAAGAAAATGTGATCTGTACTGATCTCTGATTGAAATTTTCATTTTGATAGGCTGCCCCTACTTGAAAATTGAGCTATGCAAGGGAGAAAATTTTAATATACAAGAATGGTCATGAAATCAATCAAATGACCAATAAACTAGGATTCAGACATTTCTGCAGCAAATCAACCAAAGTTAACCACCATAACAAACTAAACATTCAGTGGATCACCTAAAGAAGACACAAAAGGACAAAGCTAAACTACAAGTAGTATACATATTATCTTAACTTGAATGACGCAGAAACTTCTTCAATAAAATCAGCTATTGTGGACATAAACTTCTTTGACAAAAGCACTAAGAAAAAGTTTTAGTCTACAATGGCATTAGGGCCATCATTTTTGGCTTGAGATTTGGTCTAGCACAATTTTGAGACAACTCAAATGGAAAACCACAGATGGTAATCAAAACATGTATCATATTGTATCCTAACTCTCAGTCTTGAATCGTGTTGTGTATCATTATCATATTGTACTGATTTCTCTATATTCTGTATCATGCATTGTGTTGCATAGATTGAGAAATTTTTTATAGGATATTGCTTTAGGTTAATACTCTAATGATTTCACACAGTCAACATATCATTCCAATCATACTTTAAAGTAATATTCTAATGTTTTTATAAATTTTGGCAAACTGTGAATGCATCATATAGGTCACACTAATACATTTTGTTAGTGTGTTATATCTAATATATTATTATATTAGACTAATTTCATTCACCTCCCATGAGGTTTGGGCTAAATACACCTAGCCACCATTAGTTTGAAATTTTATCGAATACCTCCCTTATTTTTAAATCAAAGGGGAGGTCAGTGAAATTTACCTTTATTGTGTATTATGGGATAAAAAATAAAAGGAAAAAAAGAAAGAAACAGTGTGTCTTAGCAAGTAGCACACATTGCTTCTTGTGTCCATGCCTCGAATGTCATATAATACTAAAACCCATGAAATGGGGGGAATAAGGTTACATAGCTCAATAATAAAACGCCAGCTAACAAAATCCCCTCAAATTATATTAGAAAATAAAACCATGATCACACTCAAGTCTGGCTAACATTACACTATGGTTCAATAAAACTCAACTATGAAAAAGAATGAAAAGCACCACTAGGTTGCATAAGAATAACCAAATATTCTGTAAGAGATATACAAACCCCAGGTAAGTCAACATCTGTTGGAATGCGTCTGCAAAAGTTTCCAGAGTACTCTTGAACTTGAAGACCCTGTAAAAGATGGAAAAGAAATTAATTTGTATAGCTCAGATCAAAGATAAAAAAAGCTAATTATCATACAAAAGAAAGGAATCAAGCAACTAAAGTTCATACAACAAAAGAAATTACCTGGCTGCATCTGACACGCATCACTGCCTCAAAACCTTGGGGCTTTGTGATGTTCCATCTAAGGTCATTGTAAAGCTTAGCAGGATCAGAAAGGGCTGAGAAGGGGTAATAATAATACACCTGAAAGTGAGGGCAACAGTTTGCATTAACCTCTTATCTATGAGAGCAAGTTCTAAAAATGGAGCAAGTCTTAAAAATAGAACCTTAGGACCATAAAAGATTAAGTCTTGGTTTGGATATATCCAAGTTCTATAAAATTGGAATGTTGAAAATTTTGCATCTGATTGTACAATTTCAACCATGGATGGATGATAAAGAGCCACAAAAAAAGAAATGAAATGGAGAAAAAAGTATACACAACTCCAATTGGATTGGTTTGGGAGGATTACCAGTGTTTGGAGCAAACATGACCTGTGAAGAATCCCCATGTGTTTTAAGAAAACTGTCATTAACATTCTCATACAAGATAGAATAGAGTACTTCTCGCATCTTTACAAATATCTTAACTTTGGCAAAATATGTTGCCCTTTTCCATAAGAACGTATTTCAGCACCAATTCAATGCCAAAAGGGCCCTCAAAGTGGCAATTCAAGTGTGTGTGTGTGTGTGCGCACACACACACACAAATATATATATATATATATATATATATATATAGAGAGAGAGAGAGAGAGAGAGAGAGAGAGAGATGATGATTTTTTTTTTTTTTTGATAAATAAAAGAAGGCATTAAAAGAGCAATTAACGCAAGAGAGTACACAGGACATACACAATGAGTGTCAAAAGGCAAAACAAAAAAGAGGGGAAAAAAAAAAACTACTCCCTCCCTCAACAAGAACCCAACCAATCTACAAAGGCAAGAATTAAGATATGATAGAAGTTGAGAGCAAGATAGAGCACAAGAAAATTGCAAACCACAAATTGAGAGATGAGACAAAAGTCCAGAGCAGGATAACACATACGGAAGATGGAAACCACAAAACTAGGGAGTGCTGGAGGAAGAAAAGGATTTGGAGCCAAAGGACTAGGGATGTGCAAGTGAATGCAAATGTTTTCCCCTTTTATGGAGTTCATGGCCAAATTCCACCTATATGTGATTTGAAATATCAAAGAGAGATGTTTTACTTTAGATGTTTTACTTTTTTTCCTTCAAATACTCAAAATTAGGAATCCACACATCTAGGACACAAGCTCCATGAACTTCTTTTAATATTAAGGTTTATCATTCCTTTGATGTCCAGCAGAGTATAAACAGGCAAGGAAGGATGCAAATTACTTGTGGCCTTGAGATAGGTGAAAGGACATCCAGGCCAGAGAAAGTGAAATAGGACAGGCAGATCATAAATGCAAACTTGATGTTCAATGTCATCATGTAGTTTGGAAAACCATGTATGCATCTAGAAAAGAAGTTTACAACGTTTAAAGGGCACATACTTCCCCAAAATCACATTTTCAAGAAGAAAACAGTGCTAAGTTACCATGATCTATGTTGCATGTTTTGACTATATCCAGTTCTGAAACAGACTGGGCTACTCCAGCATTCAGTGAGCTAACTAGGAATAGGTTTTCAGTTCAGGTATTATAATTGGTATATTCCATCTTGCTGACTCTTCTAAGAAATTGTGCAAAAAAATTGATACTTTGCATACATTCAGCAATTGAGTTGCACCTCCCCTTTTTTCCTTAGGTGCCTGTTTGATACATATTCTTTGCATATCAAAGAAAGACAAATAAAAAAATGTGTAACAGAGTAAAACAGAACGATTACAATTATCTGTCCTGCTTTTGTCAACACATATCTGAAATATACACTTTCAAGAAACAAAATAGACAGCTGTAACTAGCTAGCACTCAAGATCTGTTAAAACATGGGACCATCAAGTACCCACAGTTACATCAACTTATTTGACAACACAGTATGGCATAAGATATGAGTCACTCAACGGTACCTGTCCTCCTGTAGTTCTTGGGATGACAGCGATAGATGCAATATCTACATAGGTTTGGGTAGTAATAAATACATCAACACAGACCTGAAAAATGTTTAAGACATAAAGATTTACATAAATCTATGAGTACTCAAATCATAACCCAATCAGAATCATAATAAAACTAATTGCTTTACCTGATACTCAGCAAATTCAATTGCCATTGTTTTCAGAGTTTTGTCTGCTGGTTGGAGTAATTTATGGGCCTCCTGAAATAAAGTAATAAACAAAAAACTTCATTCTGAAACCACAATATAAAATTTTCATAATACCAAATGATTTATGTTGAAAGAGACAAATGAACCCACAAAACTTGATAGGAAACTGAGAACTATCACAGTGGAGGCAAAAGAACAAGAAGAACCAGCTGAACAATTGATTATAGAGATTAAAAATATAAAATTTAATAACACACACACATATATTCAGGGAAAAACACAGCATGATAACATAACGAATATATCATGCCCCTCCATGCGCTAAGCAAATTGACATGGAACTGCAACAACTGAAAACAAGGGAAAAAATTAAACCTGCTAATTATAGAAGATACACATAAAACTAGATAAAAGAAATGGACAGAAGAAGTTTGTGGAAATTAAAAACATTGCCTCCTTAAAACAGAACAATATTAGATAAGAAGGAAAATCACTTTTTATTTACGAAATTTAGGGTAGTTAGATCCATCCAGGGTATTTACAAAGTTTATACTTCATTACAGTGAAGTAACTAAGTCCTTTGAGAAGAACATTTCGTGAGGACCAATCTAGTATAGCAGTTCTCTTCCTCAGATGTGCACAAATTAGGGTATAGGGACTGATGTGTAGGCAAATGACCATCTCATGCAGTAAAATGAGGATTGGTGCAGTTTCATAATTCCCAACGGAAACAGATGGGAGGAGGGACTGATTATACAAGAAATGCATACCTTCTCCCCTGCAGTGATATTAGTTCTTCCTTCAGCCTCTCTGGCAGAAAGGGCTCCAATGCCAACTGAAGGCAAGACTGTACACAACATAGTGGTATAATCATCAGAATACTTCAATAAATAAATTTCAATAGCATACTATGGAGCTAAAAGATGAAATAAAAGAGAACAGACAAATTCATTTGAAATGCTAGCTTTAACATAATACTGTGAAAAAACATGTCAAAATTCAAGATGATGTTGTTTAGGTTCTTAAATTCAAAAGGAACCTTGGTTATTGGGATGTGGAAAGTATTCGAGTTTAGGGAATCTAGTAAGAATACGTTACAAATAAATAACTCAAAATACTGCAAAGAAGAAACTGTAGAATTAGTATGAACTATTCAAATGACAGCAACTTTTGTTGCATTAAATAAAATCCAAAACACGGGTAATGATAATATCCTCAAAACAACATCATTATTAAAGTTTGAAATATGACATTGCTAATCAGCTTATCTACCAATATGGATTTCCTAGATCAATTTAAACCTGTGATGTTGGTGTATTCAATAATATTTTATTTCATATTAATCCCATGGCTTAAATTTCCAGAAGATGATCTATTATTAAGAGAACAATATACAACCCATCTAAGTTGAATCTATTCCTTTCATCTAGAAATTTTTAGCAAGTCTGACCTTTCTTGGTTATGCAATCCTTTTAGTATCATACATACATACATGCATGCATGCACACACATACACATGCTGTTTTATAATTCCAAAAGAATGTCTAGATCAATATTTGAAAGATATGATTTGATGATCTCTTCACCATCAAATTCCCATTAGTTTCTTGGTTCTAAGGTTAAAAGCAACTAATCAGAAGCATAAAAAACAGAGATTGGTGTGAAGGACTGTGAGAATAGTCTAAGGTTGTGAAGGACTGTGAGAATAGTCAGTGTCAAGGCATTCTTAGGTCAGATGCTTCTCTATAAATATTTATCTGTGTGTGAACATATACACACTATTTTCCAATTCCAAAACAATGCCTAGTTCTTCTACATTGGAAGATATGATTTGGTGATCTGTTCACCAACAGATTGCCATTAGGGATCTTGGCTGTAAAGTTCAAAGCAATTCATTAACAAGACAACCAACAACAGAGATTGGTGCAGAGCTATGCAAAGTCCTTTTGTAAGCCATTGTCTCCAGGAGGATCAAACACCTTTCTGACAAAGAAGTTTCGGGTTCCAGGGCCCTTTGAAGGTCAGTCTCCTAGCTTTCTGTAGAGAGGAGAGGTGGATTGGGGTGGTGGGTGGGTTTGGAAGAAGATTTTGATGACTAGTCCAATTCCAAGGGAGTTGGCAATTGGCTAATTGGTATTGTTCGTATATATGGAGGAGTCAGCCAACCACATTTCTCATCCATTATCATAGGGCCTACAACTTATGTTTAGTAGGCATGACAGTTTTTTCAGCAAAAGGCACTTAATGACACGGAGGACAACAATTTCATGTTTGATGTGGGACTTGTGGAAAGCAGAACAGAAGGATTTTTTAAGATATTACAAACTCTAAAGCCCGCCAAGGTGGCCCAGTTGGTTAGGGTGAATGCTAAGATGTGTGGTAGAGGCGTGTGGTTCTGGTTTGAATCCTGCCACTGGTTAAATACCCTAATTTACCTGGTGTTGGTTGTTGGCGTAGTCAGTACCCTAAGATTTGGGTCCCCATAGAAAGTCCTAAGGGCTTGGCCTTAGAAGGTTCTTTAGTTATAAAAAATAAAGGTTCTAAGCAGGCCTTTAAAAAAGTCTAAATTCTTTGTTTGCATGGTCCATGGATTCATTGAAGGTGGAAAAGATTCCTTTTCTCAATTTTCCCGAGTTCGTTCTGCCTTGTGAAGTTCTTTGTATACTCTTTAGGCATTATGGTTGCTCGCCCTAGACATATTTTAGTTGATACCTCTTGCCTATGAATTAGGAGGGAAGACAGCAACAACAAAGATTGAACCCCTTCAAAATTTTCCCCCAAGACCATCCATCAACATGATCTTTGTGTATCTGATTCAGCATGCGACTGCAACATCAGAATGTGATAGGCACCTAGTTGAAACATATGATGTTTGCAGCTACAGACCTAATGAAGTTAGATAGAAAACTTCGATGTCTGATAAAAAAGACAACTAGAGATGTAACCGATACTAATTCATCAACACAAAATAAGTATGGCATACAAATTTATGATTTAATTACACAAGACACAGATTTAATATAAGTTTGCAAGCTTGCCTGACTGAAACACCAGAAGTTTTCCTCCAGTACTCTTCATCGCTAAGAAAGCAGCCTGAAGTATGAACAGAATAATGTGACTATCAAAAAACATGTATGAATATTTAAATATCCATCAACCTATATGCACGTGCGAACAAGATATACTGACTAAGTTTCACAATTTTCACTGCACTGGCTGACATCTACAGACTACAGCAAGAAGAAACTCGTGTAATCGAATGAATGCAAAGAAATATATTTTATTTATCAAGCCCATTTTCATCAGATAATAATAAACCTCAGAAACTATCATTTTAGCATTTTTCACTGCACCAAGCACCATACACTGCATTACTGCCTTCATCTCAGCTCATTTTTTAAAGCTCATTGTGTTAAAACTGAGGTCAATCAATCATCAAATCGAGCTATCTGGGCCTTTGAAACCATCAATTTTCAAATGCTCATGTACATCTAATATACTAACTTGCACAGCAATTCTTTTTTTTTTCATAGGAAAAGCAAATATGTTTGAAGGCGCTCAAAGATAAGGAGAATGGTACCCAAGTACAAAGTAAGTAAACTCAAAGATTGATTTGAATTAGTTGTGTTAGAAGAATTTTATACTTTAATGGAGGAGAGAGAGAGGGTTAGAGAGAGTGAGAGCGCAAGAGAGAGTGAGAGCGTCGGCGAAGTGCGTGACCCCCTGAGAGTGACCGAGATTGTGGAGGGCGAGGGCCATGCGAGGCCTGGGAAGAATGTCAGGAAGGGTGGCTTCGGAATGGAATTGAAAACGTTCGAGGTTGAGGTGGAGGAGAGGAGAGGTAGATTGCAAGCCACAATCATGGAAAGGAAAGGAGGGATTTCATCGTGGGTTAGGCTGGGACCGGCGAGCCTTGGGATAGTCCTCGAGTGCCTGATTCTGAGCAGTGAGGATGTGAGGATGGTTAAATGGGTAAGAAAGTGGTAGGAAAATGGGAGGGATTACTCTCTGATGCGCGACTATAATAGAGGGGGTTGCTTTCTCCATCTGGGTGTTGTGGATTCGGAGAGAAAGAGGTTTAGCATCTTCATCCCCAAAGGAAGAGGAGCAAAGGGTGGTTGGGCCTCAATGGTGGAGACATTACGGTGTTCAGGATGTGCAGACAGAGGTATGAAAAGTCAGAAGGAAGAAGAGCCACGCTCGAAGCCAAACATGGCGAAAACATTTGCGGAAGTGACAAACATGTCGAGGGGCAAAGAGAGAGTAGCAGTAAGGGTAGAGGTCACAAAGAAGGAAGTGGGTCGGAATTTAAACAAACTAGACCACTGTGTGGTTGGGACATGGAACCCTAGCGCGGCAAAGGGGGACGATCTCAGAGGGTGGGGAATCCAGTTAGCGAGAATCTGGAGTCTGAAGGGAAACCTAGGGTTAGCAAAAATGGAGAGGGGCAAGGTATTAATGGAGTTTGAACTTTTGACAAAAGCTGAGCAAGCCTCTAAACTTGGAAGTATCTGGGTTGGGGGGATATTTCTTCAATTGGAGAAATGGAGGCCAGAGACGGGATGCCTGAGGGCAGGGGAGAACAACAGTGAAGCCTGGGTGTGGGTGGTAGGTTTACCCGTTTCCCTGTGGGAGCGGGACATCTTGAGGAGGATAGGGGAGGCGTGTGGGGGATTTCTCGCGATTGACTCTCAAACGGAGAAAATGGAGGAGTTACAGTGGACTCGGCTTTTGGTGAAGCAGAACGGTGAGGCACTTCCCAATGCAGTGGAGGTCTGGGTTGAAGAGTTATGCTATTCGGTAACTCTATGGTGGGAAGTCAGACCAGTTATGAAAGTGACGACGACTGGCAAGAGAGGGAAGGTCGTCGCAACGGGAGAGGAGGTTGGGGGTGAAGCATGTACACGCGCGAGCGAGCGTGTGAGGGAGGCGAAGGAAGGCTTGAGGCTCGAGGCCCTCCTGCTGACTGCCGATGGGACGCGGGGTCAGTCCAACGGGTCGGGGCAAGTCACGGACCCTGTTTGGAGCGGCGACGGGCTTCCAGGTGGGCCACAAGTCTCGGGTGGGCTTGCATAGTTGGGCCAAGCAGAGCCCTCTCGGCGGTTTAAGGCTTCTAAACCCACTGGGCTCGCTCCTTTATCGAACCTCCCAAATGTTAATGGGCCGGTCGATCCTGGGATTTGGAAGCCCACTGAGCGGGCCAAGTCTTCGGGGCTTCTTCAGACGGCTGGGCTAGACAACCAAGCCCCATTTTCTTTAGTTATGGTTAAGGCCCAGGCAGAGGAGGGCCGTTCAGTTGTGGAGAGTGGCCAAAGCCCAATGAGGGGCACAAACGCGGCTATTTCCCCTTTCTGGGTGAGGGATGGATTGTGGGGGCTTTCTGAGGACGAGACTTAGCCGGAGGGGACCTCTAGGACCGATTGTGCCCTGCTGGAGGAAGTTGCAAGGTATGATAACGCCCTTTCCTCGTCTGGAATGGTGGTTTTTGACCCTCCTTCTTTCCCCTCTTCTATTTTTGGTTGGACTCCCTTGGGGGAGTTTTTCGACCCTTCTGGGGCTCTACTGGACATAACCCAGGGGGCTACTCATATACCGCGCAATGGATTTGGGTCTACAGAGCAGGTCGAAGGGAAGTGTTGGGAAATGATAGAGATCAGTAATGATAGTATGGAAGAGAGCAGAGAGGCTTTGTGCCTTGCCCGATCTATGCCTCAAGAAGAAAGGATGGGTGGAAGCAAGCTGGGAGGAAAGTGATTTGGCTAGATTCAGTCAGTTTCTGGGATTCTCGACAGAGGGACTAGAGAAAGATATCTTGGAGTTCCTAGTTAAAATTAGGAAGAGGGAAAGAGTTCACAGCAAAGTCCTGTTAGAGAAATCGAGATTTGAAAGAGAGTTGAAAAGACTTGAATGTTCAGTCAATTATGAGGGGGGAAGAAGAAAAAGTGTACTATGCAAGGAAGAGGGTGCCAGATTATGGAAGTCCAATGAAGATAAGGCTTTTGAGTTGGAACGTGCGCGGAGCCAATGATAGCTCTAAAAGGAAAGTGATTAAGGCCATGATTAGAAGCCAGAAGGTTGATTTGTTTTGTGTCCAGGAAACGAAAATTCAGTCAATGACAGAGGGTCTAGTGAGGAGTTTGGGCTCCGGGAGGAGGTTCCTTGATTGGGGTGCCATGGGTGCTCAGGGAGCCGCGGGGGGGATTCTGATATGCTGAGACAAAAGAACCCTGGAGGTCCTTGAGATGGAGATGGGGCAATACTCAATCTCTTGCAGACTTAGGAATGTAGAAGATGGGAAGGCCTGGATCTTCACAGGAGTGTATGGGCCGTTTTCCAAAGATGAAAGGGAGACTCTTTGGGGGGAGCTAGGGGCTATAAGGGGCATCTGGGATGACCCTTGGTGCTTAGGGGGCGATTTCAATGTTACCCTATCCCAATGGGAAAGGAGTAATCAGGGGAGGCTGACTAACGCCATGAGAAGATTTGCTCAGGTGGTGGACGAATTAGAGCTCCTGGATCTTCCTATGCAAGGGGGGGTGGCTTCTTGGAGTGAGGGCAGGAATAATCAATCTTGGGCTAGACTGGACCGTTTTCTAGTGACCCAAGAATGGCTTGACTGCTTCAGTGAGGTTATACAATGTAGGCTTCCCAAACCCACCTCTGACCATTTTCCCATCTTGCTGAAAAGTGGAGGGATCAGAAGGGGCCATTCCCCGTTTAGGTTCGAAAATATGTGGCTCAAAGTTGATGGGTTTAAGGAGCTTCTTCAGGGTTGGTGGTAGGAGGCGGGGGGGAGAGGGAGGGCCAACTTTAGATTGGCTACAAAGTTGAAGGTCTTGAAGGATAAAATCAAAGTATGGAACAGGGATGTGTTTGGAAGGTTGGAAGTCAATAAAAACTTAGCACTGCAACAAGTAAAATTTTGGGATGGGGTGGAGAGTGATAGGAGCCTAACTGAAAGAGAGACGGAGTTGAAAAAAGAAGCTAAGGATGTCTTCAAAAAATGGGTGCTTTTGGAAGAAACGCATTGGAGACAATTGTCTAGGGAGCTGTGGCTTAAGGAAGGAGATAAGAACACTGGGTTCTTTCACCGGATGGCTAATGCCCATAGAAGAAATAATTCCATGGAAAAGATTAAAATCAATGGGAGGTGGCTGGAGGAGGAGCAAGAGGTAAGAGAGGGGGTTGTGAATGCTTTTCAGCAGCTGTTGTCAGAGGAGCCAACTTGGAAAGCTGATATTGAGGGGATTGCATCTTCAAAGGTTAAACCATGTTGAATCTGAAGGCTTGGGACAGTCATTCACTGAGGAAGATATTCATGCGGCTCTGATGGGAATGAATGGAGATAAGGCTCCAGGCCCGGATGGATTCACAATGGCCTTTTAGCAATCTTATTGGGATTTCGTGAAGGAGGAGATTGTGGATTTGTTCAAGGAGTTTTTTGATGAGAAGTCCTTTGCTAAGAGTCTCAATTCTACTTTCCTAGTCCTCATTCCTAAGAAAGGGAGGGCTGATGACCTGGGGGATTTCAGGCTCATTAGTCTGCTTGGGGGATTGTATAAGCTCTTGGCCAAAGTGTTAGCCAATAGACTTAAGGAGGTTTTAGACAATGTGGTTTCTGCGGACCAAAATGCTTTTGTGAAGGGAAGACAGATTTTGGATGCCTCACTCATAGCCAATGAGGTGATTGACTTTTGGCATAAACGTAAAGAGAACGGGCTGATTTGTAAATTGGATATTGAAAAAGCCTATGATAGCATTAATTGGAAATTCCTCATGAAGGTCATGCACAAGATGGGTTTTGGGGTTCGGTGGATGGAGTGGATATGATGGTGTATTTCAACTGCAAATTTTTCTATTCTGGCTAATGGGGTGCCAGCAGGTTATTTTTCCAATTCCAGGGGGTTATGCCAAGGAGATCCACTCTCCCCCTAACTCTTTGTGTTGGGTATGGAAGTGCTAAGTGCGCTTTTAAGAAGGGCTGTTGATGGGGGATTCATTTCCGACTGTAGTCTTCGAGGGGGGAGAAGGGGAGGGGGGCGGATGGAGATGAATGTATCCCACTTATTATTTGCTGATGACACTATTATCTTTTGTGAAGCAAGGCAAGATCGCCTTACCTATCTAAGCTGGATTTTGGCGTGGTTTGAGGCAGCCTCTGGTCTTAAAATAAACCTAGCTAAGAGTGAAGTAATTCCGATTGGGGAGGTTGAAGACATTGACGAGTTGGCTGTGGAGATAGGGCATAAAGTGGGGGCCCTTTCTTCTGTTTATTTGGGGCTGCCCCTGGGAGCCAATCACAAGACCACGACTATGTGGGACAGGGTTGAAGTAAGAATGAGAAGAAGGCTAGCCCTTTGGAAAAGACAATATTTGTCAAAGGGCGGGAGGATTACTCTCATTAAGAGCACTCTGGCCAGTATACCTATTTACCAATTGTCTCTCTTTCGTATGCCCAAGCTAGTTGCAAAAAGGCTCGAAAAATTACAAAGGAATTTTCTTTGGGGAGGGGGAAGCCTGGAAAGAAAAATCCATTTAATCAATTGGGAGGTGGTGTGCACCCAAAAAGAGAGAGGGGGTCTAGGTATTCGGAAGATTGATCTTCTGAATAAGGCCTTGTTGGGCAAATGGATTTGGAGATTCGCCTTTGAAAAAGAAATCCTTTGGAAGAAGGTGATAGGGGTGAAGTATGGCCATGAGGGTTTTGGTTGGAGAACTAATGAGGCTCGCGGAACGTTTGGGGTGGGGGTTTGGAAGGATATCTTGAAGGAGTCGTATTGGTGTTGGGATAATATAGAGTTCAAAGTGGGAAAGGGGACCAAGGTTCATTTTTGGACTAACCAGTGGTGCGGCAATGAGGCGTTGTCCCAAACTTTTCCCCAGTTGTTTGCCTTGACGGCCAAAATAAATGCCTCGGTAAATGAGATGTGGGATTCTAGCCTTGGCCAAGGAGGTTGGAACATAAGACTCTCTAGAAACTCTAATGATTGGGAGCTGGACGCTTTAGGAGAGTTGTTTCATATGCTGAGGGATTTGAAGATTTCTCCTGAAGAGGACTCGATGATATAGAAAGGAGGGGGACACGGCCTTTTTCGGATTAGAGATGCTTACAAGCTGTTGACAGGCCCTAATGTCATTACCTTCCCGAAAAAGAGCATTTGGGTGGACAAGGTCCCAACCAAAGTTGTTTTTTTTGCTTGGGAGGCTGCTTGGGAGAAGGTCCTAACTTTGGATAGGCTTCAAAGAAGGGGCTGGCATCTTCCAAATCGGTGTTTTTTGTGTGGTTGTGAAGAGGAAAATGTAAATCATATTCTTTTACACTGTATAGTTGTAAGGGTTCTCTGGTAGATTGTCTTGGCCTTGTTTGGGGCTAATTGGGTGTTCCCAAAGACGGTCAAAGAGATGTTATTTAGTTGGAAGGGCCCTTTTGTGGGGAAAAAGAGGAAAATGATTTGGACTTCCATTCCGTTGTTTATTTTTTGAACGGTCTGGAAGGAAAGAAATAGATTAGCTTTCAGAGGGGGCTCTCTAGCTATTCGAAAGTTGAAAAATTCTTTTGTTTGTAACTTGTGGAGTTGGGCTAGGGTGTATATGGGAGAGAAGTCCTCTTCACTTTTAGGTTTTTTGGAATGGCTTGCCGTTCCTTAAGGGGTGGTGAGTGTTTGTTCTTTTGTTTTTGCTTAGGCTACTATGTATACTTTCTGTATGCTTTGTGGCTTTTTGCCTCTTAATATATTTGCGCTCACTTATATAAAAAAAAAAAGAATTTTATACTTTCATTAGGTTTTTATTTTCTTCTTTTTTTTTTCTTTTCTTTTTTTTTTTTGTCTTTTTTTAAGATTTCATTTTTCCACATATTGGCTTACCAGGATTTCCTGACTTGAGTTGGACCCACCAGATATAAGAAGTGTTACACAATTCATTTCCTAGATAGCAAGGAATAGCTAAAAAAAAGGTTCATAAAGCTAACTCGAAGCAGTTGGACCAAGGAACAAAATATTGATATTAACAAGAATGGTAAGGTTCAAATTCATAGTGGAAATATCAATATAACTATAGGGATTCCCAAAGATACTCTGGCATATCTTAAATACTTTATTGACATTGACAAGTATCCAACAAGATGGTATGCAGCAAGGTTCAAAGTCATGGTATCGATCATTGAGTTAGAAAGTTCTAAGGCACATTGGTCTTGGCATCTCGAATTGGTATTGGGCAATATGCAAAATATACCATTTAAAAGATCAAAGAAGTTCTAAAAAGAGTTTCGAAAATTATCACAAAAATAAATACAATTAGATAGACAAAAAATTTAATAAGATAAATTCCTCTTATATGTAACATTATTCAAATGGTAATAGCAGAATGCCTTGGAATGATCTATAACAATATTAAGAATTTCAAACTTTTTTATTTAGTGACCTCATGCTAAATATTTTTTTCTTATCTTCAAAAAATAAAAGATGTAAATAATAAAAAGGAATTTGTTTTCAATATAAGAAATTCATTTAAAATAATTATTTTCAAAATTTTAACATACATTTTCAACCATTAAAAAATACAACCATTTTAAAACCATGAATCATCTTTAAAAAAATAAACTTTATTTTTCTTATCAACCATATTCAAAATAAAACAACTATAAAATTAAGAATTTTATTAATTTTATTTTTATTTGAATAAACATAAAAATTTAATATATTTTTTAATACCCCAATCCATTAATTGCCAATTTCTATATCAATATTCATATCCTATTTTTTTCATATAAACCAAGACATCCATTATCCATTTTATTTAGTCTCAATTTCAATCAAATTGACATTATCCATTAAATCATAAATACCTTCAAATACTAATTATCCAAAAAAAAATATCCATCGTCCATACCCAAATTCCCATCAAATACCCCTCACCATTTAAACCCAAATACCCATCAAATACCTGTTACCATTTAAACTCAAATAGCCCATCAAATACCCATCCCCATTATCTGCACAAATAGCCATTTTCACTTCCAAATACGCTCAATTTCCTCTCTAAGGTCTGAAAGCTCTTCAGTGAAGATGAATCAGCCATGAAGATGCAAAAGCTCAAGTCTAAATTGAAGGATAAAGATGCAAACAAAGGGTACCAAACGTACTCTCTCTCCTTCAAATCTTCATTTTCATGGCTTTTGATCTTCTCCTCTTCTTCACTGTTTATTTCTCCAGGAGCACTGACATCATTGTCTTCTCCATTGCCCAAATAGCTCAGTCTTTGCATCATCTCAGAGTGCTCTCCCAATCTTCAAGGGAATCGTGCCAAGACTACTGATATTGAACTCAGTTATCAGTCCAATACCAAGCATGGCCTAGGAAGATACAATGATACGACTCAACTGAGTCGCACCAGTTTGTACAGAGATTTTTGCACCTTGGTATATGGTTCAGTTGCATTTTATGTGAAAGTGTGATTATTATTAAATGCCAAATCTGGTTTACACTCCATGATACATTTTTAAGACATTTCTATACCCAAAATGATATGTTTCACATTTTAATTTGCATTGCATGCATCATGCACCACTAGAATATATAATTACCTACTACAGAATAGCATACCTGGATTGCCGCACCGAAGGCTGATTCAGCAGTTCTATTATTCTGAAACATGGTTGGTATGTTTTCCAGTAACAGCTCTAAATGTTGACGACACTAAATCCTCGAAACAAAACAACAAATTTAATTAGAACCATTTGCAGTTTCCTTAAAAAAGGAAATAGACTATTGGATAGAGTTCTATTTTCTGTTTATTGTTTTTAAAAACAGAATTTAAGAAAATCTTAAAGAACCTTGTTTGGTTCTTACATTTTCACTTTTTATTTGTCAAACTCGGCAACATGATGTTGGATTATGGTGTTTTCTCATATTTGGGAGAGAGAGAGAGAGAGAGAGAGAGAGAGAGAGAGGAGAGAGAGATTTCAAAAAAGAAAAAGTGATTCACACATGTTTTTTCGACATTATAAAAGACAATTTTATACAATTTCTTAAAATTTTCCTGTCATGTGATGATGAAATGTGCGTGCTTGTCTTTTGTTTTGCAAGTACAGTTAATAAGTGGTACTGCCTTGCCTGTTTCAAAATTTTGAAAATATAATAGAAAGTGTTCTAATATATATAAAATAAAAAGCGTTTGTGCTTTCTGTTTCAGAAACAGCAAAAAACAAATGTTCATCCAATGGGAATTATTCATAAGTGTGTGCTAAAACATAGTCTAATACACTTGAAACATATATATTTTAAAAAAAATTGAAAAACTTGCAGTCTAAAGTAAAGCTAACCTCAGAAAGCTGAACAATTACATCAGTCTGGAGGGGAGTGTAAACATCTTGTACATCAGGAACAATGAGCATTAGAGGCTGCAAACATACATTGGAACACAAATTGATCAGAAAATTTATGAATGCTTGTGTCGTTCAATCACAGAACATTAATGTTAAGTTATAATCAAATCATTAAATTGCTAAAGATGGGATCATTAAAATGACAATTTTTGAATTACCCACAAATACAACTTAAAAATGACACAAAATTAATAGTTCTGGATTGAAGAGAATAGTGTCCGTGCCATATTCATACTTTGTTAAATGGGTCGTATTTGAGTAGAAGTCATCAATCCAAACACAACCCTTGACCTGATTAACTTATCGTGCCGTGTTAACAATCATGATTGGATCCATAAATAACCCATCTAATTATCATGTCATGTTAACACAAATATGACCCAACCTATATATGACCAACTTATTTGCATAGTTGTAGATTTTAATTTTTAATTTTTTTTTCTTTTCAAAAAATAGAACAGGGCTTTTATTAATTTATAAACTGTCAGATTTTCAATAAATCATTTAAAAAAATAAGTTAATTTATAATTTATGTAAATTAGAAGTCTTGAATATATTGAGTCATAATCGTGTTAGGGTAATATATGGGTAAATGAATTATGTGTGCCAATTTCATGTTAATTTAATATAACTCAATTCAATCAAATTCAACATATTTACTAACTGGGTCACACAGTAACGTTGTGTTAGCTATATAATAGACAAGTCCACGACCATTAAACAAGTTGTGTTCATTGAGCAAATTTTATCATTTTTTAGCTCAATACAATATGAACCCAACACAACACAATTGCCAACCCTACCCCTAACATCATTGTCACCTCTATTTTTAGAAATCAACAACATTAATCCTTCCTTGAAGCTACACACTTACAACCATAGAGGGAAGCACCTTGAGCCAATTCTCAAGACAATAGGAACATTTGTGTCCCCTCAACCCTCAAAAACCTAATGACAAAGGAGGATATAAAAGACATACCTGAAGCCTATCAAAAATAAATAAATAAAAGACATAGGTGAAATGACAGCAAGAAAGTGCTCCCCCTAAGCATCCAAATATATAACCTCTGGATACTTAACCTGGAGAAGAACTGAAAGATTTTGAAGAGGTAAGGCCCTTCCCCTGTCCAAAGACCATCACCCCTTGTCAGGGGAGGAACACTGGCTATCCTAATGTTAGATTATCGTATTATCATCCTTGACATATTTTTACACATAGCATGATCAGACAGCTAACATCAGACACCAAACTTCCCTGTCAGAAATCAGCATCCCATTGATGATACCAATAATTTGCGATTGCTGAAGAGTGTACAGATGCATGACACAACTAACCAGCAACCAAAAACTAGAACAGAATTAGCATGAATTCACTTTTTAATTATTCAATAAATTTTCCCTTATTTATCAAAGCCATAATCTGATTCAATTGCAACTTGACGTTTTACCTGCTGTAATGCACGTTTCAGATTATAAAAATGAATTGTAGAATCAAATGTTGCTATTCCCACCATTGTTCGAGGACCTTCCTGCAACAAAAAAAGTAATAACTATGTCAGCCATTAAAACTCCCTTCTATTTTATATATGTACAAGTATATAACCCCTAGATACAGCACAGTAATGGACCAGCCATAGGTACAGTTGCATGTCGTTTCATCAATACCATGAAAGGATGAAAAAAACATACAAAACATACCCATCCATATTGAAGACAGCCTCTCAAGATACCTGTTTGGCTAGGTTTTCGTCTGTACTCTTTAGAACAAACTGGATTATAAATACCTCCATCAATTTGGAAGTTCCCTAAGAACTAAGAAGAGATGTATGCACCTCAAGAATTGGGGGTCTTCCACGACAACCCTCAATGCACCTTAAAACTGTTTTCTTCATGTGCTCAATTTCATTACTGAAACAATTGAGCAAAGGAATGAAAGCTTGTAAACAAAGTAACAAGCTATATAAAGATGCGACATTTTTTTTTATCAAAAACAAAAAATGTACTAATTAAGATAAATGAAACATGAGAAGATTTCCTTTAGAATGTAACAGTGCCTCAAGGTTGAATGTTCCAATGAGGAGATTTTCTGATATCATTAATGAGTTAGAGCTGAGGGATCTCCCACCGGGAGGGGGCCCATTCACTTGGTGTGGAGGGCAAAAAAAAATCTCTTTGTCTAGGTTAGATCAGGGGAGGGAAAGTCACTTTAGAGGGGTGATCCAAAGGGTTCTGCCAAACCCTTCCATCCGAAGAAGGGGATTGGAGGCCTGGAGTTGTTGCTTTGGCCTTTTGAGTTATTGGAGGGTGAGGCCAAGAAGTTAGAGGGGGTCTTCTCAAAGGATGAGGTGTTGGGCGCGTTGTCAGAGCCGAATGGTGACAAAGCTCCAGGTCCAAACGGTTTTTTTATGGCCTTTTGGCATTTCATTTGGGAGTTTGTGAAAACCGAAGTGCTAAATTTTTTAAATGAGTACCATGAGCATGGTAGGTTTTTTTGAAGCCTAAATGCAACTTTTTTGGTGCTTAAACCAAAGAAGAATGGTGCAAATGAGCTTAAAGATTTTAGGCCAATAAGTTTAGTAGGAAGCCTTTATAATTTGTGGGCAAAAGTGTTGGCCCCAATAGACTGAAGAGAGTGGTTGGTAAAGTGGTTTCCAAGTTTTAGAATCCCTTGTGGAGGGAAGACAAATTTTGGATGCAATGTTGATAGCAAATGAGGTTGTTGACTCAATGCTAAAAAAGAGGGCTTGTGGGTTGTGTAAACTCAACATTAAGAAGGCTTATGATAATGTGAATTGAGGTTTTTTAGTAGCAATTCTTGGCAAAATGGAGTTTGGTCAAAAATGGATATAATGGATTAAGCGGTGTATCTCTTCAACCACCCTCTTTGTTTTGGTTAATGGATCTCCTACTGGACTCTTTCGAAGCTCTAAGGGATTGAGACAAGGGGACCCTCTTTCCCCCTTTTTGTTTGTGACTGCTATGGAAGCTCTCAGTAGATTGGTTTTGAAAGCCTGGGAATAAGGTTTTATTTTGGGGTTCAAAGTTGGGGGAAAAGGGGATGGGGGTGAAGAAGTCTCTCTCCTCCTTTTTGCTAATGATACAATTGTTTTCGGTGAGGCCTCTCAAGAGTAGGTCACTCACTTAAGTTGGCTTCTCATGTTATTTGAGGCTATTTCAGGGTTGAAGATGAATTTGGAAAAGAGTGAGATGATCTCAATGGGGGAGGTGGACAATTCGGAAGAGTTAACTTGTGATATTGGTTGCAAGGTGGGAAAACGGCCGACTTCTTACCTAGGGCTTCCCCTAGGGGCCCCGCACAAGTCTTTGGTGATTTGGGATGTGATGGAAGAGACAACACCTCAAAAAAGGGAAGACTCACTTTCCTTTGTAATATTCTAGCCAGCTTGCTAATCTACTTTATGTCACTGTTCACCATCCCAAGAATTGTTCGATCAAGATTAGAGCAGATCTAAAGGGATTTTCTATAGGGAGGTTAGGCCTTAGAAAACAAATTACACTTAGTGAAGTGGTCAACAGTTTGCAAAGCTAAATTGAAAAGAGGCCTAGGTGTTCGTTCCCTTTCTTTGCTGAATAAGGCCTTCCTTTGCAAGTGGTGTTGGCGGTTCTCCACTGAAAAGGAGCCTTTGTGGAAGAATATCATTAAGGGAAAGTTTGAGGAGGAAGAAAGGGGTTACAGGTTGGGTGTATTGAGAGAACCCTATGGGGTTAGGGTTAGGAAAGCGATAGGGAAGCAATGGGATATGTTCAATTCAAAGGCTTCCTTTGCAGTGGGAAGCAGGAGTAGGGTGAAGTTTTGGAAAGATAGGTGGTGCAACGAGGAACCCTTATGTGAGACCTTCCCGTCCTTGTTTGCCTTATCTAATTCGAAAGAGGCATGGGTAGCTTATTTGTGGGAGCACATAGGGAAAGGAGGTAGTTGGAACATCCGTTTTGTAAAGAATCTAAATGATTGGGAGTTGGTTGTCATGGAGCAGTTTTTACTCAAACTCCAAGGACAAACAATGAAAAGGGCGGAGGAGGACACAATGGTTTGGAAAGGAGATAGTAAAGGGGTCTTTTCTATGAGAGAGCTTTATTCTTTGTTGAAGACAGGATGTGTCATCCCTTTCCCATTACAGATTATTTGGAACTCTTGGATTCCTTCAAATGTGAGTTTTTTCACTTGAGAGGCATGTTGGGGAAAGGCGTTGACTTTGGATCAACTACAAAGAAAAGGGTGGACGTTGGTCAAGGTGTGCCTTGTGCAAAGAGGAGTTAGAGTCTATTGATCTTATTCTCCTACATGTGATATGGCGAGGAGTTTATGGCAGTTGGTGTTCTCCATTTTCGGTATTCAGTGGATTATCTAAAAGTCGATTAGGGAGACTCTTCTAGGGTAACATGGTTCTTTTGTTGGCAAAAGGCATATTAAGACTTGGAGAGTTGCTACTTCATGTATTTTTTGGACGATCTGGAAGGAAAGGAATAGAAGATGTTTTGAAAGTGAGGAATTGTCTTCTCAAAGGATAAAAAAACATCTTTCTTAACAACTTCTCTACGTGGGTTAAGGTGTACATTGGTGGAGGCTATATGCCTTTGGTTGATTTCTTAGAATGGTTGGGCATTTGTTGAGGAAAGGAGTATTTTTTGTACCTTCTTTATCATTTTTTGGTGCTCTTTATATACTACCTGTGTACTTTTGTGCGCTCTTTACATTTTTTAATACTCTCTATTTCTTACTTATAAAATAAATAAAAATAAAAAATAAAAAACCTCTCCAAATCAGTTAGGTTACAATAGAAAATAAGATCCCAAAACAAAAAGGCATCATTACCTAAAATAGCTTAAATCGATTGATTTCTATTTGTGGTGACTCTAAAAAGTCTTGGAAATTGTGAACACAAAGGTTGGTCCTCCCCACCATAAATTTTTCCAAAAAAAAAAAAAAATTTGATCTCATCACCCACCACAAAGCCGATGTGTGTAGAAAAGACTTGGAAAATAAGTGCAATAGTCTTCTAAGGGAAACGATATGACCATCTAACTATGTCATTGGCATCCCAACCATTAGGATGTATCTCGTAGATACTCAAAATAACTTGATGCAAAAGACTAAAACCGTCCTTAGGATATCTCCAAAGCCACCTTTTTTTTTTTAATAGGAAACAACAATGAATTAAATTGAATTAGAAAATAAGAAATACAAAAAAAAAAAAAAATAGATGAGGAATCCTCCCATAAATGAAAGCTAAACAAATTGAATACCAAGAGTAAAAAGCTATATAGTAATTACAAAAAGCAACCTCTCCTTACTAACCCACACCCTTGGAGCTACACACCACTAGCCAATCTAGTTGAACCAAATTAAGGGGAATGCCCTTGAAAGTTGAAATGAAAGAAGCCCAAAAAGATATCTCCAAAGCCACTTACCTAATAAAGCTTGATTCCTCAAGGCAATTTTCCCAAATCCTAAACCACCAAACTCCTTAGGCCTACACATTAGATCCCACCCGACCAAATGATCCCTTTTACCCTCCCCAAAACCCAATCATAAGAAATCTCTTTGCATTTTTTAAATCCTTGAAGCTATTGATGTTGGAATCTGAAAAAGGGATAAAAAGTGGCTTAGGATGTGCAACAAACAAGACTAAATTAAGGTAATTCTACTTCCTGAGAACAAAAAGACTTTTTTCCACCCATCCAACCTCCTAAAGACTCTATCAACCACTGGATCCCAAAATGAGCTTGATTTTGGATCCTCCCCCAACCCCCCCCCCCAAAAAAAAAGGGAGACCCAAATACATTATAGGTCAACAGATATTGCACAATGAAGCATCAAAGCCATTCTAAAGGTTTGATCTTGACTCATGTTGATTCCAGAAAGAGTGTTCTTATTTAGATTGATTCTTAGCCCTAACAAGCGCCCAAAAACAAACAAAATTAGCTTAAAAGTTTGTAGCTCTTCCAAGGAAGCTCTAGAAAAAAAGATAGTGTCGTCAACAAATTGTAAATGAGACCCTCTAGTCCTATTTCTGCCCATTAGAAACCCCTCAAATAAGTCTCTCTCCTCCGCTCTCACTATCAACCTACTTAAAACATCAGCCACAATGGTAAAAAGAAAAGAGGAAAGAGGATCTCCTTGTCTTAAGCCTTTATGTGCCTTAACCCAACCCTTGGCATTTCCATTCACTAAGACCACAAAAGTTGTTGAAGATAAACATTCCCTTATCCAAGATCTCCATCTTGAATTGAAACCTTTTCTTTCAAGTACATGGTCCAAAAAGCCCCAATCAACATGATCATAGGCCTTTTCAAAATCAATTTTGAAAACTACCCCTTCCTCTCTTGATCTCCTTTTCTCATACACCAACTCATTTGCGATTAATACAGCATCCAAAATTTGCCTCCCCTCAACAAAAGCTCCTTGAGACATGAAAATGGTATCTTGGAGAACTTTATACAACTGCCCTAATAGTACCTCGGCTATGATCTTGTACAGACTGGTAACCAGATTGATAGTTCTAAAGTGTGAGATTATATTGGTTTGACTCTTTTCTGGCACCAAAGCAATGAAGGTAGCGTTGGTGCTTTGAAATTGACTTTCTTTTCATCCATCTTTCACCAACCAAATGGAGAATAAGAGGGAATAAATGCCTCGAAGAAAAAGCATTGGCCCAAAGGAAGAAGCAGAATTCTCAGTAAAATTAGTGGATGTGAATTCAAAGGCAGAAAACTAAATCCAAGTTGAATATCTAAGGTTTAAAGTACTTGTATGGACATGGTATCTATAGACAATAGAGATGACAAAAGAGGTAGACAAAGGTACATCCCTCCCCTTTACCACTAAGGTTGCTCCCCAAATCTAATCCAATACCCATTGCTCACAGCAATTAGACAAAAGGAGACAACTCGTTACACCCTTTAGCATTTCAAATGAACTTCCAAGGTCTACATTAGCTTTATGCATTTCTTTGCATTCCAACCATAATTATCTAGACCATGATTTCTTTGGATCATGGTATGTTAAAACAAGTGCTGCTCTTTAGGGAATCTCCATAACCACTTCCTAGCAGGGGTTGTAGTCCTAGAGATTACATTACTGAAACCTAGTTAACCAACAGTACAATAGATCATACTGCCCCTCTCCATCTTTTTGTGGTATACTAAATCAATTCAGGGTCCTTTTGTTTAACAAATCCACTGATGAATCAAGGGGAGATGCAAAATACGATTTGAGTACTTGGCAGTGAAACATAGGAGCTGCTGTTCTATCAGTTGTCTGCCCTGTATGACTTCAAAAACCTAGCTTATACTTCATTCAGGATATTAGGACAAGATGTTTCACCATCTGTGCAGGTTTTTGGCTCCCAAGAGAGAGTAATTGCTAGCCCTTCACCTTGCAATTAACTCAAATTGGTTTTCTTCCTTCAATAATGAAATAAATAACACTTTTCTGACAATTACTTGAGTAGAAAAAATAAAGGATCCAAAATAAAAAATTGACAATTTTAGAGCAGGAACACTAAATAGATGATGGCTGTCTAACACACTTATAAGAAAGCAAAATCAAACGGTACAATTTCCACAAACAGATATAGAACTCACAGGAAGATCAGTGATAACTTGAGTGATTGCACTGCAAGCTGCTGCAGTTGCACCAGTCTGTATTGCATTCATTGATACATCGATCAGAAAGAAAAACACAGCAGGCATTGGCTCACGCACCTGGAAATAAGACAAAGCATGCAAAGAATTACTTATCTTTAGACCCAAAAACCACCATACCAAAGAACAACTTCAATGAAACAAGAACAGGAGGAATGATTTCCCAACAAAACAATAGGCAGCCATTCTCCACCAGTTAATACAACATTAGGTAAGATTGAATGACCATATAACACAGAATATAAAAGTTAGGCTATAGATGTTCTTGTGATAATGAATCCCCACAACAAGATTTGAACACGATATAAACTTTCCACAAGTTAGAGAAAATGTTCAAGGGGCTTCCCTTCCTAAAAACAAACTGGTTTTAAATAGAAAATTTACGCAGCATGTCACTGCCAACAAGTTCAGTTCCAAAAATATTATTCTTTTGGTTTCCATTTCGAACTCTTTAACAGAGTACCGATTTGCATATGGGTGACCCAATATAGCTTCCAAAATAGGTGGAAGAGTTAAAATAAACAGAAAATGTCCTATGACAGAAAAGAGCAAAATAGAAAATCATTTCCTCAATTCATTTTGGGCTAGTGATATCATACAAAGCAACCTTCAATAAGTAACAAAATGCAAAGAAAAATCCAAGAGCATAAGGCAGCATGTTGCACCCATTATTCTGGACACTAAACAATAGAAAACAAAAAACCAAAAACATAGGCCAGCATGTTGCACCATTATTTTGGACTCTCATTACAGGCCATAGCCTTATCTCCAACCAACAGGAAGGAAAACCTCAACATTTTCTTTATTCTATTCTTTTGTCTTTAATAATCTAAGTAATGCAGAACATTGCCCACTAAATAGCATTCTTGGTATATGTTAGTCTTTATTCTATGTTGAATTGGCTTGTAACTGAGGATTATTCTCACATCTTATTGCCAGTATCAGTAAAGGGTTAACGTTTGTCTGATTTCTTTTAGAAAGGGGAACATGATCCTCAAGAAAATGGCTCATTTGTTGTGTTGTACTGCTGAAAAGATCATTGATCACCTTCTAATTCACTGCATCAAGGCTAAGGTTTTGTGGGACTTGTTGTTTACCCTTTTTAGTGTGTCGTGGGTTCTTCATTCGTCAGTTAAAGAGGTCCTTCTTGGGTGGCATGGCTCGTTTGTGAGCAAGAAGAGAAGAAAGGTTTGGAGAGCAGCCCCTTTGTGTCTCTTTTGGACGGTTTAGAAGGAAAGAAATAGGATTACTTTTGAAAATGAGGAGTTCTCAATTCAAAGGTTGAAATATTCTTTAGTTAGTAACTTTTGGTAGTGGGCTAAGTCGTGTATAGATGAAGGGTCTAATTCTTTAATCAACTTTTTTGATTGGTTGGGCTCTAGTTGAGGGCGGCTGTGTTTTTTTATCCCCTCTCTCTTTTGCTTTTGCCTTTAGGCACTTGTTGCATACTTCCTATATGCTTTGGGTCAATCGTTAGGCGCCCTCTTCTTATTAATATATATTTTTTCTGTATCTTTGCCTGTCCAAAAAAAAAAAAAATGATCCTCAAGAAAATGGTATGACAGCCTATATTGCACCTAAATTGATATGGGGAATGGATTTCACACAATATGAACACGTTGGCATGCAAAATCTTCAAAATAAATAAAAAAAATTAAAATAGAACAAATAGGAGAAGGACACAATTATGCTTCAACCTCTACACTAATTGGAAACCCCAAATGTCCCATTTGGAATGAGTTATGGGAAATCAAAAGCTCTTTTTTAAGCCAAATAAGAGCTTTTCTATTTAATTAGGTAATTTTATTTATAGAAATTTTTGCTTAATTATCAATAAGGAAGCAAAATATTAACAATGTGGAAGAGACAATATCTCTTTAAGGGCCGAAGGCTTACCTTGATCAAAAGCACCCTATCAAGTCTTCCGATTTATTTCATGTCTCTTTTTATCATTCCTCAAAAAGTGTGTGCAAGACTCAAAAAGATCCAAAGAGAATATTTATGGGGCAGTGGTGCCTTAGAGAAAAGGCTTCATTTGGTGAATTGGAAAATAGTTTGTGCTAATAAGAAGGAGAGAGACCTAGGAATTCGTAGTCTTGTGGCCCTTAACAAAGCTTTGCTTAGGAAGTGGAGTTGGAGATTTGCTAAAGAAAAGGAGTCCCTTTGGAAACAAGTCATCATCGGCTAGTTTGGTTTAGAAGGAAGAGGGGTGGTGTCCGAGAGAAGTGAGAGGAGGCTATGGTGTGGGGGTGTGGAAAACCATTAGAAGTGAATGGGAGGGCATACGATGTAGATCTCGCTTCATAGTAGGGAATGAGACGAGGGTTAAGTTTTGGAAGGACTTGTGGTATGAGGACCAAACGTTGAAAGAAGCTTTCCCTAATTAATTCCTTTTGGCAGTTGATAAAGATGGTTGGGTGTCAAAAGCTTGGGAGGAGGGTGGGGAGATGGGTAGTTGGAGTCCTAGCTTCTCAAGACATCTTAATGATTGGGAGATGGGAGAAATGGAGTCCTTTTTTTTATATAGACAAAAGCTTGTATTAAGAAGCACCAAAAAAAGGGGGCGTACCCAACGTATACAGGCAGTATACACAAAAAAACCAACCCAAGCACCAAAAAATAAAGAAAAAGCCTAGAAAAAAGCAAGGCTTTCCACAATAGATCATGCAAATTAAGCTCCTCAGTTCTGTCCAAGAATCACCTCATAGTAGATGAACACTTGGGACACTTCCTCTTTTCCCTCAGAATCTTAGCATATTGACAGCTTCATGGACACACCAAGGATCAGTTCAAAACCCTCAAATGTCAGTCAATTCTTCCCAAAAGTCCTCTCTCTGCCCCCTAAGAAAAGGCCCATACACCTTAGTAAAAATCCATACAAAATTATCCTCATAGCTCATGAATTGGCAAGAAATGGAAAAGGCACACACCTCTCCATCTCGATAACCTCTAAAACCCAACTATCCCATAAAACAACTACTCCCCTAGCTTCCACTAAGCCCCACTCAAGGAATCCATTGACCCCTAGAAAGCCAAAAGCAAAAAGCTACCCTAAAACAAGGTTTTCTTATTCACAATTTTTACAAATTAAATTTTATCTGAACAGTTTTAATCTTTCCACACTAAGGAAAAAAAAGCCATCCTAGAATACGTCTACAATATATCCCACCAGTTTCAGCCACATGTCTGGAATTAGACTTCTTTTAAAAAATTTAGACAGGTGCAGTGTTGTGGGGTCAGTGTAGTTTGGTTTCATTGGTTTCTACCCTCAAACTCTATTTCCCATGACTATGGTTGGCATTCAATAAACCCCAACCTCCAACCCAACAGAGAGAAAAATTCTCTTTTCACATGATAGAAAAAGACAATGGTAATTAATATAAAACCCGCAAACTTTAAAATTTAACTAACCATGTATTCCTTTGAAGCAACAAATTCCACTGTTCCTCTACATAGCTCAGGCCTTTCCTCAGCATCTCTACGCCTACCATCTGGCCCCAAATTGCAATGGTAGTCACGAGGTGTTTCATCAGTAAATCCTGCAAAGAAAATGGTAGGTATCATAAAAATACAACCTTAATAACTGTTGAGTAAGAGAAGTGCAAATTATTTTCAAAGAAAAGTTCTAATGATCCTAATGAGTGATAGGATTTATTTGAAAATATAGGGCTTTTTTTGTATGTCAATAACAAGGAACATAGAATTGGAAAAGCTCCACACAATTATGGCAGTGTGCATATGACAATAGGGATCTATGCATTCCCAAAAGAAATAACCAAGATTTAGAGACATTTCCATAACACATCACTACAATTGAATCAAGATGACAAGTCCAATAACTTTTTAAGCAAAATTTAACAATGATTGGTGAATAGATCACGGCTACTAATCTTCAAATAAAAAATGTAACTATAACAACAAAAGAAAATCTTGACAACAATAAAGCCTAAATGTAATATATTTCAGGAAACTTAAAAACAATCAAATAGATTAAATTACAAAAATGGAAATAAAAGAAAAAAAAATTCCAGAATGGATAAAATATAAAAGAAATAAATAAATAAATAGAATACAGAAACAGCTTATACTCACCACATAAGTTACAGATGAAACGCCTTCCCTGATCAATAAACTTCATGAAGGGATTAATGTAACCTTTGCAACGGGAGCATCGAACAGGACCACTTTCTCCAAAATCCACAACCTAAAAGAAGAAAGTTAATGTAAAATGACTCAAATGAGAACTACACTGCATGATTGAATATCTTATTTTATATAGCCAATGCAATAAACTATTGGGATTTTATCTTCCCAATACATTGTGCATTTTTTGGCAAATTCAGAACTACTTCCCACAAAAAGAGAAAATTTCCCATTTTCCTGTGAAGCAAAGATCGCATATTCAGACATTATTTTATGTTATAAGTAGAACCATATTGAAGGAGAAAGAATATGTAAAGCAATTCAAAAAAGGAGATCAAAAAGGGCCAGAAAAGGTCTTCAACCTAGAAACAAGCAAGTCAGGAACAAGACAGAGTAACCAACCAGAAAAGCAATACTAAGCAAACAGGTGGTCCCATGACAAAAATCCAAGGAATTAGATGTCCCTCAGCATGGATCGAAGTGAAATACGCCCCCCAAAAAGCAAGTCAGGTCATCAATCTGTCTACAAGTATGCAAGTATCCCCAAGAGCATCTGATTTCATTTTAACCCAAGTGCTCAATGATCCCCTCTTTCAATCGGAAAATTAGGCATTTTCTCAAAACTAAAAGCCAAATGAATATTTGTAACATGTTCTGCCACTGAATAGCCTACTTAATATTCAAACATTCTTAATTTGTGTGCAATTATTTGTTTTTTCACAGGCGAGTTACTTTTTTGAATACCATAAAGAAAAAATCGCTACAATTGTATTTCTCCTTCAAACTTGTTATTTATTCCCGTCCATATGGAACTCAAAAGTAAATTGAAGTAACACCCTCCTAGATTATGAAACATACCTTTACCAATTCACTAAACCCATAGTTGTGAAAGGCGCGCCTTGCTCTGGGTGGCGCGACGCCCCTTCACAAAGACACCACTTAGGCGCGCAAGGCGCAACACGGTCCACAGGTGCGCCTCAACCCCCTACCTCCTTCTTCTCCTTCTCCTCCTTCTTCTTCTTCTTATTCTTCTTCTTCTCCTTCTCTTCTTCTCCAGCGTCAGGTTGTAGAGGGCAAAGAGAAGCCCTAATTTCTTTTTTTATTTTTTGGAACCAAAACGACGCCGTTTTGAAGCCTGTTCCTTTAAAATAAAAAACAGGCCAAAACGACGCCGTTTTGGCCCTGTTTTCTCTTCCAGCCCCCTTTTCTGGTTGTTTTCAACCCGACAACTCTGCCAAATTTTGCCTTAGCCTCAGCCGTGTAGTGGAGAAGTGAAGAAGAGGAGGAAAAATAGAGGACAAATAGGAGAAAAATAGAGGAAAAATATATGTAAATTACGGTGCGCCTCAGGCTCCGGGACTACTTTGCACCTTGATGCACCTTAAGCCTTTTAAAACTATGACTAAACCCTCAAACAAAGAAGCCTATTGAAAAAAAAGGAAGATCTATTTCTTCTCCATGCTTACTTCTAGACATATCTACACACCCTCTCAATAAAAAAACTATTACATTCCTCCTTGCTCAAATCCCTAAGGCAAACGGTAATGGTCCACTTATAAGCTTTTCAAATTCCAAATCATGCTTCATTAACTAGTGAACAACCAAAACCCATTTTTAGAGAAAGGCATAAGAATAAATAAACCTAGCATATACAAACATGAAAGTGAAAACAAAATCATTCACCAAAACCTTAAAGAAAGATAGGAAAATAAAGCAATCAATTCATTACTTGGATGGGCTCCTCGGATGGATGAGGAAGGGCCAAAGGTTGGACCAACAAGGCTAACTGCATTCCTGATGTAGTCAAAAGATCAGCAGTGCATGGGATCTGTTGAAGCAACATAAGAAATTGATAATAATATCAATGGTCTCGATCATTTTAAGCAAACAGATCACAGTAGTATATTCGAGCATTTTAAATAGTTTATTATTACCTGATTGATGGTGCACCTCATGTATCGTGGACTGCAATTCCCAGTATCCCTAACAATGTAATCACTTGTGGCGGGCTTCACAAAAATACAAGTAATGATGAATCAGAAAGAGCAAAGATAAACAACAATAATAAGTCCTATAGCTGTCACTCTACATCACATCAGGGTAGGCACAAATGCAACTAAAACCAGGAGTTAAACAACAGATTAGAACATAAAAAGATCCAGAACATAAAACTAGATGTCACATATCTCTGATCAAATAAAAAATTTCCAGCATTTTTAGCTCACTGGTTAAGTGGAATACCGGAGGAGGGTTAGCCTGATTGCCCTGACGAGTTTCATGCAGAATCACAGAGGTATTTGGAATGGGCCGAGGAATTTGATTAGGATCAATCTTTGATGGACCTGCCAACGGTGCTCCAGTTTGACTCATAGCAGGTGGCATAGCAGCCATAGATTGATTTGGCGGTGGTGGTGGCATTCCAAACATTCTAGGTGGTTGCACAGAACCAGGAATTGTTGGTGGTGGAGCCACCTAAACAAAATCACAGAATCACAAAAGCCAGACTCTCAGAGAAATATGAAACTGAAAGACAATGCATGTGATGAGGACTCATTCAACAATTACCACGAATAGTACTCATGTCCTCAAACAAGAAGATGTTTAGTTCAACCCACATTACAAAGCAAATATAAATCAAACAATCATATGGGGGAAGCTATTACCCCTGAATGCCCATGTGCTTGTTGAAATGTATTTTTTAGTCCCATAAGAATTTTCTCAAATTTCAACCGTTATTGGAAATCAAACTCAGGTTTAATAAGAATCTGAGTTTTATTTATAAGAAGGCAAGTATTCAAAAAAATCCTCAAAAAAACAAAAATATGTGCATGCGTGTATAAGCAAACAAAGAATATATTAAGTAGTCTATAACAAAAAAAAGGGGGCGCACCCTGCATCTGCAGGTAGTGTACAAAAGGCACCAATGAAAGATTATCTGCAATGCTAAAATATAGATTATGCACTGTTTCAATTTCTTATCAAGCATATCCAATCCAAAGGTTAAAAAACTCTTTTGTTTGTATTTTGTGTCGCGGACTAAGATGTTTATAGAAGATGGTCCTTTTACTCTAGTTAGCTTCTTTGATTGGTTGGGCATTCATTGAGGGTGGGTAGTATTGTTGTAGCCCTTCCTGTTTTGTAGCCCCTTTTATCGGTTGTGCCTCTTGGTGGTTGATGTATACGTCCTGTATATTTTGGGTTACTCTTTTTAACATATATACTTCTTTATCTATAAAATAAAATAAAATAAATAAACATATATGCAAGCAAGAGAGAGACATTTTGAAACAAGAGTGCTAGCATTTATTTAAAATGTTGGTGTTTAAATAAATGCAAGCACTCTAGTTCCAAAATGTCTCTTACTTGCTCACATCGATTTAGAAATTAGCTGAAAAGCTCAAAATAAATTTAAAGAAAAAAAGTGGTAACCCAATAACTAATTAGAGTTAGTTTTTGCCTCATTTGCATCCCAAAATACGTGACACATTATATTTTAATTTTTACATTCAAAGTAACAGTTATTTCTTTTTTTTTTTTTCTTCTTTTTTTTTATAAGTAAACGCATAGAAAATATATATATATATATAAAGAAAGGGTACCTTAAGGCTGACCCGAATCATACATGGGGTATACAAAAGGCACCAAAAAGCAAGAACAAAAAAAGAGGGGATACAAAAAATCATCAACCCTCATCTAGAACCCAACCAATCAAAAAAGTTTATTAAAGGAAGAGGTCTTTCATCTATAATAGACTTAGTCCAAAACCAAAAATTACATACAAAATAATTTTTCATCCTACGAATCGAAAGCTCCTCATTTTCAAAAGCAATTCTATTTCTTTCCTTTCAAACCGCACAAAAAAGACATAAAGGGGCTGTCATCCACACCTTACTACGCTTCTTGCCCATGTTGATACCATGCCAACCAAGAAGGGTATCTTTAACCGAATAATGAAGGACCCACATCACTCCAAAAAGAGCAAACAATAACTCCCATAAAGCTCTTGCCTTGGTGCAATGAATTAGAATATGATTTTTCATATATTTAATATCAATTAGGTTTCGATGATAAAGGCAATAAAGGTCCCCCGTTCTCATTCTAAATCACTATCCTCATGTGGCTATAGAATCTATCACCAAACTAAAATACTATATTGCTCGTGATTATTTTCAATAACTTCGATTAACCAACTGTTCTTTTTTGTTGATTTCTCACTCTTAAGATATTGAGAATGGAAATTTATAACACGAGAGTTAATGAATTTTTCTAACAGATTATCCAAATATTTTGGGTCAGTCAATTATATTTTTTTTTTTTTGATAAGTAAGGATATGCATTAAAAAGGCAAAACGCCGCAAAGCATACAGGAAGTATACAAGGCAACATAAGCCTCAAAAAACAAAGACAAAAGGATTACCTCCCTCTAAGTGGAAGCTATCCACTCTAAAAAGCCTATAAGGGAGAACGCCTCCTCTCCTACATACAATTTGGCCCAACTCCATAAATTACAAACAAAAAAATTCTTTAACTTTTGAATATTCAATATCCCCCCCCTAAAAGCTAATCTATTCCTCTCCTTCCACACCGTCCAAAAAATACACAACGGAATGGCAGCCCATATCTTTTTCCTTTTCTTTCCCACAAACGGACCCCTCCAACTAGCTAAAACCTCCTTTACAGTTTCTGGGAAAACCCAATTCACATCAACTAAACCAAAAATAATCTCCCATAATGCTCTAACCACTGTACAATGTATAAGGATATGATTTACACTTTCTTCCTCACTACCACACAAAAAGCAACGGTTTGGCAGTTGAAATCCTCTTCTTTGGAGCCTATCCAATGTTAGCACCTTCTCCCATGTCGCCTCCCAGGCAAAAAAACAAACCTTAGTTGGCACCCTTGCCACCCAAATACTTCTTGCAGGAAAACCTATATCATCAGACTTCGCCAACAAACTATAAGCTTCCTTTACCCTGAATTGAACACTCTTTCCTTTCCTCCACATAACTGAGTCTTCCTCCAAGGAGGGTTTGAAACCCCTCAAAGAGTGGAGAAAGTCCCCCACCAACTCCAACTCCCAATCATTGAAATCCCTCACAAAGTGAAAGTTCCAATTTCCTTGACCCAATTCCTGATCCCACATTTCCTCAACCGTTGAGTTCCTTTGCGCAGCCATACCAAAGAGATGAGGGAAACACTGAGACAATGGAGCTTCTGAACACCACACATCTGTCCAAAATCTGATCCTGTTGCCTTTCCCTACTCGGAATGTCATGTTATCCCAACACCACTCTGATTCTTTCCAAATCTCCTTCCAAACCCCTACTCCAACCGCCCCATTTGCCGTTTTGGGCCTCCAATCAAGCCCCTCCTGCCCATACTTCACCTTGATCACTTGTCTCCACAAATTATCTTTGTCACAAGCATACCTCCATATCCACTTGCCAAGCAAAGCTTTGTTCAACAGAGCTAGCTTTCTAAGACCTAGCCCACCTTTATCCTTGTCTGTACAAACCACCCCCCATTTGACCAGATGAGCTTTTCCCTCCATATGTCCCCCTCCCCACAAAAAATCCCTTTGTAGTTTCTCAATCCTTCTAACCACTATCTTAGGCATTCTGAACAGGGACATTTGGTAGATTGGCATGCTAGCCAGAGTACTTTTTATTAAGGTGACTCTTCCACCTTTAGAAATATATTGTCGTTTCCAAAGAGCTAGTCGCCTCCTAACTCTCTCCTCCACCCCATCCCATATATAAGGCGCTCTGTTTGGAGCCCCTAGAGGGAGACCCAAGTACTGAGATGGTAAAGCCCCCACCCTGCAACCAAGCTCAACCGCCAACTCCTCCATCTCCATCACCTCTCCAACTGGAATGATTTCGCTCTTGGCTAAATTAATCCTTAGCCCTGAAGCCGCCTCAAACCAGAATAAAATCCAACTTAAGTGAGTGAGGTGATCCTTTCTAGCCTCACAAAATATAATTGTGTCATCAGCAAAAAACAAGTGAGAAATGTTCATTGGAGGACCACTTCCACCCCTGATGTTGCATCCTGATAAAAATCCCCCCTCCACAGCTCTCCTGATAAGAACATCTAGCACTTCCATCCCCATAATGAAAAGATAAGGAGACAAAGGATCCCCTTGTCTAAGACCTTTAGAGCTAGGGAAGAAACCTGCAGGCACTCCATTGACCAACACTGAGAATTTAGCTGAGGATATACAACTCCACATCCACCCCACCCACTTAGACCCAAAGCCCATCTTTTGTAACACCTTCAACAAGAACTTCCAATTAATGCTGTCGTAGGCTTTCTCTATATCCAATTTGCATATAATACCCCTTCCTTTTTGTTTCTGCCACGTGTCTATCACTTCATTTGCAATTAGAGACGCATCAAGGATTTGTCTTCCCCTCACAAAGGCATTCTGAGAAATGGAAACCACCTTGCCTACTACTTTCTTCAGTCTATTAGCTAGCACTTTAGCCAACAGCTTGTAAAGCCCCCCCAAGAGACTTATAGGTCTGAAATCTCTAAGATCCTCAGCCCCACATTTCTTAGGGATCAATACCAAGAAGGTATTGTTGAGGCTCTTAAGGAAAGAGCTGTGATCATAAAAGTCTTTGAACATTTCTAAAAGCTCCTCTTTAATGAATTCCCAACAGCTTTGCCAAAATGCCATAGTAAAGCCGTCCGGACCGGGGGCTTTATCCCCATTCATCTCCATCAAGGCCGCATGAATTTCATCTTCTGTAAAGGGCCTCTCCACGTACTCAGCCTCTTGTGGACTGATCTGGTCAAATTGAAGATTCCCTATGTCCGCCTTCCACCCCGTATCTTCTGAAAGCAAGCTTTGGAACTCATTAGCAATTCCTTCCCTGATATCCTTCTCCTCCACCAACCACACTCCATTGATCTTTATTCTCTCCAAAGAGCTATATCTACGGTGAGCACTTGCCATGCGGTGAAAGAAACCCGTGTTTCTATCCCCCTCCTTCAGCCATATTTCCCTAGAGAGCTGTCTCCAATGCGTTTCCTCCATTATCACCCATTTTCTATAATTATCCTTTGCCTCTTTCTTAAGCTCAATTTCCTCCACAGTCAGAATTCTTTCATTTTCCTCCCTATCCCAGAATTCCACCTGCTGTAAGGCTAAGGATTTGTTGCTCTCCAGCTGCCCAAAAACTTCTCTATTCCAGACTTTCAATTTCTGTTTTATTTCCTTCATCTTGGTAGCCAATCTGTAGCTAGCACTGCCCCTAACCTCAATTCCTTGCCACCAGCTGTGAACTAGATCATTGAAGCCCTCTACCTTCAGCCACATATTTTCAAATCTGAAGGGGGTTGGGCCCCGTCTTATCCCCCCCCCACTAACGAAATTGGAAAATGATCGGACACCGGACGGGGCAGCCTACACTGATTAATCCCATTGAATTGATCTATCCAACAAGGGGATACTAGGAACCTGTCCAATCTTGCCCAGGCCTGATTGTTCAGTCCCCCACTCCAAGTGAAATCACCCCCCTGAAGAGGAAGGTCCACCAGCCCCAGCTCATCAACAATTTCAGCAAATTTCCTCATTGCTGAATTTATTCCCCTCTGACTACTCCTTTCCCGTGGAAACAGGGTAATATTAAAATCCCCCCCTATACACCAGGGGTCTTCCCACAGCCCTCTTATCGCCCCAAGCTCATCCCATAAGGCATCCCTTTCCACTTTGGAAAACAAACCATACACTCCCGTAAAAGTCCATATAGCCCCATTCTCTACGTTCCGAAATCTGCAAGATAGCGTGAACTGACCCTCTTCCCAATCTATCATATTCAAGGTCCTTGTATCCCAACATATCAAGATTCCTCCTGAAGCCCCTTCCGCATTCACAGCTTTCCAAGCTAGGAATCTTCCGGATCCTAGGCTTCTTGCAATGCTGTCCGACATAGCTTGGATTTTTGTCTCCTGAATACAAATTACATCCACCCTCTGGTTCCTTATGAACGTCTTAATAACTTTCCGTTTAGAGCTATCATTTGCTCCCCTCACATTCCAACTCAGAATTTTCAACTTCATTGGGCAATCACAATCTGACGCCCTTTGCCCTGTACCGAGCCTTTCTGTTTAATTCCTCCCTCATAATTAATGGAGCATTCCAATCTTTTTAACTCCCTTTCAAATTTAGATTTGTCCAGTAGCTCTTTACTATGGATTTTCTCCCTTCTTTTTCTGATTTTGGTCAGGAAATTCAGAATTTCCTTCTCCAACCCCTCCGTGGAGAAGCCCAGGAATTGGCTGAATTTCACCAAGCCATTCTCCTCCCATTTATCCTCCTGCTCACCTCTCTCTGTTTGGGAATCACAAATATCTCCTATCCCAGCAATCCCCTTGCCCTTATCACTGTGGCTTATCTTTGCTCCCAGTTCCTTACCCCCACTTCTTCCTTCATTACAGCCCTCATACACCGTTAGCCACATGGTATTATCATCCCGATCCTCCTCATTCCAGTCCCCAGAATGATCGAAAAACTCCCCCCCGGGAGTCCGATCAAAATTAGAAGAGTTGAGAAGAGAGGTCCCCAAATCCCTTTTCCCCCAAGAGCACAATCCCATTCCATACCTCATTGCCTCCTCTTTAAGCGCCTTATCCGTTTCTGAAATCCCAGCCACGCCATATAGTTTCCTCAAATCTTCAGTCTCCCGTGCAACAAAAGGTTCAGGCACATGAGGATTACCTGGAGCTGTTCCCTTCTGCAGAGGATCCTTCTTCTGAGGGCTATTTCGGTCTTGGACTGCTGAGGAATTTGGGCCTTCCCTTTGCTTTATAACTAACTGAGGAAACTGGGCCTTTGGCGACATTGGGCCTTCATAAGAGCAGCCCACTTCATCACGTCTATGGGATGGGCCAGCTTCTGGGCTAACCGCCACACCTTTCAGCTTCAGGCCCAACACACCACTCTTCAGCCCAGGCCCTTCTCCCCCTCTTAGCTGCTTTGGGTTGACAGATGGGCTTAAGGAAGCTCCATTTGGGGCCCAAGAGCTGGAAGTCGGGCTTTGAGAAACCCGACCCGAACCACTCCTCTGCCCACCCGTCCCATCTTCTGACGTCTGCAGGGTCTCGAGACCCACACTCACCCACCCCTTCCTCACTCGCTTCTCCGCGCGTGAGATCTCCTTACCCCTGTCCTCACTGCTGTGACGACCATCACTATGTCTGCAACTCCTCCTTATCACCGGCCGACATTCCCACCACAACGATACAGCATAGACCTCGTCCTCCACTTCAACTTCTAGGACGTTCGGTTTAGCTTCGCCTCTTCCTCTCACCAATATTCTAGCCCACTGGAGCTCGCCCATCGTTCTCGTTTGGTCGTCGACTGTGATAAAGCCCCCACATTCATCCCCCACCTTCTTGAAGATCTCCGAACTCCAAAGCGAGACAGGGAGACCAAATAATCTCACCCAAATATCCTCGGGCTCTTCCTCCTCTGTCCAACATCCACTCCTTGGACTCCAAAAATCCAGCCCTAACTGAATCCCATCCATCCTGCGATTTCCAGAGGATACCACACGACGGGCCTCTTCCAAGTCTTCAAAGTCCAGCAAAACCCTTCCCTTACCCAACCTAGCCAGCCCTAAACTACCCTTAAGCTCCCACGATTCTGCCCAGCGTCGTCCCACCTTCTCAAGGTCATCGTCTTCCCCTGAGTTGTCTATTTTACTCGCCACCACACAATACTCCAACTTCTTGAGCAGATCCACTGATTCCTCCCTTTTCGCCTTCACTGTGATTACGTTTGTTTTACCCAAAAGAGCTCGTTTTGCTATTGAAGCATACGAACTCCCCCCAACAATCTTACCCGTATCCTTTACAACCTGGGTATTTGAACTACTACCAAAGGAGCCTACCATCTGGGTAAGCTTCTCCGCCATGGTCACCCATCCCCTTTTATCCCTTTTGCCTCTCGGGATGAAGACGCAGAACCATTTCTTCTCTAGGTCAGAGACCCCTAGCCGGATAAATCCCCCCGCTTCGTTTTTTCCTCGCGACATGGAGTACAGTCGGCCCTGCTCCTTCCATTCCCTTCCCCATCTTGCTTCTTTCTCATCCATTATACATAGATTCAGGCCTTCCAGGAAAAGCCCTAGTCCGTGCGCTCCCAAACGCACCCATGACGAAACCCCTCCCTTCTTCTCCACAATGATAACCTGGATTTTTCCTTTTCTATCTTCCCCGATAATCTCAAAAGCCTTTGATTCCACCGTGAAGCTATACTCCTTCCGTCTGCTTCGCGGCGCCGGCCCCTCCTCCCCCTCCTCACCATCGCACTCTCCTACGCAGTCTCTCTCGCCTCCTCTCGCTCTCTCTCTCTCACCCATTTTTTTCTGCAAATCGGTTTTCTATACTTTGGATTGCTCCATATTTTGAAGGAAAGAAGTCCGAAATGTTGGGTCAGTCAATTATATATATATATATATATATATATATATATATATATATATATATATATATATATATATATTTTGACCTTTGGTTGGCCTTGGCATACATTGTATGCTTTCTGCATCCTAGGTTGCAGCATGTTTATAAAAATGAACTATTTCGCCATACAATTCAAAGAAACATAAATTCACAATCATCCTTGTGAAAGAAAAAAACACTCAAAGCTTACCTGCCGAGGTTGCATTGGCCATGTCTGCAGGCCATATGGAGAACCAGAAGGCGGTGGCACACCTTGGGGTGCAGCTGAAAATGGCATGGCTGTTGGGGCCGTTTGCACTGGAGGACCTGGTGGAACATTGGGAGCTGTACTTCCAAGGAGAGTTCGCATGGTTGGAGGCTGGGAAGGTGCCTGAGTTGACATCATTGTAGGGGGAGGGCCAACTGGTGTTTGCATTGTATTGTCAGCCGAGGGATACCGAGGTCCACCTTGCAATGCTGCTGATGCAAACATAGGTGGCCCATTACTAGTGGGCCCACCAGGTGCACTTGAAGGGGGAATTATCGGACCTGTGGACAAAGGAGAAGATGCAAACACACCAGGTCGGGCAGCCACCGGGGGAATAACTGGGCCAGCTGAGAAACCAGAAGCTGGGAATGCACTAGGAGGTGCGGCAGAAGAGGAAGCGAATGCGCTGGGAGGTGCCCCAGAAGAGGTGGTAACTTGACCACCCATAGGAGAGGGAAAGGACCCAGTAGACGGTCTCGACCCAAAGGGCAGAGCCTGACTGATAGGATAACCAGAGGGCCTTCCTGGAGCCATATTCGGAGGGAATGTGGATTGTGGAGGTCCAGATGGAGCCATTCCTGGCCTTGCCAGAACACCTGACTGTGGCCCTGGAGATGGCCCGGGCCTAGAAACAGGCGCCCCTCTAGGAAAAGGAGCAGAGTGCTGAGGAGCTGAATAAGGGGCTGATGAATGGGAAGGTGGGGATTGAATATAAGAGGGAGGAGGTCTAGGGGTAGAATTGGGCACAGAAGGTGGCCGATTAATTTGCAGGTTTTGCATATTTTCAGCTAACAAATCAGGGGTTCTTTGATAATTAGGATTGTAATTAGGTGGTGGTGGCGGTGTATTCGTGGCTCTAGGTGCCCCTGGGGGGACAGGAGCTGCCATTGTTAAATCAAATCGAACCAACAGATTCCTTCTTCAATAAATCACACTAAATTCGCCGAAAAGACTCTAACAACATGCGATCCAAATCTACAAATCGAGAAACAAAACAAATAAAATTTCCAATAAACCTAACAAAAATCACAATCAATAAACAAACAATATAGATACCATCAAGATTTCATCCCCATGTACAATCAAATCAATAAACGAATTTAAATAAAATCAGAAAAAAGAACCTAGAATCGGACAGATCGGATCTGTCAATCGAACATCAATCCAACAACAATTAGGGTTTGGATCGGGGCCGATCGCGATAAGGGTTTTGCGGAGGGAGATCTCCGAATAAATTAGGGTTTTGCAGGAGAGGGGAAGAGTGCGGAAATGAGATCGGGGAAGAAAGAAGAAGATGGCAGGGGGTTATGTAGATATCTATATGTATGTATATAAAAGTACAGAACGAATGGTTTCTCCCTGCATTTTCTAAGGAATCAAACAGGCAAAAAAAAAAAAATACATAACAGAATAAAATCCCAATTAACGGAAAATTACCTAATAACGATAGAAAAAAGAGAAAATCTGATTGCTAACTCTGGAAATCTCTTTGCCGCTTGAGAGTTACGATCAGACTTCAAATAGGTCCAGAAAAACTCTCCCTTCTCTCTCCAGACATTACTGACATAACTGTGTCTTTCTCCGTTTCTCTTTTTTTCCAAAAAAAATATATATTATATTTATATATATTTTTTAATAATTGTTACTCAAAATTATAAAATTAATATTAAATTTATTTATTTTTAAATTTAAAATTTCAATTTTTTACCGAAAAACAATTAATATTAGAAAAATTATTTTTCATAAATTTTCAAATTTTAATTTATTACCATAGAGGAAAACAAATATAAACTAATAATAATCAATTGAAAATTGAAAATTTTTAATTAGAGCCTCGAAATATAATTTACACTTACCTAAATATCCACTCGAATTAACCATTTTAATTAATTTAAAAAATAAAAAATTAGAATATGATAATCATCCCTAAATTAAAATTTTAGAAAATAATTGATTAATCGAACACATATTTCAATCACAAATTTATAAATTCAAAGGTTTTCAAACATAGTTTTAACAAGAAAACATAATTAGAAATCTTAATTATTATCCATTATCAATTTATTATTAATTACATAATTAATTATTATAAAAAATTTATTCTCATAAAAAAAAATTGCTATGGATATGGAAACATATTAAATTAATTAAAGAATATATTTGATAGTAATTATAGGAAATATTTTAGGTTGAAAAGAGTTTTTTTTTTAAAATAATAATAATAGTGATATTTGGTTTTCATAAAATCAAAGAGAAAATGTAAAGAAAATAAAAAGTAGAAAAAAATTAAAAATAAATTTTAAATTAATAAAGTATTTTTATTCGCTACTTCAAATTTATTTCACTTGTTTTGAATCTTTCGTATTAATATTAAATAATTTGAAAATATGTAAGTTGCTCACTAATTTTAATTATATTTGATTTAAAAAAAAAAAATCCATGGGATAACCAATTATAATAAAATCATTTTCTCTTTTTAATATTTTCCGGGAATTTGAAAAAATTTATAAAATTTTTTAGAGTCCATTTGGCAAATTATAGAAAACACTTTTTAACTTAAAAAATGTTTTAAAAAATAATTATATATTTAACCTAATTTATAAAATACTTTTAAAAATATAAAAAAAATCACTTGAAATAGTAAAAAAAACACTTACAATATTTTTTGGAGAAACAGTTGATTGGTGCTTTTTATAAAAACACTTTTAAAGAAAATATTTTAAAAACATTTCAAATAAAAACACTATCAATGCACTCTTGAGCCCGTTTGACGGTGATTTTAAGAAGAGTTTTTAACTTTTTTAACAATTAAAATTTTGTATCATTAAAGTATTAGAAAGACTATAAACATTTTTTTAAATTACTACGAAATAAACTTTTAAAAATTTGAAAAATCACTTGTAAATGATTTTTCTAAAAACACTTTTATAGAAAACATTTTACTAAAAATACTTCAAGTAAAAATACTATCAAATTCATTCAAAAAAATGTGTTTGATAATAATTATAAGAAATGTTTTTAATTTTTTTAATATTTAAAAAATACAATTTATTAATGTTACGAATTTTAGAATTGCTTCCTAAAATCGCTTTACCAAACGGATTTTAAAGGTGCCAGATAAGCTGCACATCAGAGTTCAGTGGAAGGCCGGCCACCACATGCTCGCCATTGGGCCTTACCACTGCTTCTGGGCTTGCTACTGGGTCTGCTGTGGGGATCGCATGTTTTCCTAGCCTATACTAACTTTTTAAAGACTTAAACAAGTAGCCCCCATTTGCTCCAAACCCAAACACTAATAGAAAAATATTTTGGGCTGAGTTCAGGGCCAAGCCCCATTTACGAATGGATTAAAGCCGAAGCCCATTAAATTACTTAAACACGCCTGACCCAACTCTCCCGATTCTTAGAATAAGATGGGGCATGGTCCAGCCCTTGGTTGGGAAATTTTTTCCAGAAAAGTATTCTAATTAGTCAAATAATTTAAATTTTCTCACATTAATCAGAGTATTAACATCAATTTGATATATTTCCATGTTGGGCATGATGTAATTGTATCTTTGTCCACAAATTTTTTTTTAACAAAGGCATATAATATGGACATTTTGGACAGCCACAGATCAGCTGTCCATATGTGACAAATTTCCAGGTTCTATACACCATAACCTACTGCCCTTAATTCTCTCTGGATATCCTAGAAAAATGTATTTTCTAGCTCTCAATTCTGTCTTGTCTTTACCTAATGTGGGCATAAGGTGTACAACGAAGCATCTTTCAATTGCTACAGTCTACTTTTGTATCTGTCCGTAATTCTTGGGGTGTTTTGAACCCAATGGCTGATGTAGGGCACCTGTTGATCAAGTAAACTAAGTCATCACTGCTTTCGCCCGGGAAGTACTTGGCAAACCTGCATTCAACAACAGAGAGCTGACTCTTTCTGAAATTGGTCTATTCATATCATGAACTAATCCATTTTATTGCGCCAAAACAGGTAAAACTTGATTCTCCTTGATTTTCTAAGCACACAATGCTCACAAAACTCAAGTTTTTCAATCCTTTCCCTACAAAATAAACCCTGCCTCTGTAATTGATACAATCCCCTTTCACTCACATGCTACAACTTAATTTTGTTAAGATCATTCTTCATTACGGGATCAACCTTACCAACTGCTGTTTCTCCGATCAATGAGTGCAAACCCTTTTTTTTTTTATTCCAAAGTTTCATTAATTTTCAGCTTTAAATGTACAACCACTTTGATCAAGCATTACAAGAGAGAACGTTTCTCTTTAGCTGGGGAACATAGCTCACCTCTTGCAGAACTCTTTCAAAGACATCAAATATTCTGATTCTAATTGACCCAATACCAATGACCTTGCAAGCTTTGTTATTCCCAAGCAACGAGGTTCCTCCATCCCACCTTTTAGCTGAACACAGGGAAAAGCAACCAGAGTAATCAAATCTTTGCTTCAATCAACCTCTGAAACCTCTAAAACCTCTATGAGATCATACCCATCAAAAGCCATAGTTAACAACTGTCAGAGTTACACCCCATATATATATACATGTGTTCCACAATCCTCAGTATGAGCTCCAAAACCACACTACATTTTTAATACGAAAGTAAATGCTACTTTAAGACCCTTTAAATAAATAAACTAATGGTAAATGACAATCATAGTGAGAGTTAAAATGCATATAGCAAAGCTCAAACTAAGAAAAAAAGTGAGCCTTTTTTTCACATAACCATAGTCAGTCAAGCAAGGCCATCTCTGAATAGTGAGAAATGATGTAAAGTTCCATAAAATAAATAACCACCTTGACTTAGAGGACTTCCAATGTTACATCAACTAGATTAATAATATTTCAAAATACCTAAAATTCTGGTTCTGTCTCCTCCAGACTCGGGAAATTAGTGTGATAATTTGGAGTTCCATTTGCACTAGCTAGGTTCAAATCCATGAAAAGGGACACTCTTGTGTCACCCTATTTATTAGTTGTGCAATATCCAGAATGAGTGTATTCTGGTTTTGATTTTCTCCACGATATCCACGAGTGACCAAACAAATTCCTCTGGGAGAATAAGAGGCCCCAACAAGTAGAGGAGACTTGGGAAGAGACAGCCAATAAAACAAACCATGATAGCAAGCTCCATTGAGTGTGATAGAACAGTGAACAATCCAGTAAGGAATGCCAGTCCCATTGAGGCAAGTGACATCCATAACAACTGCAAGGCAATGAAGTGCAGATTCCATTTACTTTTCTCATCATTCCAAGATGATGTGAAAAGAATCACTGCAGCAGTCATGGATGTAGTCATAGCTACTGCATCAGTGACAATAAAAGCTTTGAATGCTGCTTTCCTTGTTAGCACTACCATCCCTTGATGTGGACCTTCACTTTGGATCCCCCCTAGAAGGGTGAATGTCGCTATAAATGTGACTGTTGCAACTAATGTTGCCATTACTATGAGGGTGCCGACCATTTCTTTACGCCTTTTGTCCCGTATTGATTCTATTATAAGATCTTCTTGTTATAGGATTCCCTCTAACTTTTTAGCTTGCTTTGCACTAACCGCCTTCAGAATTTCAATGGTCCGTTGCTGCAACAGAGGAGGCCATAAATGAAAGCTCTTTTCTGGTAAGGTTAGTAGTGAACTATTATTACAGAAGAGTATACTAAAAGTAGTTTGAAAACCTTTTAACACATCAAACACATTTCCTTTTTATAGTAAACAACTAAAAGATGTAATTGTCTCAAATTGTCCCTTGGAAGGGATGACTTTTTCTATATTTTTAGTTATTTGTCTTTCCTTTGAAATAGAAAAGAATTATATGTACCTTTTTTGCTTCTATCTTTTCATCACGAGCACAACTAGTCTCGTTTGGAGTTGCTTGGGCTTGATTCCCATCCGTGCCTTCATTTCCTTCATTACTTGGTGAAACAAGTTGCCAAAAGTTAGAGACAATGTTCATTTCTACTATTTGATTGCAATGAGAAATGGAAAGGCATTTGTGAGACTGAGAGAAAGCAGAATGCTTATCCATTTATTCATACCTGAAATTTCCTAGCGATACCCAGGGCTGTTTCACCTTTTTTATTGATTGTCGTAGTATCCATATTTCCTGTTTGGACAAGAGTACTTACGATGCTGCTGTGCAATTTTGCTGCTGCAAGATGCAAAGGGGTGTTTCCATCCTCATCGGTCTCATTCAATAGATCATTCACCATGACACATATTTTGAATATATCAAACAACTTTAAGATGTCCATTTTGGGCTGCTACATGAAGGATATTTTGGTGGTGATTGTTGAGTAATTCGACCCAATAGCGGCAGCGCTTGACAAACAATTTCAATACATTCAGATGCACATTTTCTGCAGCCATATGAGCCGGTGTTGCTAAATTGCCATCGAGGAAAGATCCATTGGAAGGTTTTAGTTGTAGTAAATGATCGACCAAGGCTAAGGCACCGGAGGCTGCAACATAGTGAAGAGGACTTCTTCCGCAGCTATCTTGTTCATTCACCAGTTTCGGCATATCTTGGAGTATAATTTTCATAGTCCCTTAAAAGGTAAAAAGTTCAATTAGGAGACAAAAGGTCACGTGTTAAATAGATATAAAGAAAAAAATTAGAAATTTCCTAGATCACACAAATTTATTAGTTGTGCAATATCCAGAATGAGTGTATTTTGGTTTTGATTTTCTCTATGATATCCACGAGTGACCAAACAAATTCCTTTGGGAGAATAAGAGGCCCCAGCAAGTAGAGGAGACTTGGGAAGAGACAACCAATAAAACAAACCACGATAGCAAGCTCCATTGAGTTTGATAGAACAGTGAACAGTCCAGTAAGGAATGCCAGTCCCATTGAGGCAAGTGACATCCATAACAATTGCAAGGCAATGAAGTGCAGATTCCATTTATTTTTCTCATCATTCAAAGATGATGTGAAAAGAATCACTGCAGCGGTCATGGATGTAGTCATAGCTACTGTATCAGTGACAATAAAAGCTTTGAATGCTGCTTTCCTTGTTAGCACTGCCATCCCTTGATGTGGACCTTCACTTTAGATCCCCCTAGAAGGGTGAATGCCGCTGTAAATGTGACTGTTGCAACTAATGTTGCCATTACTATGAGGGTGCCGACCATTTCTTTACGCCTCTTTTCCCGTATTGATTCTATTATAAGATCTTCTTGTTATAGGATTCCCTCTAACTTTTTAGCTTGCCTTGCACTTGCTGCCTTCAGAATTTCAATGGTCCGTTGCTGCAACAGAGGAGGCCATAAATGAAAGCTCTTTTCTGGTAAGGTTAGTAGTGAACTATTATTACAGAAGAGTATACTAAAAGTAGTTTGAAAACCTTTTAACACATCAAACACATTTCATTTTTATAGTAAACAACTAAAAGATGTAATTGTCTCAAACTGTCCCTTGGAAGGGATGACTTTTTCTATATTTTTAGTTATTTGTCTTTCCTTTAAAATAGAAAAGAATTATATGTACCTTTTTTGCTTCTATCTTTTCATCACGAGCACAACCAGTCTCGTTTGGAGTTGCTTGGGCTTGATTCCCATCCGTGCCTTCATTTCCTTCATTACTTGGTGAAACAAGCTGCCAAAAGTTAGAGACAGTGTTCATTTCTACTATTTGATTGCAATGAGAAATGGAAAGGCATTTGTGAGACTGAGAGAAAGCAGAATGCTTATCCATTTATTCATACCTGAAATTTCCTAGCGATACCCAGGGTTGTTTCACATTTTTTATTGATTGTCGTAGTATCCATATTTCCTGTTTGGACAAGAGTACTTACGATGCTGCTGTGCAATTTTGCTGCTGCAAGATGCAAAGGGGTGTTTCCGTCCTCATCGGTCTCATTCAATAGATGATGCGACTCATGGTAGCTTAGCTTTAAAGGCGTATCAACAAAATTTATACCTTAGATACTATTACTAAAGTAGCCAAGCTACTATAGCATAGTGGTTCTAGGATCGTTCACTGGGAAGGGTTTTCGCAAACACAAGTGATATTCAAATTAGGAAAATAGGTGATTTTTTTATGGATGTTAGCTTTAAAAGAAGATGTAAATGTTTTAAAAAGATTTAAACTAATTTAAGCTAACATTAAAGACTAAAATGAAAGGGTGTAAAAACAAGTTTCTCAAAGATAGGATAGCTATGCTCTGGCTCTTATGCAAATTGGAAATCTCAGGATAGGCTCCTCGCGTTGGGGTTGCAACTATGGTGATGCTTGCTTCCCGAACCGGTATGGATTTAGCAAATCAAGTTTTAATCCTTTAAAATGGCAAAACAGATGGTAGTGAATTTCATCAATGGTTATTCACCTTAGACTTCTTTTGAATGGCTTGTAAGAGATAACTAATGGTCTAAAGCCAAAAGCTTACCAAATATTGGCAACTCAAAGTCATTCCAAGTGATAAACTCACCTTTCAATGGCCATTGAAATTGGTTCTAACGGATTAATGCAAAACTTGGAATTGAAAACCTCACCTTCCAATAGCTCGTAGGAGATAACTAATGGATAGAAATCCAAAAGCTTATCAAGTATTGGCCGTTGGAAGTTGTCCAAAGGAAATAAAAACCAAACTTTGCATTAATGAACCATTAATGAAAAACGACTATCTTACCTTCCGGGTGTGAGAAATTTCCATGGGATTGCATCCAAGCCATCACATAACATCCATACTTTGAGAAACTTAAAAGGTTTTAGCTTCTCATCCTTGGGGATTTCATCCACCAAGGATGTTGGCTACTAAGAAAATAGAAATGGGGAAGAACCAGAGAAGAGAGAAAAACAAAGCTTTATATATTTCTATATCTATATTACATATATGTTTCAACGGATGCAAGGGAGTATATATAGAGAAGTTTTTCCAACCTTCCTAGCTAAGAAATCTTATGATTGGTGGATTACAAGGAGAAGAATGAAAATTTATACAAAAATATCCAAAAGAAAAGATCTCGTGTGGAGTCGGCAGAAACAGGGGAAAATTCGCACCATGCAAGGGGTGTGCGAAATTTTCGCACAGCTGAGGGGGTGTGCGAGTGGTGTGCGAGTTTCGCACACCATTCGCACACCATTCGCACACCTGGAGCAGTTGTCTTCCGAAGGCCATATCTTCCTTGTTTTAGCTCCAAATCGTACACGGTTTGAAGCGTTGAATTCTTGACTTCCTGAGCTTTGAAATGGTATATAGCATGTAGAAAATGGCCTTCGGGAAGTGCTCCAAAAGTGTGAAAGAAGACTGTAGCTGTTGTCCTCTATTTTCCTCTTTGCTTCTCTTTGCGTCTCTTTGCTTCTCTTTGCTTCTCTCCTTTTGTTGGCTTGCTTTGGTGTAGCTAAAAGCTTGCTTTAACTTTTCCAAGTAGCTCCTCCATCATTTGGCATGCTTGAATTGATTCATAAGCTGATATAAACATGTAAACTTGCCACAAAATGGTTAAAACAATTTACTAAGGACCTTAATGAATTAATTGGGTTAAATGAATATGATTACTACTCAAAGGTGCTTAAAACCATTATAATTAGGTCTACAAAATAACACTTTTTGGTAGTAATCAATAGATCATTCACCACGAACATATTTTGAATATATCGAACAACTTCAAGATGTCCATTTTGGGCTGTTACATGAAGGATATTTTGGTGGTGATTGTTGAGTAATTCGACCCAATAGCGGCAGCGCTTGACAAACAATTTCAATACATTTAGATGCCCATTTTCTGCAGCCATATGAGCCGGTGTTGCTAAATTGCCATCGAGGAAAGATCCATTGGAAGGTTTTAGTTGTAGTAAATGATCGACCAAGGCTAAGACACCGGAGGCTACAACATAGTGAAGAGGACTTCTTCCGCAGCTATCTTGTTCATTCACCAGTTTCGGCATATCTTGGAGTATAATTTTCATAGTCTCTTAAAAGGTAAAAAGTTCAATTAGGAGAAGAGTTGACACGTGTTAAATAGATATAAAGAAAAAAATTAGAAATTTCCTAGATCACACAAATTTATTAGTTGTGCAATATCCAGAATGAGTGTATTTTGGTTTTGATTTTCTCTATGATATCCACGAGTGACCAAACAAATTCCTCTGGGAGAATAAGAGGCCCCAGCAAGTAGAGGAAACTTGGGAAGAGACAACCAATAAAACAAACCACGATAGCAAGCTCCATTGAGTTTGATAGAACAGTGAACAGTCCAGTAAGGAATGCCAGTCCCATTGAGGCAAGTGACATCCATAACAACTGCAAGGCAATGAAGTGCAGATTCCATTTATTTCTCTCATCATTCCAAGATGATGTGAAAAGAACCACTGCAGCGGTCATGGATGTAGTCATAGCTACTGTATCAGTGACAATAAAAGCTTTGAATGCTGCTTTCCTTGTTAGCACTGCCATCCCTTGATGTGGACCTTCACTTTGGATTCCCCCTGGAAGGGTGAATGCCGCTGTAAATGTGACTGTTGCAACTAATGTTGCCATTACTATGAGGGTGCCGGCCATTTCTTTACGCCTCTTGTCCCGTATTGATTCTATTATAAGATCTTCTTGTTCTAGGATTCCCTCTAACTTTTTAGCTTGCCTTGCACTTGCTGCCTTCAGAATTTCAATGGTCCGTTGCTGCAACAGAGGAGGCCATAAATGAAAGCTCTTTTCTGTTAAGGTTAGTAGTGAACTATTATTACAGAAGAGTATACTAAAAGTAGTTTGAAAACCTTTTAACATATCAACCACATTTCATTTTTATAGTAAACAACTAAAAGATGTAATTGTCTTAAACTGTCCCTTGGAAGGGATGACTTTTTCTATATTTTTAGTTATTTGTATTTCCTTTAAAATAGAAAAGAATTATATGTACCTTTTTTGCTTCTATCTTTTCATCACAAGCACAACCAGTCTCGTTTGGAGTTGCTTAGGCTTGATTCCCATTCGTGCCTTCATTTCCTTCATTACTTGGTGAAACAAGCTGCCAAAAGTTAGAGACAATGTTCATTTCTACTATTTGATTGCAATGAGAAATGGAAAGGCATTTGTGAGACTGAGAGAAAGCAGAATGCTTATCCATTTATTCATACATGAAATTTCCTAGCGACACCCAGGGCTGTTTCACCTTTTTTATTGATTGCCGTAGTATCCATATTTCCTGTTTGGACAATAGTACTTATGATGTTGCTGTGCAATTTTGCTGCTGCAAGATGCAAAGGGGTGTTTCCGTCCTCATCGGTCTCATTCAATAGATCATTCACCATGAACATATTTTGAATATATCGAACAACTTTAAGATGTCCATTTTGGGATGCTACATGAAGGATATTTTGGTGGTGATTGTTGAGTAATTCGACCCAATAGCGGCAGCACTTGATAAACAATTTCAATACATTCAGATGCCAATTTTCTGCAGCCATATGAGCCGGTGTTGCTAAATTGCCATCGAGGAAATATCTATTGGAAGGTTTTAGTGTTAGTAAATGATCGACCAAGGCTAAAGCACCGGAGACTGCAACATAGTAAAGAAGACTTCTTTCGCAGCTATCTTGTTCATTCACCAGTTTCGACATATCTTGGAGTATAATTTTCATAGTCCCTTAAAAGGTAAAAAGTTCAATTAGGAGACAAAAGGTCACGTGTTAAATAGATATTAAGAAAAAAAATTAGAAATTTCCTAGATCACACAAATTTATTAGTTGTGCAATATCCAGAATGAGTGTAATTTGGTTTTGATTTTCTCTACAATATCCACGAGTGACCAAACAAATTCCTTTGGGAGAATAAGCGGCCCCAGCAAGTAGAGGAGACTTGGGAAAAGACAACCAATAAAACAAACCACGATAGCAAGCTCCATTGAGTTTGATAGAACAATGAACAGTCCAGTAAGGAATGCCATTCCCATTGAGGCAAGTGACATCCATAACAACTGCAAGGAAATGAAGTGCAGATTCCATTTATTTGTCTCATCATTCAAAGATGATGTGAAAAGAATCACTGCAGCGGTCATGGATGTAGTCATAGCTACTGTATCAGTGACAATAAAAGCTTTGAATGCTGCTTTCCTTGTTAGCACTGCCATCCCTTGATGTGGACCTTCACTTTGGATCCCCCCTGGAAGGGTGAATGCCGCTGTAAATGTGACTGTTGCAACTAATGTTGCCATTACTATGAGGGTGCCGACCATTTCTTTACGCCTCTTGTACCGTATTGATTCTATTATAAGATCTTTTTGTTCTAGGATTCCCTCTAACTTTTTAGCTTGCCTTGCACTTGCTGCATTCAGAATTTCAATGGTCCGTTGCTACAACAGAGGAGGCCATAAATGAAAGCTCTTTTCTGTTAAGGTTAGTAGTGAACTATTATTACAGAAGAGTATACTAAAAGTAGTTTGAAAACCTTTTAACACATCAAACACATTTCATTTTTATAATAAGCAACTAAAAGATGTAATTATCTCAAACTGTCCCTTGGAAGGGATGACTTTTTCTATATTTTTAGTTATTTGTATTTCCTTTAAAATAGAAAATAATTATATGTACCTTTTTTGCTTCTATCTTTTCATCACGAGCACAACCAGTCTCGTTTGGAGTTGCTTGGGCTTGATTCCCATTCGTGCATTCATTTCGTTTATTACTTGGTGAAACAAGCTGCCAAAAGTTAGAGACAATGTTCATTTCTACTAGTTGATTGCAATGAGAAATGGAAAGGCATTTGTGAGACGGAGAGAAAGCAGAATGCTTATCCATTTATTCATACCTGAAATTTCCTAGCGACACCCAGGGATGTTTCACCTTTTTTATTGATTGCCGAAGTATCCATATTTCCTGTTTGGACAAGAGTACTTACGATGCTGCTGTGCAATTTTGCTGCTGCAAGATGCAAAGGGGTGTTTCTGTCCTCATCGGTCTCATTCAATAGATCATTCACCATGAACATATTTTGAATATATCGAACAACTTTAAGATGTCCATTTTGGGCTGCTACATGAAGGATATTTTGGTGGTGATTGTTGAGTAATTCGATCCAATAGCGGCAGCGCTTGACAAACAATTTCAATACATTCAGATGCCCATTTTCTGCAGCCATATGAGCCGGTGTTGCTAAATTGCCATCGAGGAAAGATCCATTGGAAGGTTTTAGTTGTAGTAAATGATCGACCAAGGCTAAGGCACCGGAGGCTGCAACATAGTGAAGAGGACTTCTTCCGCAGCTATCTTGTTCATTCACCAGTTTCGGCATATCTTGGAGTATAATTTTCATAGTCCCTTAAAAGGTAAAAAGTTCAATTAGAAGACAAAAGGTCACGTGTTAAATAGATATAAAGAAAAAAATTAGAAATTTCCTAGATCACACAAATTTATTAGTTGTGCAATATCCAGAATGAGTGTATTTTGGTTTTGATTTTCTCTACGATATCCACGAGTGACCAAACAAATTCCTCTGGGAGAATAAGAGGCCCCAGCAAGTAGAGGAGTCTTGGGAAGAGACAACCAATAAAACAAACCACGATAGCAAGCTCCATTGAGTTTGATAGAACAGTGAACAGTTCAGTAAGGAATGCCAGTCCCATTGAGGCAAGTGACATCCATAACAACTGCAAGGCAATGAAGTGCAGATTCCATTTATTTCTCTCATCATTCCAAGATGATGTGAAAAGAACCACTGCAGCGGTCATGGATGTAGTCATAGCTACTGTATCAGTGACAATAAAAGCTTTGAATGCTGCTTTCCTTGTTAGCACTGCCATCCCTTGATGTGGACCTTCACTTTGGATTCCCCCTGGAAGGGTGAATGCCGCTGTAATGTGACTGTTGCAACTAATGTTGCCATTACTATGAGGGTGCCGGCCATTTCTTTACGCCTCTTGTCCCGTATTGATTCTATTATAAGATCTTCTTGTTCTAGGATTCCCTCTAACTTTTTAGCTTGCCTTGCACTTGCTGCCTTCAGAATTTCAATGGTCCGTTGCTGCAACAGAGGAGGCCATAAATGAAAGCTCTTTTCTGTTAAGGTTAGTAGTGAACTATTATTACAGAAGAGTATACTAAAAGTAGTTTGAAAACCTTTTAACATATCAACCACATTTCATTTTTATAGTAAACAACTAAAAGATGTAATTGTCTTAAACTGTCCCTTGGAAGGGATGACTTTTTCTATATTTTTAGTTATTTGTATTTCCTTTAAAATAGAAAAGAATTATATGTACCTTTTTTGCTTCTATCTTTTCATCACAAGCACAACCAGTCTCGTTTGGAGTTGCTTAGGCTTGATTCCCATTCGTGCCTTCATTTCCTTCATTACTTGGTGAAACAAGCTGCCAAAAGTTAGAGACAATGTTCATTTATACTATTTGATTGCAATGAGAAATGGAAAGGCATTTGTGAGACGGAGAGAAAGCAGAATGCTTATCCATTTATTCATACTTGAAATTTCCTAGTGATACCCAGGGCTGTTTCACATTTTTTATTGATTGTCGTAGTATCCATATTTCCTGTTTGGATAAGAGTACTTACGATGCTGCTGTGTAATTTTGCTGCTGCAAGATGCAAAGGGGTGTTTCCGTCCTCATCGGTCTCATTCAATAGATCATTCACCATGAACATATTTTGAATATATCGAACAACTTTAAGATGTCCATTTTGGGCTGCTACATGAAGGATATTTTGGTGGTGATTGTTGAGTAATTTGATCCAATAGCGGCAGCGCTTGACAAACAATTTCAATACATTCAGATGCCCATTTTTTGCAGTCATATGAGCCGGTGTTGCTAAATTACCATCGAGGAAAGATCCATTGGAAGGTTTTAGTTGTAGTAAATGGTCGACCAAGGCTAAGGCACCGGAGGCTGCAACATAGTGAAGAGGACTTCTTCCGCAGTTATCTTGTTCATTCACCAGTTTTTGCATTTCTTCGAGTATAATTTTCATAGTGTCTGAGAAGGTAAAAAGTTCAATTAGGAGACAAAAGGACACGTGTTAAATAGATATTACGAAAAAAATTAGAAATTTCCTAGATCACACAAATTTCTACTTGTGTGCTAACAAACAATTGGGGAATTGTGGTTGAGTGATATAAATGAAAACGTCGGATGAAACCAACCAAGAGGATCAAAGCCTAAAAAAGGAAAAAAAAAAAAAAAAAGAGAAAGAATCTTACTCAAATCACCTATCAGAATGGCCCTGTGGAGAATCGTCTGGCCATCGGAACTTCTATGGAGAAGAGAATAGGGATTTGAATTTGGTAAGATAGTTTTCACAATTTCACTTGCCTTTGCATCAACAACCATAAAAAGTGGAGACTCCCCAGCATTGTTGAGTGAAACAAGCAGATCTGAGTTATTTGCTTCTACTAATACAAGCAGAGTAGAATGGTGACCATTTCTAACAGCTTCATGTAATGGCGTGTTGCCTTCCATGTTTCTCATTCTCAGTACCTGTTGTATCCCTCCAGTTTCAACGTCTGTGGACTCGGTCACCCAATCAATAAGAAATTTTACCACATGAACATGGCCAGATCTAGCTGCAATGTGAAGTGGGGTTTCATGTTTAGAGTTCTCAGTGAGAAGTGAAGCTGGCGTACCCTTACTGAGTAACGCTTCCACCATTTTCTTGTTCCCTACTTTTGCAGCAATATGAAGCGTTGTGTTCTTCCTGTGACTTGAGTCAAAGCTGACGTGTAAGTTCAGGTTATTGATCTCATCGTGATCTACGGCTACGGCTACGGCTATCGCCTGATGCACGCGCTGGATCAAGATGTCGAAAACCACTGAAACCAAAGCATCGGTCATTGTCTCTACCACATGCCCTCTCTCACATACATTTAGAATGACCTAGAAAAACCAAGTCATTGTTAAATCTTGACTAATACTTATTTTTATTAATCTTAAATAAGACATTTATTTATTAAATATTAAATCTTCATAGGTAAAATATTATAGATAAATAAAATAATTACAAAATATTTACTATAAAAAATTAGTCATCTATGTAGGGTCATAGTTATAACATACACTCTAGGTAAATAAGATAAAAAACTATTAAGATTAAAAATAAAGTAACTATTTTGACTTAATATTTAAAAGTTATTTTTAACTTTAAGTTGTGATATTTTAAGTTATTTTATTAAGTATGTTTAATTTACTTAATAATTTAATTAGTGTGATCAATTGGTTAACCTTTGGTATTTTGCTGATTATACCTTAGGTACTATTACCTTAATTGACCTTAGAAAAAAAAAAAGAATTTCTTGTGGTTTAAAGAAATGGATAAGAGTCAAAGGAAAGGGAATTAAAGCAAAAGAAAGAGGTTTATCCCGATGTTTACTTGTTTGACACTCCAAAGTACATGGAATTTCGATCGGTGATGATTCTGGGAATTTCTTTCCATTTTAATTGTTTTTTTCATAATTTATGTCAATTCTAATTGAAAATAGTATTTACATACTTTTTTTTTTTTGTATTTGAAGTTTACAAAATTAATCTTAAAATTATAGAAAATGTAAAATGTAAACTATTTCATTCGTATTTCAACTTAAAAAAAAAAAAAACAAAAGAAAATTAACAAAATGTAAGTGAAAATATTTTGTCCAATATTTCTATAAAATATAAATGAAAATAATATGATGGATGATGTTGTACTCCTTACAAATGAATTTTCATTTATTAAGCTTTCAAATTTATTGTGACCCACCAAAAATAGTATTTATAACAACCAATTGTACCAATTAAGATATTTATTTTTATTAACTAATATTTTGACTAATATTTTGATATTAACTAATATTTATTTTTATGAATCTTAAATAAGACATTTATTTATTAAATGTTAAATATTCATAGGTAAAATATTATAGATACATGAAATAGTTACAAAATATTTACTATAAAAAATTAGCCATCTATGTAGAGTCATAGTTATAATACAAACTCTTATAATATGTGGGTAAATAAGATAAAAAAATATTAAGATTAAAAATAAAGTAACTATTTTGACTTAATATTTAAAAGTTATTTTTAACTTTAAGTTGTGATATTTTAAGTTATTTTACTAAGTATGTTTAATTTATTTAATGATTTATAAAACACGCTCCTAAAGTTAAAAATAATTTTAAGTATTAACTTAAAATAATTAACTTATTTTTAATCTTAAATATTTTTTTTTGTCTCATTTGTCCATATTTAGTGAAAATATATTTTACAATCATGACTTTACAGTCATAACTTATCTTTTATAATAAATGTTTTTGTTTGTTATCTTATTCATCTATGATACTTTAAATAAGAATTTTTAAGAAATAAATTTATTTTTTAAGATTAATGAAAGGATAAATATTAATTAAAATTAACAAAGGTAGCTATGTCACTTTGATGATGGAGAATAAATTTTAATTAAGTTTATCAATCAATCTTACTATTTAAAGTAAAAATTAAGTAATAAGTTTTAAGTTAACTTATATCATTAAATAATAAATACTAGGTTTTACCAAACATCGTTCGAGTCAATTTGTGTTGTCAACTCATAAGTTCATATCACATTTGATTAAAGAGGAGGTCTTACTACAACATCCAAATGTATTATGTCAATACCATCCAAAAATTACTATCAATTAAGGAGGTCTCAACCTCCGGTGTGTCATTACTATATATCAATCATATTACTTATCTAATATTCCTTTCAGTTATATATGGGTGGTATTGTTTTGAATCTTGGTCTAAATTGACTTGTCATATTTTGTATTGTCTCATTGGATTGATGAGTTTTAATTGTTTATACTCTTATCCCTTTTGTTTAAATATTTATTCAATGGAATAGATTTGACTTTATTTTTACCTTTGCCCCATTTCTTTATATATTTGTTTAGTGACCCATTTCTTTATATATTTGTTTAGTGACGTAAATTTCCCCATATATTTTTAATTACTCGATTGATAATAATTTATCCCATTCGTTTATACATTTGTTTAATGATATAGATTTCACTTATTATACATTCATTCAATAATACAAATTTTACCCTATGTTTTCAATATTGGTATCTCATTAATAACATTTTCCTAGCGAGGAGGTAAGAGGGGAATCAAAGGGATAAATTTATGCCTCAAACCTTTTCTAGACAAATAATGATCAAATGATATCCCACTTTTTACCTCTTGATTGGTTTTGAAAAAGTAATCAATTCTACAAGTCCTAGAGGGTAAGTTTATCCTTCTTATCTATTTTACAAATTGATCCATCATACTAAATACAACTATTTTCTTGTTGTTTTTATATCTTTACTATTCATTTATCTTTTTAAATACACTCATATTCTTGTTTTGTTTTTGTTTGTTTTTTTTTTTTTTTCATTTCTTTATATTTTATTTTTATAAAAAAATCTTCAATTATTAATTTTTTAGATAAATATTAGAATTATTTTTTCATTAAAATAAATAATAATATTTTAAAATTCTATGTGAGAAAATGTGGCTAGGCTTGTTTATTACTTGTTTTATTCCCTTGGACTGATGTGATATCGCTTCACCAAGTAAGGGGTTTATATGAAATATTTTTATATATTGAATAACATAATATAAAAAAATTTTATTTATAAAGTTTAAACATTTTAATCATAAATATTATTAAATATCTCAATTTTTTAAAATAAAAATATTGGAATATGATATAATTTTTATTTAAAATATTAAAAATAATATATATTTTATTTTTAAAAACAAATTATTTTAAAAATTAAATATAAATATAATATAACATAACATAACATGACATATTATATTTAATATGTTACCTTAAAAGATTATTTATAACATATGTATATCCAAGGATATAATATCTTATGATATGTACCCTCTTTCTCTATATATATGTTTTATCCTATCATGGCAACCAAACGGATCCTTAAAGTATGCAATTGAATTATTTCATATTGTGAATTCAACATTGAAAGCCTATATCCTAGAGTAGTGTCCCCATTTTCAGCAGGCTTGGTAGGCCATCCTGTTAGGTTATCCTCTACCAGCTAAGAACTGGGCCGAGCCAGGCCGGCCCATGCAAGCAATATTCCTAGTGCGACAAGACCCAGCATGACACAGGCCCAGGGTGTTGCGTCATGACCAGCTACCCAAATTTTATTTATTTAGAAACAATACAAAATATTGGTTAGAAAAAAGTTTAAAAAACGTTTTTTTTTTTTTTTTTTTTTTGCAGGAAATGAAACAAACAAAATATAATCCTTTATTCAATATTTCAATAAAATACACAAAGTAAGTGATTTGCTTCTTCTGAAGATTTAACATTTCTAAGGTTCTTTCAATAGAGGGGCCATAAGAAGACTAGGGCCATAATAGATTATGAGCGGTAAAATACAGCCAATGCAACAAACCACGATAGCAAGAGGCAACTGCTCTGACAAAACAGCATACAACCCTGTCACGAATGCTATTCCCATTGCCATAAGTGCCAGCCATAACAGTGCTAAGGAGTATCCAAGAAAACTCTTTATAATTTCCTCATCAGTCTGGAACGGCATGATGATTAGGATCAGTGCAGCCATCATGGATGAAGTCATAGCTATTGTGTCGGTGATGATGAAGGTTCTAAAAGCCACATTCCTACCTAACACCACCATGCCTTTATGTGGATCTTCAGCTTGGAAGCCCCCAGGAATGGTGAATGCCGCAGCAAATGTGACCGTTGCAATCAGGGTTGCCATTAAGATAAGAGCGCCGGCCATTTCTTTACGCGTCTTGAAACCGTTGATTTGTTTAGAAGCACGTTTCTTTCTATCCAGGATATCCTTTGGGTTTCTAGCACTCTTTGCATAGGCCGCCTTCAAAATATCTATAATGAACTGCAAAAGAGACCATATATCATGTATGAATATTCAAAAGTTGACTTCTTATAGGTATATTGTGCCTCAAAGTAACACCACTTCCATTCTTATATAAATTTTTGCAGAGGGCTCTCTAAGCCGTTAAACAAAGCCTCCTAATATGCTTGGTTTAAGGCATATTGAAGGTTGTGAGGATGTTATCTAAACAGTTTGAGAATTTAAAATTTGTCTTAGAGGAAGCTTTTTAATTTCTACAAAGTTAATAGGATTTATTACACTTTTCCCCCAACCTATATATATTGTGTTTTGCACATTACCCCATCGAGTTTAAAATCGAGCAATGTACCCTCCAAGCTTTAAAATTGCATGCGATGTGCTGTGACCAAGGGCAAAATGGTAATTTTTAATAAATGAGGGCGAAAAAGTCATTTCATTTTAAAACCCCAAAACCCTAACCCAACCCTCCTTTTTCCTTCCTTCATTTTCCAGAAACCACATTTTCTTGGCAACCAAACAAGCTTGACCAAAATACTTTCTCAGAAAACCTTTCACAATCTAGAACTTGGGCCCTTAACCAAAAAGAAAAAGAAAAAACTAAAAAAAAAAGAAGAAAAATCCATGGAATGTATGTCCAAAAACATTTTCTATTAAAACAAGCATAAATCCAAATGAATCTGAGAGATATCAAAATTGTAATAGACTGTGGAGAAGTAATGAATGAAAAACAAAGATGTCCATCATAAACAAAGGGGAAAAAAATGCCATAACAAACTGTAAATAAGTTTCCCCAAAATTTCCTTAACTTTTTTGAAACATCAAAACGAAACCCTATTCTAAAACAACAAACTGAAGCATTATATCAAAATTTTCATCTATCTTCTTCATCGATTTTTAAAAAATAATTTCCCCAATTTTTCTTCAAATTTTCTGAAACATCAAAATGAAACCCTAACCCTCTTTGCCAAAGATTTTTCTAGCCACCAAACTGATAACAAAACAAAAAACATATTGTTGAACTCCATGTCTTATCTTCAATGTTAGTTTTTCAATGCTTGCATGAGATTTTAGGGTTTCAACTCCAATTTGGAGATTCAGCAAGAGGAACAACAATAAGAGGAGAATGAACGAGGAAGAGGACAGGGCTGGAGGGGTTTTGTTTTGGTTGCAAAATTACCCTTTTGCCCTCACTTAAATAGGTCATGTGGGGAGCACATGTGTCTTTCGTCCAAATATGTAACATTGTCACTCCAAAAATGCACATTGCATGCAATTATAAAGCTTAGAGGGTATATGTTTGATTTTAAACTCGATGGGATAATGTGCAAAATATGTTATAGGTTAGGGGGTACAGTGCAAATAAGCCCTAGTTAATAATAATATTTACAAAAATTCATCAAAATTAGTTGCAATAACACCATGACCGTAAGGAATAATTCAATTCTTTATCTTCATGTACCCTTTAACTTTTTTTTTTCTATATAATTAAAAAAAAAAAAAACTTTTATATAAAATAGTATAGACTTACCTTATCTCTTTTATAATTTATTTTAAAAAAAAATTTAAAATTTAGTAAAAAAATTTTGATAGCTTAAATTTTAAAATAGTTTTTAAAAACTATTACCTTTTTTTCTTCTATTTTATATAAAAGTTATTATTATTTATTGATAAAATAGAAATATAAAAATGTATCATAATATACATGTATGTACCTGAGTTTCATTTATTTTATCCTCCTCCTCTTCCTCATCATCATTCAAAGAACTTCTGTCCATCGCTCTCTTTGGCGAAAGAGGTTGCACAAAAACAAGAATGAATATAAGTACAATTAAAAATAGAGAATGAAATAGGTGTTGTTGGTTTTGAAAGTTAAACACAATCCATTAAACAATTGGAAGAGAATACTATGATAATTTCTTATATTATTTAAACTATCATAATTTTTATATCTAATCACTAAAGACTACTAAAACCTACTCACCTCCATTGTCTCATTTTATTTGACGACTTCTTCAAGAGCTTGAATTATATTAAATAACTTACAAAAGGATTTCAAATGAAAATTAACTATATTTATAAAAACTTTTATTAGTTATAACTAAATTAATAGCCATTAATTCCAAGCATGCCCCTTAAATATGTTTTTAAAACTTGTTAAATTATTGAATTGAATTACCTAACAAACACAAAATTAAATACTTAATCAACAAAAAAGTTTGAAGGAACTCAAATTCACAAGATGAAAGTATCACAATAGGCTACTTATTTTAGATTTAAGTGAATGCGATGCCTCACTAGAAAATCATGAACCTAATAGTGCTCTTTCCATCATTCAACTCTTTAACCCAATAACTAGCACTTAATTCAATGAGTATGAGTTGTTGATGGATAAATAATATATAACATACTGCATCTTTCATGTAATAAAAAATAACATTTTTCGAGTTTTTCTTCTGGCAGTCTTCATATGGTGGTCCCTATTAAGGTTTTCATGAAACAGGCAGCAACTTAAACTCCATAGAGAAAATAAGGCCTGTACTTTTGTAGGCTACTTATGAAACCCTTGAATATTGTTGAACTCATGGAGAAAATCAAACACCATACATATTTAGATTATTTCCTTGGACAATTAAATCATCTATATACAAACAAACAAACAAAATTCATCTTTCTCTAGCTAGTCAAGGGTGGATTAATTCGGCTCAATCAATAGGGAACCGGTTCAACTGGTTACCTTTTCTTGGTTGAGGACTAGTCAAAAGGTGTAAAGTTTTTCTCTCTTTTCTAGAAGGTTAGTGTTCTTGGTCGAGAGAAACCCTTTCCTGGTCGAGGGTACGCCTTTCTCGGTCGAGGTTTAGTGAAACCCTAACAATCATTTGTGGGGCATTAGTTGTCCAACAGCTAGTCAACTAATTGAACTAGAGCTCAATCGAGAATGCCACTTGGTGTAATTTTTAGTGTCCGAGGTTGTAAACTTATAAATAGAGAACTCTCATTTATTTATTACCCTGAGAACACTTATATTAAACTCTTTACTTACCTGCTTCTCTTATTAAAAACTCTCTTTGGTGCATTGACCATTCACTTTCAAATTCAATCCTAGTGCACCTTTGTGATTCATCATAACTTCTTTATATTTTTTCATTTATTGAGTTAGGTTAAGTGTGCTTAAACTCTCATTTATTTGAGTAAGGTTAAGTGTTACAGTTTCAAGTTAGGATTGAACTTGAAGAAAGATTTGTAGAGCCCAATGGAGCCGATGAATCCAATTGTAAAGACTTGAAAACTTGGGTGAAAGCTTCAGATTAGTGGAACTTTCACTTGGAAGGAACTTGAGAAGAGTAGAGATAGGCAATAAACCACTATAAATCAGTGTTTGCATTTCTCTATCTCAATCTCTTTACATTTATTGAACTATTACTTGTTTATTTAAAGGTTTTTCAATTTTTATTTTTTAAAACTCAATGCACCCTCCTTCTTAGGTGATTTGCTTATTTAGATTAGCTTTGTTTCACAATACTACTTCCATTCTTATATAAATTTTTGGAGAAGACACTTAAGTTATTAAACAAAGCCTCATAATATGCTTGTTTAAGGCATATTGCAGGTGATATGATGTTATCAAAATAGTTTAAGAATTTAAAACTTTTCATAAAGGAAGCTTCTTTCTACATGGTTAATGATAATATTTTAAAAAAAAATCATCATAATTAGTTGCAATAACACCAAGACCATAGGCACTCATAGAAAATTCAATTCTTTATCTTCATGTTCCCTTTAACTTTTTTTTTTTTTTTTGATATAGAAACAATGTAAATCTAGTTTGAATACACTTCTTGTTTTTGGTTTTTAAAAATAAAACATATCAATAATTTATATATAACAAGAAAAAACAAAAACAAAATATAGTAATAATTTATATGTAACAAGAAAAAACTCTTATACAAAGAAGTATAGACTTACCTTATCTATTTAAGATTAAATTTCAATTTTTTTTTAAAAAAAATTTAATACAAATTTATTGAGACATCAAAATTTTAAGTAGTTTTAAAAATTTATTAGCTTTCTAATGTAAATTTTAAAAGTTTTTATATTTTATATAAAATTATTATTTTTTATTTTTAAAAATAGAAAACAAAAAAGTATATCCTAACCACGCATATTTACCTGATTTTCTTTTATTTTATCATCATCTTTCTCGTTAGAGCTTGTGTCCACTGCTCTCTCTTGTAAAAGAGACTGCACAAAAACAAGAAGGAATATCAATTTTTATTATTTAAGTACAATTCAAAATAGTGAATGTAATAAGTATTGGTTTTGAAATTTAAACATAATCCATTAAACAAGTGGAAGAGAATACTATGATAATTTCTTATTTTATTTAACATATCTAATCACTAAAGAGTACTAAAACCTAACTGACTTCCATTGTCTCGTTTTATTTGACTGCTTCTTCAAGAGTTTGAATTATATTAAATAACTTATAAAATGATTTCAAATGAAATTTAACTATGTTTATAAAATTCTTTTACTGATTATAACTAAATTAATAACGTTTGATTCCAACAAATTTTTCATCACACACTTCACTATGAATAATTTTTTCCATCCAATCTCACACTAATAGATCGAAGAGAATCATCTCTTTCAATAGCCATGGCGGATAAACAACAAATAATCACTAAACAAACGAAAACAATAAAAACTATTGAAAACAAATATAAAATCAAATATCATGATTAGGTATGAAAAACAAATGCAACACCCTATAATAAAAAATGAAGATTTTTTTTTTTTTTAATTTTTTTGGTGCAGAAACTATGTATGGGATTAAACTCTCCTCAATGAAAGAATAAATTAGGAGTTCCATTAAAATTAATTGTGCTTTGATGCCATGTGAGATTCAAGAATTATAAAGAGAAAGAGGAAAGAAAATTTAGGGTTTCTTATTCAAACACCTTAAAAAAAAGGCACAAGACAAATAGAGTTTAAATATGTTAAATAAAAAAGAAAAGAATTAATTTACTCTACTCCTAAAAGGAAAAATAATATAAACTATTTAAGAAGAAAAATTTCAAATTATTCCAAATGAATTTGAAGGCAACATTTTTCTTACCTTGTCAGCTGTTTTGTAAGAGTTGTCTTCCTGTTTCTCCCATGCTTCTTTGGCAGTATTTGCGCGCGATATCTTCTCAAAAGTATTTTCATCTATAGCTTGATAGATGAAGCTAAGAGCTTGCTTATCTTTCTTGCTTGCATCACTAATATAATCCCTTTGAGTCTGCGATGGCTTACATTCATCTTCAGGCACTTGAGAGCCTTTTTTTGTGACTTCCCTTACACTTTTGGAATCAAGCAAAGTCTTCATCTGAATGCTCCAATTTTCGAAGTTGTCTTCTTTGAGTAGAAGGGCTTTAAAAAAAGACTTCTTAGTAGTCATATTTCTCTTGTAATCCTAATAGGAATTGTTGGAGTAAATTAGAATATTATTAATGAAATATGATGACCTATAAAACAGTTTGGAGAAGGGAAATTTTCAAATTGGTAGAAAGTGTCAAGTGCTGAGAGAGAGAGAGAGAGAGAGAGAGAGAGAGAGAGAGAGAGAGAGAGAGCCTTTTGGAAACTTGACAAGAGTGTGAACATATGAGTAGTAGATATTGATAATTAATAAGGATAGAGAAAAAAAATCCAATAATCTTACTGACTTTGAAAAAAATTGTAATGAATTATAGTAGATGTGGATAATTGATATATATATTTATATGATGATAAGTAGTAGATATTGATAATTAAGGGTTTAACTCTAATTTAACTATCAAATCTAATGACAAGGAATTTTATTATTGTGGGGATCCGGACTCCTTCCATAAACGAGCACTGAATCCCGTACATACAAAACCTAACCGGGTAGGCTCCATAAATACACGTCCGTTATGCTCACTCTACTGTTATGCAACATCAATGAGATGTTACTACATTAAAAGGAAAGTTTAAAATGACGAGAATGGAAGGTAAGTGGTTTTTCTACATTTCTTTCTTCTTAAGGCAAAATGGCTTCAACTAACTTAACCATCGGAGAAGTCTGCCCAAAACCCATCCGGGCACTCTTTTGCAGGGTGTTCAAGGGTATTCAAAGGAGGAGAAGTTAGAGCAGCTACCCGGGAGGTCACACAGAAGAAGGGCTCAACAATTGTGATTCAAATTCAATCTTGGGAGGAGATTTTGAGCTTGATAATTGTTTAACCAAATTTAATTGAACTAATAGCCATCTATTATCAAGTAAAAAGGAGGAAAGCCATGGGCAAACCTTCAAGTAACACATAATAGGAATGCTTTCATACCTGAGCTACGTCGAGAGCGGTTTTACCATCATTGTTGATGGCCCTGATGTCCACCTTTCTTGTCAAAGTAAGACAACGTACCACACTGGAATGGAAGTTCATGGCAGCAAGATGCAAGGGTGTGTTTCCATCCTTATCCGGCTCATTGATCAGGTCATCCGCCTCCCGCAAACTCAGAATACATTTAACCACGATAACGGACCCATTTTGTGCTGCTACATGAAGGATATTTTGTCTCTGTTGGTTGAGTAGCTCAACTGAATGAGGGCAGGCGTTGAGAATTGTGATCAAGCCTTTCTACTGCCACATTCCGCAGCCAAGTGGGCAGGGGTTGCTTGATAGTGATCTTGGAGAAGCGCAATGGAAGAGTCTCGTTTTAGCAAATGACCGCAGACTATCCACACAAGGAAATCGGAGGAGGCTGCAGCATAGTGAAGGGGAGTTCTCCCATAGCTGTCTTTCTCAAAGATCAGTCGTGGCTTTTTCTCCAGTAGAATTTGTACAGTATCTAAGTTAAGGGAGAAAAAAAAAGACAGATATAAATTAAAATAGAAGTAGATCAATGAAAATTGGATATGTCTTGAAACAAAATTAGAAACATTTATCCACCATATGCTTGTTCAGATCAGGAACTATTGACGTAAAAGTTATTTTTGATTGGCATAAAAAAAGCAATACATGGATATTCGAATGCCATTTGATCATAATTTATATCATGAAAAAGATTTGGCCTCGATAAATCAGATTCAGAGCCTCAGCAATTCTCATATCAGGACTGCCTAATGGTCAATGCGGAGGAAAAAGAAACCAAGGAAAATGCAATCTTACCTAAGTCAGCCCTAAAAACGGCCCTGTGGAGAGGTGTCTCGTGATTGGGACCTCTGAACAGGAGACAGGAGGGCTCTGCTTCTAGGATCATTCTCACAATATTTACATTAATAGCCATAGAGAATGGAGACTCCCCAGCTTTGTTCCGTGAAGCTAACAAATCAGAGTGATTTGCCTCGACTACTTTTTTCACAAGTAGACAGGTGACCGAGTGGTGACCACCTCTAACAGCTTCATGCAATGGCGTGTCGTCTTTCATATTTGTCATACTAATTACCTCATATACTCCTCCATTTTCAACGTCTAACTTCTCAGCATGGCAGATGAGAAATTCTACAACATCAACATGGCCAATACGAGCTGCCAAGTGCAGTGGGGTGTTGCCTTTGATGTTCTTCTCAGTGAGAAGGGACGTGTTTCGATTCAGTAACTCTTCCACAGCACTCGTGTCTCCCATTCTTGCAGCCAAATGAAGGGCTGTGTTCTTCCCGGGACTTAGGAAACTGGTGTCGTTGTTTAAGTTCAATTCCTTGAGACTATACTTTATTTTTGGCTCTGCGAGTCCATGCCTTGCCAGCAATAGATTCCTCCGTTCTAGAATATCGTCTTTCATATTGAGCTTTCAAGTAATACTTCACCGATGCTTAATTGGATTCGGGAGAATCAGAGCGTCATATATGGTTTGTGTTTCAGCAGTTTATGTCTTACGTACATATCACTTTCTTATCTCAGAAATGAAAAGGACAAACAAAATTACATCATGTCAACATGAATAAAATAATTCAAAAGATAGAAAAAAAAATTATTAACCATGGTATGAAGCAACCCACGCTCGCCACTTGGCTTCAATGATAAGACAGAATAGACCACCACTCAGTCCCCTTCTTCCATGTGTTGTATACTGTTGACTATGGAGAGGTTTCTTACCCCAAGGAGATGCCCAGCTGTGGATTTGTCTTCATAATCGAAGAGCCTGGGGCCATCCATCTCTCACATCGAGATTGGGATGGGATGGTCTGGAAACACGTCTTTGACCCGTCATAGGGCCAAGTGGATGATAACTTAATGTGTTCACTCCAGATTACTCACATACAGATACCGCCGTACAGGCACCAGGTAAAACAATACTGTACCCATGTGACTCTTCTGACTTTTATCACCGCACAGATTCAGAGACACATGATCGAGGATTACAAAGACAAATAAAAAGATTCCACACATATTCTAATTTCTAACATTGAACACCTTCAGAGGCAACAAGACAAACCACTGTAATATTGAGAGTTTTAAGTACAAAATAATCCATTGAAAAAATGGTAAGAATACTACCAATTTCAAAATATTTGTAAAATTAATCTTTGTATCCCATAAGTATATATATATATATATATATATTTTTTTTTTCTTTTAGTGTAAAAAATCACTATTAATGATTATGATTTTAAAAGTTACAAATATATATTCTTAAAATTATTTTTAATTCACGTTCGTTTAATACCCAAAATATTTGTAAAATTAATCTTTTGTATCCCAACAGTATCCACATATATATATATATATATATATATATATATATATATATATATAAATATATATATATATATATATTTAGTGTAAAAAATCACTGTTGATGATTGTGATTTTAAAAGTTACAAATATATATTCTTAAAATTATTTTTAATTCACGTTCGTTTTAATGGTATTGTGATTTTAATATTATTTTTAAAATATTTTTATCATAATAACCATAAAACCACAATTAGTAACTGTGGTTTTAAAAATATCATAAAATCCATAGATGGTGGTTTTATAATTTTCTTTAAAACCACAGTCACGGATTATGGTTTTACAACTTTCTTTAAAACCACAGTCATACACTATGGTTTTATAGTTTTCTTTCAAACTACAGTTACTAATTGTGGTTTCACAAATATTTTTAAGGGGAACTCATGTAACTATAATTAAAAAAAAATATGAAATTTTAGAACTTTGTTTTTTTATTTTTTATTTTAGTGTAAATAATAGATGTACAAAAATTTCTTAACGCTGTACCAAATTTCCTTAAAATTCTTTTCGGAGTGGGGAAAATTTCTTACAATTTTCTATTATCAGTTGAAAATTATTATTTTTTTACAAATTATCCTTAATAAATTTTTCGTTATGACTGTTTTAAAATTACATATATTTTTTATCTTTATTTTTTCATATTTTCCTTAAATTTGAGAAAATAATTTGGCTTACATGCATTCCCATACAAATTTATATATTTATGGTAAATAAAATATTTATTTGTTTTATGAATATTTCACATATGAATTAAAGAAAATTATTTATTTATATTATTTTAAAATTTTAAAATAACCAAAAAAATTGTTTATATTAGTTTAAAATTTTATATTTTCATATGAAAATTAATACTAATGATTATGATTTTAGGTTATTCCTTATTAAGTATGATTTGAACTTATGTCTTGGTTAAAATGTATAATTTTTAATTATATGAAGAAAAAATAGGTAATGGTTGCAACAATTTGTTTATTTAGAATTTCTTTCATTTATACTTTAGGATGCATTTGAGTTTTATTTGTTTAAATTATCAAGGAAATAGGTGAATAACATAACATCACTCATTTGAATTAACACTTTATATAACCTTAAGGGGGTGTTTGGTACATGGGAATGGGGAGTGAGAATAGACATCTCATTCATCTTCTCCCTTATTCCTATGTTTGGATAAATGTTAAGAAGGTAGAAATGAAATAAAAAAATTATTCAGGTAGAAATCAAATCCAACTTATAAGTCGGATTTGGATTTATCAAAAGTAGGTGGTATTATGATTCATTAAACCCATCTGATAATATAAAATAACCTAAATTTACTATTTTACCCTCTTGTCTCATTCTTCAAGCCCGATGCTTATCTTCTTTGTCAAGCTAGAGATTCATTCATCATCCACTTTTCTGCAACAAGTGATTCTCTCAAACTGAATCAATCAAACCTTTCACGACATTTATATATATATAAAAAAAATTCAATTTCTAATTTCTAAGGTTTTGGATATTCATTTTGATGGTTGGATCCAGGATTCGTCATTGTTCGCTGCAACTAGGTTCTGAAAACTCCCTTCTACGTCTCCAATCAGGTTTACTTTCTTCTTTCTTTCTTCTTCTACTTTTTTATCTGTCTTTCTTCTTCTCTATAAATTGATTGTTTTTTTTTATTATTATTAATTTGTGTTTAGAATCTTGTATTTAATGTTTCTTTATCTTGTATTAATGGAAACTGGAGAGAAAAATTGAAATGATTGGAAAAAGATTTTTTGATTTCATGTGTTTGCGATATTGAAATTTTTGTTTCATACATGAATGGAGACTGGAGAGGAAAATTGAAATTGTTAAGAAAAAAAGAAAAAGAAAAAAACAAACAGAAACAAAACTTTTGGATTGCATGTATTTGTGATATTGGAAATTTTTGTTTCATCCTCTCTTTAACCCTTTTTTTTTCCCTTTTGTTTATTATTATCGTCGTCCTCCTTTCCTAGTTAAAGCTATGGATTCTGGCAACAATAGTAGTATGCAATCTGTGAGTAGTGGGGATGAAGAGTATGATTCAAGGCCCGAGTCGATCCCGACTTTCTTGAATCCTTGTGGCCACTTTGGTTCAGTCTCATCAAACCCACAACCACCACCTTTTCCTCACCACCAAAACCACCCATCTATTTTGTTTGATCCTTGATCAAATTATGTGAATGCTTTCTCTCAATCATCAGCAAACCCAAATGCAAACTCCTTGTTAAATCTCGACACGGTTTGGTCCAAAAGTCTAAGATCTGAGCCGAATTGCACTGACTTTGGAAACCTTACAGGCTTGTTTCTTCCTCAACATCATCATCAGGCCAATCTATGTTAGGGGTTCAAGGACCCAGTTAGGGCCAATTCTTAACTTCATCTTCCACGAGGATGATGTCAGTCCATGAAAATGGTGGACGTGCTTCATCTGCTTCACTGCTCTTTGATCAAACCAACGTGGTCCGAAACTCCAAGAAGCGAACCAGGGCTTCAAAAAGAAATCTTCTTTTAGTGGGAAAAAAATTTTAAAAACAAAAAAAGGCTTTGAACCCTATTGTGCAACCTGCAAGAGGGCTCATGGGTGCTTTCTCTTCAACCCTTTTTTCGGGGGAAAAAAAAAAAAAAAAAAAAAAAGATACCTTGCTAACATAATATACTCATAGAGATCAGACCCAACCTCCTTCATCCACACTGCACCTACTACACCAACTGATATTGCGAAAAATAGCAGCAACCGGTCCCCAAGTCGAGGGAAGGAAAACATAACACTGAATCCAGTAACAATGGCAAGATTAGCTGAACCACCAACATTAAAGATCATGTAACAGAGCTACACTAGTGAAACAGAGTCACATTAAGATACAACATAAAATAAATCAAGAAATGCCAATCTCACAAGCCTATTAAAGATCATGTAACAAAACTACACTGATACAACAGTCATATTAAGATACAACATAAAATAATTAGGAAATGTCAATCTCACAACCTTTATAAATTAAAGGGCTCCCATCATGCTTCATAACCATTTAAGACATGTTAATCTTTACAGAAAACCCAATAACTGCAAACACTTACAACAATCTGCTGCAGAATGCACCTAAGCCCACTAGTACAAATGACATATTTGCCTACATTGAAACAGTAGCCAGAAAAAACGGACCAAAATTTGGGATTAATGATTTAAGTAACAATAAATTTAAAAGTAATGCCTACCATGATTGTGAGGACTACCATGATTCTGACCATGTACAAAAATGTCAACATAACAGATGGTTATGTTAAACAGATTAATTTAATTTTTTCTAGATTTCCCATGCAAGAGTATTGTAATGATAAATTTTCCTATTTGTATGTGCCCCACTTGCACTAGAAGGATATTGCTATATTATCACATCCTTACCTTGAACCTAGTGTATTTTTATATTTAAATTAGTCTTTTGATTTTGTTAAGCTACTAACTTTCTTAAAAGGTATGAAAATTAGTATTAGTTTGGTACAAATGAATTTGCATATATTATTTTTTCTTTGCTTATAGAAAATTAATAATGAGGTCAAACATAAAATATTTAATCTTTTTTTGTTCTTATTAAAAACACAGAATGTTTTTTTTTTCCTCCTTTATGATGAGGACTCTTGCACAACCATGAACCTTATTGAGATGGAAAGAAGATAACAACTTATCCTCATTCTATATATTATAGTGAACATACTTAATATGCTTACTGCATTTTGTACGACTACAAGGAAACGTTATTAGAGACAAACATTGATGGAACGACCTGTACATAGAGAATTCTTGCGAGTTGAAAATCTTAATCGATTGATTTATGGGAGTGATATAGCATGTATGGAGCAACTTAGGATGGATAGACATACTTTCACCACGTTATGTTCTATGCTTCGTACTATTGGTAAACTAAAGAATTCAAAATATGTTGATGTAGAAGAAATGATTGCATTATTCTTGCATATTCTTGCACATCATGTAAAGAATCGAGTTATAAAATTTCGATTCTTAAGGTCTGGAGAAACTGTTATTAGACATTTCAATGCAGTATTGAATGCAGTCATTCGCCTATAAGGAGTATTACTAAAAAAACTAGAACCAGTCTCTGAGGACTCCACAGATGAGAGATGGAAATAGTTTAAGGTATATAAATTATAAATTAAGTTTATATAGGTTTAATTAATTCATATTATAGCAATACTAACGCTTTTATTTAAATAGAATTGTCTAAGAGCTTTAGATGGAACTTACATTAGAGTGAATGTACATAAGGGAGACAAGCCTAGATATCGAACAAGGAAGAACGAAATTGCAACAAATGTCTTAGGAGTTTGTTCTCAAGACATGCGGTTTATTTATGTATTGCCAGGTTGGGAGGGATCGACCTTTGATTCTCGAGTGCTTCGAGATGCAGTTAGTAGGAGAAATGGATTGACAGTTCCACATGGTAAATATGTGGTTTTTAGAAACAATTGATTTCATTTTAATATATGATATATTTTTTAAAATATGTTTTGGAATATTCATTTTAGGTTATTACTATCTTTTTGATGCTGGTTATACAAATGGAAAAGGGTTTCTTGCCCCATATAGAGGGCAAAGATATCATCTCAATGATTGGAGAGAGGGACACATGCCAACAACCCATGAAGAGTTTTTCAACATGAAGCATTCTGCAGCAAGAAATGTTATCGAGAGAAGTTTTGGTTTGCTTAACTACGTTGGGCTATACTTAGGAGCCCTTGTTTCTATCCAATAAAGACACAATGCAAAATCATTCTTGCTTGTTGTCTTTTTCATAATCTCATTAAAAGAGAGATACCTATGGACCCATTGGAACAAGAGTTGGATGTGCAAGACCACCAAGTTGTAGGTGAACCAATAACTATAATTGAACCATCGGATCAATGGAGCGCTTGGCGAAAAAATTTAGCAATTCAAATGTTTAATGAATGAAGGACATTATAGTATGTTGTTTATTTTAGGAGAAAAATTATGTTTGATGTTTTAAACTTATCATTTGCAAATTTTGAATGGTTTGTATGGATTATTATATGATGAACTAATTTGAATTGAATTTGATAATGTTTTTCTATTGTTACATTTGAGATATAGTTAGACATGTATTTATTATAATTGTCTTCATATTATATTTTTTCTTAAAATATAGTTATATAATTTGATATTTTTGAAACATAGGATGAATTTTACATCAAGTGGTCAAATAAGGGGGCGTGGAAGAAACAAACGAGTGTGGACTCCCAGTGAGGATGAAAAATTGGTTGAGTGTCTTGTTGAGTTGTGTGTTTCAGGGAAGGTAAAATGTGATAATGGGTTTAAACCAAGAGTATTTTTACAAGTGGAGAAGATGTTAGAGGAAAGCCTTCCAAACAGTGGACTTAAAGCAAGTCCACATATTGAATCACGTATGAAGACTTTAAAAAAAACAATTCAATGCCATAAATGGATATGTTAACCCATGGTAGCGGGTTTTCTTGGGACAATGCAAAGAAAATGGTTTTATGTGATCAAGATGTATTTGAAGGTTGGGTCAAGGTAAATATATTTACAATACTTCCTATCTTGTATTTTTATTCCACACACATCTTGTTAATTTATTTGATACATTGGTATATTCTTTTGCTTTCAATATATTATGTATTTTATATGAATTACATTTTAATGCATGATATATTCTTTCTTTTTGAGTATCTACCATTGATGCTTTTAGGAAAATAATTAGAAGTTATAGTTGGAAGTGATCATAAAAATTCAAATAGACCCTATTTTATAATTCATTTCATCAAAGAAAAGAAATGATATATATTCTTAATCATTTATCTTGTTTTCAAACCAATGTGGCATGAGATTAATATTTCTTTAAGTTAGTAACTTTTATTTTGAAGATGCTAATTATTTTTTGTATATTGTACAGGGGCATAAAGATGCTAATGGTTTGAGACTCAAACCATTTCCACATTTTGATGATCTAAGTCTTGTTTTTGGTAAAGATCGTGCTAATGGAAAAGGAGCAATGTTAGTTGTTGATATTTTGGAAGAGTTAGATCAAGGTGAAGCAAGCAATGACATTGGAGTTGATGACTTAGAAGCCAAAGTCGATGCCTCTCATACTAATATAGTTGCATCCATTCCAAGTAGAATGGAATGTTCATCACAATCTTGTAGGAAAAGAGTAAAGAATGATGACACAACTTTAATTAATGTGATGACAAGAACATGCAATGCATTAGAGAGCCTTGTTGGTAATTTCAACCAACAGACGAAAAAGGAAAATAGAGTGGTTGGTGAATTGGAGAAACTTCCTAATCTTAATAGGTTGGACATATTGAAGTTAGGTCAAATTATTATGAATGACCCGATGACAGTCAAACTTTTGTTCAATTTAGATGAAGATTTCAAGGTCGAATGGGTGAAACAACTTCTTCAAACCCCATGAATCTCCATGTTGCATCCTTGTTGATTTATTGTCTTTAGGTTGGATTGATAGAAATTTTAGGTTGGATTTTGTTTCATCAATTTCCCATGAACTTTTTTATTGATTTGATGGCTTAATTTTGGAGGATATACTAGTTGTAGATTTTAGTAGATATGGTACTTATATTGAGAACTAGAATGAAGTTTATGTTTTTTTTTTTATTTTCTTTTTTGCAAATAAGAAATAAGTATTTGGTAGCTTTGACAATTTATATGTTCTTATATTTTTTTTCTCATTTTTTTCTTTGTAAAATATAATTCTATAGCTTTTTTTTTGCATGAAAAATTATTTAAAATTTTGATTAAAAAAAAACGAATGTTTAAAATTTTTTAATGTTACGGATTATGATACTTGTTGAAAATTAGAATGAAATTTGAATTCTTTTATTTCCTCTTTTGGAAATAGAAAAAACGTTTGCTAGCTTTGAGAATTTAAATATTATAATAAATATTTTTTTTTTTGGTAAAATAGAATTTTATAACTACATAAGCATGACAAATTATTCAATTTTTTAATAAAAATAATAATTGAATATTTGTACATTAGGGTTATATGATTTTTTATGGTTAATTTTTTATTTATTGAGCATATATATTTTTTTAGTCTTATTATTTAATAACAAAAAAATTCTCAAAATTTATTTATTTTTAAATAAAAAAATTATTTTAAATTATATATAAGGATATTATTGTAAATTTATTTCTTTTTTATTTTCATTCCTATTATTATCAAACATTGGAATGGAAACAAATAATCATTCCAATCTTTCATTCCTAAGTTCATCCAAATGCTAGAAATGGAATCATCAAATTCATTTCTATTCACTAAGAAATAGGAATGGAAACGAAATATTCATTTCCATTCCCCATTCCCGTGTACCAAACACCCCCTAAATGTGTGAACCAAAGTATTATAGTTTTACAAACATGAAAAAAACTCTCAATGTGTCCCATATGATGGAATCTTTCTCTTTCGTTGTAAACATCTACGGTAGATGACCATATTTGTTGTATCCATCTGTGCTATCTTAAAAATCTCCATCTCTATAGATTGTGACACGTCATCTACATGAGTTTTCGAGTTAGATGGAACTGATGGAGGTAGAACTCGACATACATGTGGAACTTGATGTCCTCTAGGTACCCGTACATGTAATCGTGCGATGTGACCTATCCTTTGAAGAAAGAGTAGAGGTACAATGGACTTTGTAACAGGTGGAGGTGTAATAGACTCTGTAACAGGTGGGGCTGCAATAGACTTTGTAATAGGTGGGGGTGCATCCAATGATATAGACTCTATAAGTTTCAAAAATGAATGTAAAGTGTACATACGGAATAGACATATTAATACATTTTTGCTTATATTTGGTTAATTTTTTAATTTTTCTAATTTAATTCAATTTTTACAATTTATAATTTAATAAGTTAAATTTTAAGTAAAAACTAATATTTTCTATATATTAAATTTGTTTTTAGTGTTATTATTATTATTATTATTTTTATCTTTTTGTTAATAATTTAACATTTTGATAATGGTTTTACATGTAATTAATGAAAGTTTTATAAAATGTAACATTAATAATAACATTTTTAAAATATAATTTTGATTTGCTTAAAATGGAGGACTAAGTGTTTTTTTAGATTTTTTTTTTTTTGCAAATATTTAACATTTTCATACAATATCATTCCAAAGTCCATTTTTAAGATTTATTACCAATTTAATAAATTCAAAATACTTGAAAAAATAAATTCAAATATACCCAATAAGGACATTTTTATCATTTACATCCTTGACTTTTATAGAATTTAATAAGTCCAAAAATAGTAATTAAAATAATAAGTTATTTCTTCTTCCTATTAAATATTATAACATTTGTAGGATTTATGTACAAATATATTATCCATTATTAAGTAGTAATTTAACCAATTTCACTTTTGAATTATTTAGTTGGCCACAATGAGAAATCTAAAATAAATATTAATGGAATATAAATAAATTTAAAATAAATATTAATGAAATATACATATTAAATAATGGGTGTGCTAAAAGAAAAAATAAAAAATTTGTCACATACTTAGCAATAACATTTATAGATTGAAAATAAATGAAATTTACAACATGTTTGGTTGCTGTTTTTGAAAACTGTTTTGAAAAATAGTTTTTAAGAACAATTTTTGGTTTTTTCAGAAATAAAATTGTGTTTGGAAACTGAAGTCTAGAAAACAATTTTTGTTCTTAAAAATAGAAAACACATGTTTGGTTGAGTTAATAAACAATTTTTTTATAACAAATAAAACAAAAAACATGTTTAGAAGTTGGTTTTTTTTCTTTTTTTTTCTTTTTTTAAAATTTAATGTTTTCTTCATAACTCTTCTCTATTTATAGAAAAAGATATAAATAAAAAAAATTCAACAAAATATAATAATAAGAGGGTGATGGATTTGAATGGGAAATCAAATTATGTTTTTAGTTTTTATTTTATTTTAAATTTTGGTCATATAATTTTTTATATTTTAATTACAATAAATAAGAAGATGAAATATTTTAATAATAAAAAAGTAAATATCATACTAAATGAGGATTAACGATAAGGTAATAATTTCAATAAATGGTTAGATTTTTTAATAAAAATAAAAATAAATAAAATGTTATAATTCAAATTTAAAACTTTTGTTACCACTCTAAATTGATTATAGAAACATTGGATACAAATATTTACAGGAAATATTGACAATTATGTAAAATCAGACATATTTTATTATTTAAATATTGGTAAAAAATATTATTAATTAAAGGATTTATGATTTATAAGGATATTTCTTAATCAGATATATTTATTTGAAAATTTCTTAACTATTTGCCTTTTTTATCTCCAATTTTTTACTAAATCTTATCTCTCCAACATCCTTTCCAATTATTCTAATTTTTAAAATAAAAAAAATAAATTTGTTTTAAACATAAAAATAATTTGATAATTAAATTAATCTATAAATATAAAGCCTTTTCAACATGTTAATTTATTTTTTTAAAAAAAAATATATTTTCTTTGATTAACTTAACATTTTAAAGATAAAATAAATTATATCCATTTTTCAATTAATTTTTATAATTTTAAAATTTTAAAAATTGTATGCATTTTTAATATAAAAATTATTTGTTTAATCATTTTTTATTTTCCTTTTTTAATAAAAAAATTAAAAATTAATCATTATTTCTTTTTATGAAAAAAAACCCCTTACCCTAATTTTTCACCAGCACTTCTTCTTTCTCTTCAAATCTCTCTCATTTGTCTCTCATCTCACCATCTCCCCCTCTTGTTCCACACTCCTCTCTTCCTCTTTCATTGTTCCATCAAATCATCTAATTGGATCAGTCCACTCCGAACCTAAACCCACCATCGCCCAAATTCAAAATCTACCCAAACCCTCAAAATGCAGAAGCCAACCATTCCACCGCCCAAATTCAAAATCTAGCCAAACCCCCAAAGTGCAGAAACCAATAAAAACCAACCGCGAAATGGTTCAAGCCGCGAGGCTTAACCTCCGAATGCAAACAGAGCTCAAGCTTCACCTCAATTTCCCCAGTGCTCTTATCTCTCTCACATACATATATTCACCTACCTCCGTTCATATTGCAGTATTGCCACAACTGATCAATTTTTGGAGAAAGAAATTGGAAAAAAAAATTTTGAGAACACAAATTTGATTTGAGGGCTTGTGGATTTGTTCTTTATTTGTGGATTTGGGATTTGATTGAATTTGTTATAAGATACATTGTTTGAGGTTTGTGATTTGTTCTCTGGTTTTTTTTGTTCTTTGCAGGTGGTTTTTTTTTTTTTTTTGTGAATAGTTTTTTTGTTCTCCACAAGTGTTTCTTTTTTTCTTCATGATTTTTTTTTGTGTTTTTTTTCTTCCATTCATAGTGTAGAAAACACGAAAAACAACTTGAGTTTTTTAAAAATTTCAAAAGTTGTTTTTAATGTTTCAAAACAACTTTCTCAAGAACAAAAAACAATATTCGGAAACAGAAACCAAACAAGCCCTTAAATTTTTAAAAATTTCAAAGGTTGTTTTTAATGTTTCGTTTTCCTCTGTTTGGTTAGTGAGAAAGCTAAGGAAAATGATGAGAGAAAAACTCATGAAGCTCTCTGTCCTAAACCCACTTACCCAAATATTTGCCTATTATTTTACTAAAAATTAAAATGCTTCAAAAACTTACCTAGCCACTGCAAGACATTGCTGATGGGAGTTGTTAGTGGAAGCCGCAGATGGTGGGAGTAGACGTGAGAAGAGGAAATAATAGTTTGGGTTTAGATAAAATGGGTCTTCAGAATAAAAGTATATTGAATAGAAAATAAAGTCAAAAATAGCTTGTTGATGTGGATTCAAAGACTAGTTTGACCATTATTTTGGAAGATGCACTACTTTGGTTTTTTTTTTTTTTAAAGTAAAGTAGGCTAAAAACTCCAAACATCCACCATCTTTCTAGAGTTAGGAATAGTTGAGCATATTTCATAATCTTGCCGATCAACCCTTGTTCCATCCTCAGCCTGACGAGTCGTGGTATTATCCGTTTACATAATTTATTGAAATTAAATTCTATCAGCACCTCAACATGTCACTGTACACCGTCCCTTCTCGTCTCTCTCATTGCAAGACCGATTCTAATTATTTTTGGTTTTTAAATACTAGTGACAACGATGGAGGAGAGTCATGTGTAATACTATAATAAAGTAATAATTACAAGACCAATATTAAAATGCTAATCCCAACGGTAGACCAAATCAATCTATACTTTACTTCTGGTTCTGGGAATTCAAACTTCCACCAGAATAATAGATCCATCCTTTCCCTATAGAGTCCCAACCTCCTCTGGACTAGATTCATTGTTCCTAGAGCAACGTCTTCCATATTGAGCTTTCCAGTAATACTTCACCGATGTTTAATTGGACTGGGGAGAATTAGAGGCTCATATTTGGTTTGTGTTTTAGCTGTTTATGTCATTCATATAGACTACTGGGTGAATGAATATGGCCTACCAAGACAGATTATATGATAAGACTACTATTGGCAATGGCTCGGTCCCATATCTACTGTGAACTCGGAATCACATGTTTGTCTTTCACACAGAGCGGCTCAAAATAATGCACATTAGTTTTATTTGAAGGAACTTGATGGCTCGCTCTGAATTGTACGGATACAAACTAATTTTGGATAACATGGCTCTGGGACCACCAAACCAGCAAATCATATTTCCCATTTTCAGTTTGAGTTTGTCACTGACCAACCATTCAAAAGATGCTTAGATATTAGTCACTTGAAAACATTATGAAAAAAAACTAATTGGTGGGTTGCTCAATCCTAAAAGTAACAAATACTGCTTAAGCACCAAGGCCTCTTTGGTATATGTTTTTAAAATAGTTTTTTCTTCTTTAGGATATATATATATTTTACAACTAGAAAATTGAAAACAATTTTCCATTTTTTAAAATGTTATTTTTTGGGAAAATTTTATAATCATTTTAAGTTTTTTTTAAGGATCATTTAAAAAAATAATTATACAAACATGAAGAATGATTAAAAATAAAAGTTATTTTTAAAACATATAAAAAACAGGTTAGAAGAATTTCAAAATTTAAAACAAATTTAAATTATTATTAAAAATTGCTTTTGAGACCTACTTTCGAAAACACTTCTTAAACAAAGCTTCTAGTTTTTGTAGAACAAAAGTTTGTTTTAAAAATTGAAATTTTTTTAACTTATTTTCTATATGTTGTCAAAATAACTTATATCTGTGATATTTTATTTTTAATCATTTTTTGTATTTAAATAATTATTTTTTAAAAACAATCTTTAAAAAAAAAGTGAAAACGATTAAAAGAGAGTGTCCAAAAATACTTTGTTTTATTTATTTAAAAACAATATAAAATATTGGTTAGAAAACAACTTCTTATATTGGGTGGGCAAGGGAATTCAAAGTAGTTTCACTTCACAAAGAGCACCTTAGCCATATGGCCAATATCCCTTCTTCTCGCACAATATTCCTTGTAAAAACTTTCTCCACAAGGATTGGAAAGTGAAACAGAAAGTGGTGACTGCATCACTCATTGTCAATTCCAGAAAAATCTTTAATGGTAAGAAGATATTTGAGTTCACCTCATGGTTTTTGAAAGAAGTTTTCCCTTTCATTGACACACACTGGACTCTCAAATGGAGGACAACATCTCTAGGACAGGGACAACCATGCCTTTCTCCTAGTATACTTTGGTGGTATTCATTGTCTTGTTTGTGAACCGATGTGTTGTTTCCTTACGAGATGGCATGATTAATCTTTGTGCTTGAGCCTTGATCCTTTCTTTTGTGTGTTTGTTTCGTAAATGTCAACTTTATAGATTCTACAATGATAATTGCTGTTATACAATCAGGTGAAAAAGTAAACAGATATCTCTTTGGTTTTCTCTTCTCCTTCTTCTTATCATTTGTTACTGATCGACCATTCAAGAGATGCCCAGATATTACTCATTTGCAAAGATTATGAACAAACTTAAATTGTGGGTTGCCCAATATTAAGATTTCTCAAACGTTTCTTCTGTCTCTGCGTTATTATTAGGATGTTACCATTTTCTTCGCTAAAATTATCCAATCCATGTATAGATGGAAATCAATTATGGAAATATTTGGATTTTTGAAAACATGGAAAGTAGCATTTTAGTTTTTTAGATTAACCCATTTAATGAAATGTAGGCAAATTCCATATTAAGAAAGTCGGTAGGGGTCCCACAATTGCAATATTAGCTAGGTTAGGAAATGTAAACAAATCTCCAAGAAATTCAAGTGGCATTATTCAAAGATCAAACTACCTCCATTTTGCATTGTTTGACTTGTTTTGGTCATAATTTAATGTTATTTGATCAAATTTACTAGGAAACCTTTGGTGACATTATTCAAAGACCAAACTACCTGCATTTTGAATTGTATAACTTGTTTTGGTCATAGTTTAATGTTATTTGAACAATTTTGCTAAAAATTCACGTGACATTATTCAAAGACCAAACTACCTCCATTTTGAATTGTATAACTTGTTTTGGTTATAGTTTAATGTTATTTGAACAAATTTGCTAAAAATTCACATGACATTATTCAGAGATCAAACTAGCTTCATTTTGAATTGTATGACTTGGTTTCAGTCATAGTTTAATATTATTTGATCAAATTTGCCAAGAAATTCAGGTGACATTATTTAAAGACCGAATTAACTCTATTTTGAATTGTATAACTTATGTTCGTTTTAGTGTAATGTTATTTGATTAAATCTACTAAGAAATTCAAATGGCATTATTCAAAGATCAAACAACCTTTGTTTTGAATTGTATGACTTGTTTTGATCATAGTTTAAATAGTATCACTTGTTTAGGACATGGTTTAATGTTATTTATTTTGCTAACTATGACCAAAACAAATGACATTAAACCTTGACCAAAACAAGTCATACAAATTCAAAAGGGAGGTAGTTTAGTCTTTAAATAGTGCTACTTGAATTTCTTAATAGATTTGATCAAATAACATTAAACTATGACCAAAATAAGTCATAATGTAAAGGTGGCTTGATCATGGAGCTATGAATATATTGATTTTTTCAAATAGCAATATTTAAAGACCGACCTTCTCTCTTTTTGTATTCTTATGGATTGTTTCATTTGTAGTACTTAAACTATAATAAAAACAAATAACATTAAACTATGACCAAAACAAGTCATACAAGTCAAAATGAAGATGGAGGTAGTTTGGTATTTGAGTAATGACACTTGAATTTCTTGACAAATTTGATCAAATAACATTAAACTATTGCCAAATCAAGTCAAAAAGTAAAGCTAGCTTGATCATGGAGTCAAGAAGATTTTGTATTTTTCAAATAGCAATATTTAAAGACCAACCTACTCCCTTTTATATTTTTAAGGATTGTTTTATTTGTAGTTTATTACGATATGTTATTTTCGCTTTAATTGATGTGATATTGTTAGATTGTATATGTGACAAGACATATTATGCTAAGTTTATGTTTGGATCTTAAAAAACAATAAGGAAATAAAATAAAAAAATGATTTTTTTTCATATTTGATTTTATTTTAAAAGCAAAAAAATAAAATAAAATAAAATAAGTTAAAAATTTATATATTTTAAAATTAAAATTATTTAATCTTTACATAAAGAAATAAAAATAAGTAAAATGAATTAAATATAATATAAAAATAATTTATTAACTTTAATATATCTTTTTATATTTCTTTATTTTTTCTTTTCTTTTATATATATATATTTTATGTTACATTTTCTTTTAAGTTTTCTATAACCAAACATACTCAAGAGGATGCTAATTAAATTATTTTAAATTGTAAATTCAATATTAAAAGCGTATAACCCTATTTAAGTACCGTCCTAATTTTCAACGGGCTTGGTGGGCCACCCTTCTATGTTGGGCCACCCTTCTATGTTATACCCTAATAGCTACAAAGTGGGCTAAGCCAGGCTGGCCCATCCAAGAAATATTCCTGGTGCCTGGTCATGTCGAGTCACCCAATTTTTATTTGTTTAAAAACAATACAAAATATTGTTTAGAAAAAAAGTTTAAAAAAGGATAAAATTTTGAGATAGAAAATGAAATAAACAAAAAAAAAGTGTGAATTATATTATTATAAATTGTATTTGTTTTTAAAAATATATTTTGAGAATAATTTAAGTCTATTTGATAACTTGGAATGTTTTTAAGCTATTTTTTATATTTTTAAATTTGTTTTAAAAACAAATTTTTAGTTGTAGTGTTGTTTTATTAATTATTTTTTATATTTATATAATTATTTTTTAAAAACAACTCCCATACAATAAATAAATTATTGAAAATAATTTAAAAATATATTTTGAAAACACCATATTTTTTGTTTTTTTGACTGTCGTATATGTTTTCTTATATTTTTATTTTAGAGAACATAAAACTAATTTTAGAAACCATTGCTAAATATGATTAATATTTTATTTATTTTTTAAATGGCCCATTTAATGAAATATAGACAAATTCTATGTTAGAAAATGAGGCTAGGGCTCCCTCGCATTTTTAGCTAGGTTAAATGACATTGTCTAAAGACCCACATACTCCCCTTTGGGGACTCTTATCATTTGTTTTATTTGTAGCTTATTATTGGACCAATGTGATATTGCTTCACTATGTATGGGGGTACAATATATTATTTTAGACCATATTTGGTTAGTCGGATATGATCGGATATACAATATATTATATTTTTATATATTAAATAATATAATATAAAATTTTTTATCTATAAAGTTTAAAATATTTAATAATAAATATTGTTAAATATAAGAGAAATTTTAATTTTTTTAAATGAAAAAAATATTGAAATATGATATAATTTTTATTTTAAATATTGAAAATAAATTATATTTAATATTTTTTTTTATTCATTTTACAAATAAATTATAAACATAATATAACGTAATTTATCCCATTTAATATGTTGTTTTAAAATATTATGTTTATAAGATCTGTATATCTTATGATATCATATTGTGAATCCAACAGTGAAAGCCTATATCCTAGAGGAGTGTTTTGATTTTCAGCAGGCTTGGTGGCCCATCCTGTTTTTGTCCCCTCCCAGATAAAAATTGGGCCGAGCCAGGCCGGCCCATCCAAGCAATATTCCTAGTGCGACAAGACCCAACATAATATAGGCCTAGTGTGTTGCTTCATGACCAGCTACCCAAATTTTATTTATTTAACAACAATGAAAAATATTGGCTAGAAAAAAGTTTTAAAAACGTAATTTTTTTTTGCAGGAAATGAAACAAACAAAATATAGTCATTTATTCACTATTTCAACAAAATACGCAAAATAAGTGATTTATTCTTTTTTTGAAAATTTAACATTTCTAAGATTCTTTGGATTGAAGAACCACTTTCATGAGAGCATGACCACTGTGATACCCGAGTTTTTATGGATATGGAAGATTCGTGAAATAGAAAAGCTTTCATAAAATTATTGATCAAATGGTAAAAAAGAGTGGTGAAGGTATATGTATTAATATTTAATTAGAATAAATGTTAGAAAATCAATCAAAAGTCAATAACTTGCTATTTTTGCCACGTTAGATCAAAAAGTGTGAATTCTAGGAATTAAATTTAAATTTGAAGAAAATTTTAACTGTCAAAGATTTTGAAAGTTTTAATATTAAATATATTGTAAAAAATAATTTAATTATTCCTAGGTAAATTTAAGAAAATTTTAGTCACAAAAACTTGGTAAAATTTATATTATATCGAAATGTTATAATATATTATTAAAAAAATTGAATTTAATATTATAACGAATCAATTTAATTTTTATAATTAGGACCTATAAAATTATAAAATATGAAACAAAATTGAACTTAAGTTAAGTTAAGATCAAATATTTTATATGAATAAAATATTAAAATGATACAAAATGAAAATTAATTAAATGTGAATATTATCATTTAATAGATTTATTAGTGTAATTAAAAAGGGTTAAAAAAATTAATAGTTGTAAGTTGAATAATTAAATAATAGAGGTGGTAATTTTATGGAGTAAAATTGAGATATTTGAAAAAATAAAATATTAAATTGTGACTTGCGAGTATGATGGGAAATATATTTTTATTATAATATGACATCTAATTAGGTTTTGACTTTTACGTGTGTGTGTGTGTGTCAGAGACAGAGAGAGACAGAGAGAGAGAGAGAGAGAGAGTGAGGTGAAAAGCCACTGCCACAAAACAACAAAAAGAAAAAGAAGAGAATAATAGAGGGAGATGCATTGGAGGGCCGTGGGCTCTCCATGACTGTAATCCCTCATTGCCGTGGGTTCTCCATGACTGTAATCCCTCATTTTGAGCCACTAAACGTGCCCTGATTTATATCAAATTTTGAATGGAGTTCAATTCGTCGAAATCAACTTGGCTGCGAAGTCATGTTTCAAGTTCAACATTTGAATTTTTAGATTTTGGTAGATGGTTTGACTCTAAAACTTTTATTTAATATTTTTATTATTAAAAAAATTGTGAGATAAATTTGTGTTATTCATGTTATTTGGAATATGGTTATTGTTAGGGTTATTTATTTATTTATTTATTTGTGATGTACATATTTTTATTTTTTATTTTTTTAATGTTTGTGATGATTTAATGAAAGAAAAATTATTGTATTGGTTATTGGAAATTATTGAACATGTTGAAAATAAATAAATTTTGTATGCTTAGAGTTTAAATTATGTTTTGATGATATATAAATTATTATGAATTTTCTTAAATATTTGTTATGATTTAATGGAAGAAAAATTGTTGTGTAGGTTGTTGGAATTATTGAGCATATTTGGAGTAAATAAAAATTATGTCCCGAAAAATTGTGGATGATAACATGTGAGTTTATTGCGTTTCATTTGCATTATGGTTATGTAAAGGAAAAAAAAATTGATGAAAGGTTGCATGAAATGGAAAAAGGAAAAAAATATAAAAAAAAATGTTAATGAAAAGTAAAGACATGTGAGAGGTGAATTAAAGAGTTAGATTCCTAGTGAGAAAGAAACAAAAATTTATTTTTAGAAGACTTCGAATGAGGGGTGTATTTAAGTATAGACGTGTATCTTCGATGAAAACCCAAGAACAACAGTACATTACTTGATTGCATATAAGTATTTGCATCATGTTTGCATTTGGAAGAAGGATATGGATTAATTACTTAAATGACATCCATTATATGTTTTGAGTATATTATTAGAAGCAAAAATGATTTATTTATTTTGTAAATTTAGAATTGTTTAATATGCTATATATATAATTGAATAAAAAAATGATAATTTTGATTGATTTAATTTGTATGGTTGATGTTTCATTTAATGAATATAATGTTATATTTTGGTATATAATTGTGTTCTATTGACCTAAAATTTTTAATCCATTTAGGTGTAAGACATCCTGTTAAGTAATGTGGAAGTGCCTACCTTTTTATTTTTAAAAAAATTTAGATGCAATTATACTTATGAGGAATCATATGAATATCAAAAAGTGTTTTAGAAAGACCAATAAAATAAAAGAATAAAAATAATGGTTGTTTTTAATTTATATTACCTTTTTGACATGTATTAATTTAAGTTATATGAAATTTTGTAACTTAAATTATATTTTGTTATTTGGTAAAATATTTTTGAAAATGTTTTTGACTTTGAGATTATCGTAAATATTAGGTGGTGACATAATTGATGAATTTATTATATTTGTGAACTTTTGGACAAAAGGAAAAAATAAGAAAAAATAAAAAATCTGAGCTTAATAAATTTATTTGATAATAGATATTAATTTATTCGGTTATGGGTTCATTGCAGCTTGGAAAAGAGCAAGGGTCAAATCAAAAGAGCGGGGCCAACAAATCTTTGACCTGGAAGACCTAGTTAGCCACAACAGCCACAATGAAGCTAGAATAGAAGTAGAATACAACCGATAAACTACTACCAATGCAACAAACTATGATAGCAAGAGGCAACTGCTCTGACAAAACAGCATAGAGACCCGTCGCGAATGCAATTCCCATTAACATAAGTGCGTACGCTAACAGGACTGCGGACCATACAAGCGAACGATCTCTAATTTCCGTATCAATCTGAAACGGCGTGGTGATTAGGATCACTGCAGCTATCATGGATAAAGTCATAGATATTGTGTCGGCGATGATGAAGGATCTAAAAGCTTGATTACTACCTAACACCACCATGCCTTTATGTGGATCTTCAGCTTGGAAGCCCCCAGGAATGGTGAATGCCGCAGCAAATGTGACCGTTGTAATCAGGGTTGCCATTAACATAAGGGCGCCGGACAATTCTTTGCGCGTCTGCGAATCTTTGCTATGTATAAAAGAATATTTCTTTCTATACAGGATATCCTCTGGGTTTCTATCCTTGTTTGCATAGACCTCCTTCAAAATATCTATAATGTACTGCAAGAAAGACCATATATCATATATGAATATTCAAAAGTTCACTTCCTATAGGTATATTGTGCCTCAAAATAACACAACTTCCATTCTTATATAAATTTTTGGAGAAGGCACTCTTAGCTGTTAAACAAAGCCTCCTAATATGCTTGGTTTAAGGCATATTGAAGGTCGTCATGATGTTATCTAAACAGTTTGAGAATTTAAAATTTTTCTTAAAGGTAGCGCTTTTCTACATAGTTAATAATAGTATTTTAAAAATTTCATCAAAATTAGTTGCAATAACATCAAGACCATAGGGGCTCATAGAAAATTCAATTCTTTATCTTCATGTTCTCTTTATCTTTTTTTTTTTTTTTGAAATAGAAAAAAATACAAGTCCCATTTATATACACTTCTTATTATTTGTTGTTAAAAACAAAATATAGTACTTATATAACAAACAAAAACTTTTATATAAAAAAGTATAGATTTATCTTATCTCTTTTATAATTTGCTTTGAAAAATTTTAGAATTTAGCAAAAAATTTTTGATAGCTCAAATTTTAAAATAGTTTTTTAAAACTATTACCTTTCTAATAGTAAGAGTTAGAGTTTTTATATTTTATATAAAAAATATTATTTTTATTTTAAAAAATATATAAAAAATATGTATATTCAAACAGAGAGATATGTACCTGATTTTCATTTATTTTATCCTCTTCATCATTCTTATCATCATCATCTGATAAAAGAGACTGCATAAAAACAAAAATGAAAATCAACTTTTATTAGTTTAGTACAATTAAAAATAGAGAATGAAATAGGCATTGGTTTTGAACGTTAAATACAATCCATTAAACAATTTGAAAGAGAATAATATGATAATTTCTTATATTATTAAAACCATCATGATTTATATATCTAATCATTAAAGATTACTAAAACTTGACTCACCTCCATTGTCTCATTTTATTTGACTACTTCTTCAACAACTTGAATTACATTAAATAACTTGGCAAAAGGATTTCAAATGAAAATTAACTATATTTATAAAACTTTTTACTAGTTATAACTAAATTAATAACAATTAATTCCGAGCATGTCCCTCGAGAGACTTTATAAAGGTTTGGACAATTTGATCCCAAGTTGTGACATATTACAACTACACCTTCTTTTTTATTGTGCATACTCTAATATATTTATATTACCTATGGATGCATTTGCTTCATCCATAGAACACCATAATTTTTGCTAATGTAAATGGTGATTTATAGGAATACATAGATAGGTGTTGCTTTCCTCTTGAATCAAATTAAGCTTCTTTGTTAAATTATTGAATTGAATTACCTAATATATATATTATCATAGCCTCAAGGGTGCATGAAATAGTAGTTAACCAACCAGGCAACTTGGCAATTTATTATATATGTTGATATAATTATATATTTTTTATATGTCCCGCCTAAACTTTATTTTTGATTAAATTGATTTTAATTATTTTATTTTTCAAATTCCATTTAACATATTATCTACAATATAAAAAAAAAATCACAATAATATTTCTATTGAGTCTTTTTAAAAAAAAATATATTTTATATAGTAATTAAATATGAGAAAAGTATAAACTTGTAAATAAAATTATTAACATTTTTAAATATAAAAATACATGCATCTATTATAATGTTGAAACTAAACACATTATTATTTTAGTATTAATATGTTTTCAAATTTTGCATATTATTATCGAGTATTATAAATTACATCATAGATATGTTATTTTTTATAAAACAACTTCAATATGTGTATTATTGCTTCTTTTATCATCTTTTTAGAGTTTTTCTTGATATTTTTATGAGTTTTAAACAATTTTCGTTTCACAAATATTTTTTTATCAAACTTTCTATCTATATTTTTCATTATTTTCGTAAGATTTAACCACCAATATTTCCATGAAAAGCAATATTTTTTTCTTTGCGTCTAATAATGATTTTTTCAATTCTTCAATCATATAAATGATAACCTTTGTAGGATGATGAATAATCGATATATACTCTATCATCTCACTTCAACTACTTTTGCTCTAGGAAATGAACATATGCAAAGATCCTAAACACTCAAAAGTATAAGATACCTAGCTTTCTTAAATTTTATGCTTCTTGTAATAATTTACTCTAGACATTTAATTAAGATTTGACAAGTAAACCACAAACTAATAACTTTGACCCATAGTTTTTAGCCCTTTCTTACTTTCTAACATGCTTTAAGTCATATTTAGAATTAGAATATAAAAGCTTTAGAGAGTCTAAAGTGGTAAATGAAATCATCCTTGATTAAACTAAAAGAAATGGGAAAAATCTTGAAACTAAAAACATTTTGCAATTTATTGGTTCAATCATGGAGAAACCCTAAATCTACTCTATTCCATAATGTCTTAATGCAAAAAGTAATTAGCATTATATCCTCTTGGATTAAATAATTAGTTCTAATAATGAAGGGAATGCCCAAGTACTATCAAATAATTGCAACTAGTGTCCCTGCTACTATAGTTAAGAACAAAATGGGAAATGATAACAAGAGAAGATGAGGAGTAAGATTTCTAGCTTTTTAGTCTTGTAAGTGCATTAGGTTGCTTATTTTAAGTTGAAGATTTTGTTTCACTTATTTTGGCTTAGGAAATTTTTAGTTTTTTGGGTTTTACACTCCATTAAAGACTCAAGGCTGTGACATGATCAACCAAGAATAACACAAGTAAGCATAGAAAGGTTTGGGAAAGGCTAATAGTTCTAACATGTGACATAATGTAGATGAAGACAAAGATATATATCTTGTGGAGAAAATGAAATTCTATATATTGACTCATTCTTTACCTGTTTTACACACTTTCTTCTTATATGAATTATAAGATATAAAATAGGAACAAAATAACTATCTAGCTACGTATATTAGCAAGCTTTCCTAGTTTAGAGGTATTGACTATAATGGCTAGTTAGAAAATCTCTAATAGCTAGAAAATATGTAAGGATCCGGTAATATCTCAACTATATTTTCTATTTTCCAATACTCCCTCTCAAGTTGGCTTGAAGATATTTTCCATTGACAACTTGCCAATGAAATTGTCAAATTGCTTCTTGTGTAGCCCTTTTGTAAATATATCAACAATCTATCCGGTAGTTCAAATGTATAACATGAAAATCAGTCCATTATCATCTTTTTCTTTAATAAAGTACTTATCTACTTTCACATGTTTATTTTGTCATGAAGGACCAAATTGTGAGCAATTAAGATTGTTACCATTATCTGGATATACATTCATAAATGAAGGGTAAAAAATCTTCAACTCTTCTAACAATCTCTTTATCCGCAACATTTCACAAATCCCATGAACAATCGATCTAAATTCAACTTTTGCACTACTCCTAGCCACAACATTTTGTTTCTTACTTCACCAAGTAACAAGGTTTCCTCTAGCAAAGGTACAATAGTTGCAAGTTGACCTTCTATATTTATATTCTCAGCTCAATTTGCATTAGTGTAGACTCTGATTTGTAGTTGTTCATATTTCTTAAACAACAGACCTCTTCCATGAGTCTCTTTCAAGTATCTCAAGATTCTATACACAACATCAAAGTTTTCTAGTCCTGGTGAATGCATGAATTAGCCTACTATGCTTATTGAAAAAGTTATATTTGAACATGCACGAGACAAATAAATTAGTCTTCCAACAAGCGTTTGGTATTATTCCTTGTTCACCACATTTTTAGTTTTGGTAGACTATAGATTTAAGTTGGGCTCAATAAATGTTTTAGTCGCTTTGCAACCAAGCAAACTTGTTTCACCAAGCAAATTGAGTACATATTTGTGTGGATTAACAAATATATCTTCCTTAGACTTAGCAAACTCCATCCCAAGGAAATATTTTAACATACCCAAGTCTTTGATCTCAAAATCATGTACAAGTTTCTCATTCAATTTTTCTAGTTTAACATTATCCTTATCTATTAGGATTGTATCATCCATGTAAACAATCAAGATTGCAACTTTCCCGTCTGTCAAATGGTTATGAAACATAGTATGATTTGCTTGACTTTGACAGTAACCATGAATTCTTATAACCTTCCTAAAACATTCAAACCATGCTCTAGGGTGTTTAAGGCCATACAAAGACTTCTTTAATCTATAGACTTTATCTTTACCAAACCTTTCCTTGAAGCTAGGTGGTAGACCTATAAAAAACCTCTTCCAAATATCTATTTAAGAAGCCATTTTTTTTTACATCCAATTGATGTAAGGACTAGTTGGAATTCACTATCAAAGCCAATAAAACCAATTTATTGATGCTAATGTTTCCTAGTAATTATCTTGTAGGTTTAAGTAAATCCTTTCGCCATGAGCCTTGCCTTGTACCTTTCTATGCTACCATCATTAGCCTTGCACTTTACAGTTAATACCCATTTGCACCCTATTGTCCTTTTATCAATTTTCAAGTCAATTATGTCCCAAGCACCACTTTTTCTAAGAGCATTCATCTATTTCATAATTGCTAACTTCCAATGTGGATCATTTAGAGCTTCTTCAATGTTTCTTGGAACAAACAAGTGAGAAATTTTAGAGGTAAATGCACTATAGTTATTAGAAAGTCTTTGATAAGATAAATACTTAGTAATAGGATGATTGGTACATGTTTTGACTCCTTTCTTGATGGCTATAGGAACAACAAGATCTAAGAGTTCATTGCTAGATATGGCATAATATAAGAGGGAATTAGAGGGAAAATAGGAACATAATTACTTGGAATATTCAAAGGACTGTCTCTCGGAGATTTTGGTAGTTTTTGTGCTAGAGTGATAGACAAATCTATCTAGAAGAAAGGACCATCTCTAAGAGATTTTGGTTGATTCTGTACTAGAGTAATAAGCAAAATTTTTCCTTTTTCATGAGTTCTAGTATAAATTAGAAGCTTAGAATTTAGTTTGTTTTGGTCCTTTTGTAGTGTTTCTCCTCATGTTTGTGATACATCTATACTTAGCAATGGTTGATTAAGATTTCCTTTATTTATAATATCTTGAATGGATTTTTCTTGAGTTAGTATTTTGGAAAAATAGGAGAAAAAAAATTAGATAAGTGGAATTTGGAAAGAATTATATTATATTGAGAAACACAAATGTCCTAAAAATTATCTTCTTCTCTTTCTTTCTTTCTCTGAAGATGACTTATGCTAAAGTAAGATTGATTTTCCCAAAAGGAGGCATCCATACTTACATGAGTTTGTCTAGTTTGAGGATTATAATACTTGTATCCTTTTGTGTGGAGCATAACCATGAAACACATTTGTATTAGTATTTTTTAAAACAACCATAAAAAAACATGTGAAAACAACTAAAAAATATTATCCAAAAACACTCTATTTTTTGTTTTTAAGAACAGAAAATAAAAAATTAAAAACAAAAAATGTTTTTGAGTTGTCAAACATGTTTTCCTATTTTTTTTATTTTAAAGAATATAAAATTGTTCTTGAAAACAGTTATCAAATAGGGTCTTCATAATTTTAGTATTTAAGTGTGGTAATACTTCTATTGTATTTTCTTTGCTTAAAAAGTGACCTCAAAGACTTAGACACATATACATCATTGGTTCTAGATATTGGGAGTTCCAATATGTATACTCCCAATATTGTAGAATGTTGATATGATACTAAGATGCCTTGAAGGAATGACTTGTTGCCATTGGATAATCGATCTCTACTGATTCTAGATATTAGTCTTCAATGTGGGAAAGACAATTTTCTATTTACTATTGTTTTGATAAGGGGGCTTGAAACATATGTAGCATTGGGACAGTTGGATTATGACTAACTGCCGTATCTAAATCTGTTTTTTTACAAACCAATATCTATAAAAATCTTAATGATGATTTTGATTTGAATTATGATAACATGAAGTACTTATTTTAACTATATAGTTAGAAAATTATTGTTCTTAATTATGTTATGCTTTCATAATGATTTAATTGGATTAACAATGTCAGTACTTATTTCATCATCTTAGTCATTGGGCGCAAAATCAAAATGGACAATATAGTCTTTTTAAGTGTCGAAGGCAACGTTGGGAATAGTTGAGCATTTTGGCTCACAGTCTAGGCCATTGGATTTTTGTCTTTTGCTACTAATCCAATTTCTCTTTCCAGCCCTACAGTTATCTATTGGCCTTGGACATGCTATGAGCTATGACTTTTCTAATGGGCAATGTCATTATAAAACTAACTTTAGAAATTAATATAAACTCTTTAAGAAGAAAATTTCAAAATTATTCTAAAAGAATTTGAAGACAATTTTTCTTACCTTGTCAACTGTTTTGTAAGAGTCTTTCAGTATCTCCCATGCTTCTTTGGCAGTATTTGCACACGATATCTTCTCAAAAGCATTTTCATCTATAGCTTGATAGATGTAGCTGAGAGCTTGCTTATCTTTCTTTCTTGCATCTCTAATATAATCCCTTTGAGTCTGCGATAGATTACATTCATCTTCAGGCACTTGGTAGCCTTTTTCTATGACTTCCCATAAATTTTTGGAATCAAGCAGAGTCTTCATCTGAATGCTCCAATTTTCAAAGTTGTCTTCTTTGAGTTGAAAGACTTTAAAAAGAGACTTCTTAGTTGTCATATTTCTCTTGTAGTCTTTAGAGGAATTGTTGGAGTAAAAAAATAATTAATTAGGATAGAGAATAAAAAATCCAATAATCTTACGGAATTTGAAAAAAAATTGTACTGAATTATAATAGATGTGAATAATTTATCTATATATTTATATGATGATAAGTAGTGGATATTGATAATTAAGCTCTACTTCAACTATTCAATCTAATGACAAGGAATTTTATTATGATTCAAATTCAATCTTGGGAGGAGATTTTAAGCTCGATAATTGTTTAACCAAATTTAATTGAATTAGTAACTTTCTATTGTCAAGTAAAAAGGGAGGAAAGCCATGAGCAGAAGTTTGTGTAACACATTATAGGAATGTTTCGTACCTGAGCTATCTCGAGAGCTGTTTTACCATCATTGTTGATGGGCCCGATGTCCACCTCATTTGTCTTGACAAGATCACGTACCACACGGGAATGGAAGTTCATGACCGCAAGATGCAAGGGTGTGTTTCCATCCTTATCCGGCTCGTTGATCATGTCATCCGCCTCCAGTAAACTCAGAATATAATTAACCACGTTAACGGACCCATTTTGAGCTGCTACATGAAGGATATTTTGGCTGTGTTGGTTGAGTAGCTCTACTGAATTAGGGCAGGCGATGAGAATTGTGATCAAAGAATGTGTTTCGTCACTTTTCGCAGCTAAGTGGGCAGGGGTTGCTTGATAGCGATCTTGGAGAAGCGCAATGGAGGCGTCTTCTTGTAGCAAACGGCCGACTGCCCGAAGGGCACCGGAGGCTGCAGCACAGTGAAGGGGAGTTCTCCCGTAGCCATCTGTCTCAGAGATCAGTTCTCGCCTTTTCTCCAGTAGAATTGCTATAGTACCTAAGTCTAATTTTAAGGGAGAAAAAAAAGGCAGATATAAATTAAAATAGAAGTAGATCAATGAAAATTAGAGGTGTCCTGAAACAAAATTAGAAATATTTATACACAATGTGCTTGTTTCAGATCGGAAACTATTGCAGTAAAAGTTATTCTTGATTGGCATAAAATAGCAATTCATGGATATTCGCATGCCATTTGACCACAATTTATATCATTAAAAAGGGTTTGGCCTGGATAAATCAGATTCAGGTCCTCAGCAATTCTCATATCAGGACTGCCTAATGGTCAATGCGGAGGAAAAAGAAACCATGGAAAATGCAATCTTACCTAAATCATCCCTTAAAACGGCCCTGTGGAGAGGTGTCTCGTCATTGGGACCTCTGTGCAGAAGACAGGAGGACTCTGCATCTAGGATTGTTCTCACAATATCTCCAAAGTAATTTACATCAATGGCCATAGAGAATGGAGACTCCCCAGCATTGTTCCGTGAAGCTAACAAATCAGAGCGATTTGCCTCGACTACTTTTTTCACAAGTAGTCTGGTGACCGAGTGGTGACCACCTCTAACAGCTTCATGCAATGGCGTGTCGTCTTTCATATTTCTCATACTAATTACCTCATATACTCCTCCATTTTCCACGTCTAAATTCTGAGCACGGAAGATGAGAAATTCTACAACATCAACATGGCCAAAACGAGCTGCCAAGTGCAGTGGGGTGTTGCCTTTGATGTTCTTTTCAGTGAGAAGGGACCTGTCAAGATTCAGTAACTCTTCCACAGCCCTCTTGTCTCCAATTCTTGCAGCCAAATGAAGGGCAGTGTTCTTCCCGGGACTAACGAAATGGCTGTCCTTTACCAATTTCGTGAGACTATGCTTTACAATTGGTATTTGGAATCCAAACAACGTCAAGAGAGTCGTTAACGGTCCTGGAAGGGCATCCATATTGAGCTTTCAAGTAATATACTTCATCTATGCTTAATTGGATTCGGGAGAATCAGAGAGAGCATCATATATAGTTTCTGTTTCAACTATTTGTATCTTACATATCTACCACTAGGTGAGTGAATGTGTATATTTTTGAAAGAACTATTATTGATGATCCGCTCTGAATTGCACGGATGCAAACTAACAAAATTTTTTGCAATGTGCGTAACTATCGTGCACATGGCTCCAACGGTAACTTTAATGAGTGGTCACTCTCTTGCACCCTCATTCAAAAGCATATTAACTTTGAATGACATGGGTCTGGGACCATCAAAACAGCAAATGGTACTCCCATTTTCAATTTGAGTTTCTTGTGTAGATCAACTTAATAACCTGAAGTCCGTTTCTTAGACTCCATTTGTTTTTTCAGCTATTTATTAAAAATAATTTATTTTCAGACTTTAAAATGTTTATTTTTCTATTTTTTCAAAACTTATCATAAACTTTTTACTTAATAGAAAAAATTAAAATATTTGACTTTTTTTAAATGGAAAAAGTAACATATTGATTTTTCTTTACTTTTTAATGTTTAATAGAAATAAAATATTAAAAAAAACAAATAATATAATATTTAATACTATTAAATATTAAAATTCTATTTAGAATTAAGTAAAAAAAACACTTCTTTAGTATTTTTATAAAATACTTCAAACGTGAAAGGTCTTCATGGAGAGAGGCATTAATTTGACAAAATTTAGAATTTTTTTTGAATATTTGAAAATAACTTGTAGTGATTCCTTGAAATGCATTTGATAAGTAATTCTCATAAAAACACTTTTAGAAAAACATTTCAATTAATAGTAAATTTGACAGTGATTTTGAGAAGTGTTTTTAATATTTCTAATACTTGAAAAATAAAAATTTTCAAGTGTTAAAAAGACTAAAAACACTTTTCAGGAATGTGTATAACACTCGAGCCCATTTGACACTGATTTTAATAAAAATGTTTCTTTCTGTAATGTTTTTAAGAAAAACTCTTTTATAAGAATCAGAAAAAAATGATTTTAATAATGTTTTTGATAATATGTTGTATGAGTATAAAAACACTTTTAATATTAATAAATTACCAAAAAAGACATGTAATTTTAATTATAAAAAGAAAATAGTATGATGAAAAAAAAAACTTTTCAAAAGTATATATATATTGTTAAAAAAAACTAAAAATATATATTTTTTATTTAAATAAAATTTTGAAATGCGTTTACACAAAGAATTGACCCAATACCAATGACCTTGAGTCAGAGGACTTCCAATGGTATCTATGACACACAGTACATCAACTATATTAATAATATCCCAAAATACCTGAAATTCTGGTTTTGTCTCCCCCAGACTCGGGAAATTAGTGTAATAATTTGGAGTTCCATTTGCACCAGCTTGGTTCAAATCCATGAAAAGGGACACTCTTCTGTCACCCTATTTATTAGTTGTGCAATATACAGAATGAGTGTATTTTGGTTTTGATTTTCTCTATGATATCCACGAGTGACCAAACAAATTCCTCTGGGAGAATAAGAGGCCCCAACAAGCAGAGGAGACTTGGGAAGAGATAGCCAATAAAAGAAACCATGATAGCAAGCTCCATTGAGTGTGATAGAACAGTGAACAGTCCAGTAAGGAATGCCAATCCCATTGAGGCAAGTGACATCCATAACATCTGCAAGGCAATCAAGTGCAGATTCCATTTATTTTTCTCATCATTCCAAGATGATGTGAAAAGAATCATTGTAGCAGTTATGGATGTAGTCATAGCTACTGTATTAGTGATAATAAAAGCTTTGAATGCTGCTTTCCTTGTTAGCACTACCATCTGTTTATGTGAACTTTCACTATGGACGCCCCCTGGAAGGGTGAATGCGACTGTTGCAACTAATGTTGCCATAAGGGTGCCAACCATTTCTTTACGCTTCTTGTCCTGTATTGATTCTATTATAAAATCTTCTTGTTCAAGGATTCCCTCTAACTTTTTAGCTTGCTTTGCACTTGCCGCCTTCAGAATTTCTATGGTCCGTTGCTGCAACAGAGGAGGCCATAAATGAAAGCTCTTTTCTGGTAAGGTTAGTAGTGAAATATTATTACAGAAGAGTATACTAAAAGTAGTTTGAAAACCTTTTAACACATCAAACACATTTCATTTTTATAGTAAACAACTGAAAGATGTAATTGTCTCAAACTGTCCCTTGGAAGGGATGACACCTTTTATCTTATGTTGAGGATAAGTCATTACACTCATCACCTTTCTGCTTTTTCATTACATATTTTACTATTAATTCTAGGAATAAGATATTAATTTGCATCTTGCTCTTTGATTGACATGTTGTGGCTTATTTTAATCACATATGTTACTATCAATTCTAGGGATAAGATATTGTTTGTATCTTGCTCTTCTTTATATGTTGTGATTGTTTTTTTTTATCACATATGTTACTATTAATTCTAGGGATAAGATATTGTTCACATCTTGCTCTTTGATTGGCTTCTTCAAATGTTGTGGCTTTTTTGCCACATATGTTACTATTAAGTCTAGGGATAAGATAGTATGTTGCTTCTTCAAATGTTGTGGATAAAGTTTTGGCAATGTTATTGTGAAAGCAAAAATGCATTTGGTTGGATGACGTCATATTGATGGTGATAGAAGTGACAAAACCCCATAGCCTATGGCCCTTCCTAAAACTTTTATTCCTTCCTCTATTTGTTAAAAGTTGAATACACTATACCACGACTTTTTCCTAACTTCACTTAAGGGCCTTAATTAAGCAGCTTTGTACTACAAATAATTGGAAATTTTGAAATTCAAATTGATAGTAGAGATGCATTTACCATCATGTATATGAATATGCAATACTTGAAAGGTTTTGATACTTAAGGTGAAGCAAACCCTCAAATAAGAATATGTAATTGTTTTCTAGTGATTAATTTTTGTTTGTAAGATTTATTTGTGGTTTCAGATAAACTAATATTCTATTAAGTTTCCTTGTTCTCTTCTTTTTGTGTTATCCCAGTTCTTTTCTGTTAATAATCTGTCAGGCTTTTAAGACTACAATCTACAATAGTCCAATATTGAAAACAACAAACAAGGTATGCAGGGACAGCTAAGGAAAAATCAAAAACAAGAAAACAACAAACAACATATTAGCAGGAACTGCAGCTGACCACATACCTCTGCAGGCATGCCTTTGTGCCTACATGGATGAGCTAAATGGAAATCTTATTTCTTGCAAGGGCTAGTTTAAGGATGAAGCTTGGATTTTCATTGAGGGAGATTTATATTGGTTGTTTTTGCAGATTGGTATAGTCTTGGACCCCTACAGAAGCTTTTGTAGCAAGCAACCGACGCTGGACTCATCCTTATGATTTGCCCTCTTGGCCTAATAGAAATTTGCTCTTATGTTTTCTTGGTTGAGAATTAACAATAGTAGGTATAATATATTGATATGAAGTCGCCCGAAGTTAGGGAAGAAACTATGTTATTCAAATTCATGGAAATTGACCTATTTAGAGGCCCATAAAATCATATTGAAAGTCAGTGTCTTTGCTTGACTAATCCTAAAAGGAGGGATCGGAAGACGTATTGCATTATGGTGGTAGAACAGGTAAGTTTCAAATACTTATCCTCTTCGAAACGTGCCTATAACATGTGAAACCGGACTTGAAGAGTACTTAACTTGGGTGATGTTTTGAGGGGAATATATCCTTGAGCACTTGCATTCACAGAGACCCCTCCTCATCCTGCAAATCTGCGGACTGGTGTTAAATCTCATAATTTCAGCAATGATTGATATTTTCATTACGTGTATATCTTTTTTAATTTTAATTTTAACCCAGCGAGCAACAGTCATTTGGTGCATTTCGGTATGTGTTGGGCTTTAAGAATTGAAGAGTTCTGACATTTTCCTCCATTTCTTTTAACACACAAGGACTCGTTGGTTCATTAACATAGGGCAAGCTGCTCTTGGTTTTCCTTGTAACGAAAGAGAAAAGAAAGATCGGTGGGCTAGGCCCTTTAAGAAATGCTTGCTCTCTGGAGCTATATATATATATATATATATATATGAGTTTCTCTTGTGAGGGCTTATTGGGTTCAGAGTGAACAACATTTACACGGTTGGGAGTGGGTCCTTCACAAGGGTTATTGGACCATCCATATATATGAATTCTGTTTAATCTTATAAATGTATTTTTAAAACCGTACGTGACTGTTGCATTTAAAGTAAACAATATTTTCATGGTTGGAAGCAGATTGTCATTGAATAACATGGAGAAGTGATGCAATAATTTGTTTAGAAGCAACTAAAAATCCCTACAGAGGACTTGTGATCCTAGGATTTGAAACAAAATTTGAAATGGCACCATTCCAAGTCCAAATCGATGTCATTTCAAATGTGATCCTATTGATTTCACTTTGCTGTGAAGTTAAAATTTTTGAGGTCATGCATTGAATAACAATAGCAGAAAAGATTCACTTCGCTGTAAAGTAAAATTTTTGAGGTCATGCATTGAATAAGATCTTCTTGAAAAATAATATTATTTTTCACAAATTTTCAAATTTTAATTTATTACCATAGAGGAAAACAAATATAAACTAATAATAATCAATTTCAATGGAAAATTTTTAATTAGAGCCTCAAAATATAATTTACATTTACGTAATTATCCACTCGAATTAACCATTTTAATTAATTTAAAAAATAAAAATTTAGAATATGATAATCATCCCTAAATTAAAATTTTAAAAAATAATTTATTAATCCCAATAATTGAACACATATTTCAATCACAAATTTATAAATTCAAAGGTTTTCTAGCTTAGTTTTAACAAGAAAGCATAATTAAAAATCCTAATAATCACCCATTACCAATTTATTATTAATTACATAATTAATTATTATAAAAAATTTATTCTCATAAAAAAATTTTGCTATGGATATGGAAATACGTTAAATTAATTAAAGAATCCATTTGGTCCTAATTATAGGAAATACTTTTAGGTTGAAAAGTATTTTTTTAAAAGAAAATATAGCCATATTTAGTTTTCATAAAATTTGAGAGAAAATGCAAAGAAAAGAAAAAATAGAAAAAAAAATAAAAAAAATTTTAAATTAATAAATTATTTTTATTCGCTACTTCAAATTTGTTTCACTTGTTTTGACTCTTCCATATCAATATTAAATAATTTGAAAATGTGTAAGTTGTTCACTAATTTTAATTATATTTGATTTTTTTTAAAAAAAATTTCATGGGACAACCAAATATGATAAAAATAATTTTCTTTAACATTTTTTTTTTCTTTTCTTAACATTTTATGAGAATTTGAAAAAATTTGGGAAATATTTTTAGAGTTTGTTTGGCAAATTATAGGAAACACTTTTTAACTTAAAAATTGTTTTTGGAAAAGAATTAGATATTTAACAAAATTTATAAAACACTTTTAAAAATATGAAAAATCACTTGCAATGTTTTTTGAAGAAACATTTGATTGGTGGGTTTTCTAAAAACATTTTTTTTTAGAGAAAATGCTTTAAAAACACTATCAATGCACCATTGAGTTGGTTTGACAATGATTTTAGGAAGTATTTCTAACTTTTTTAACAATTAAAAATTTGCATCATTCAAGTATTAAAAATGTTAGAAATGTTTTTTAAAATCACTACCAAATGTACTTTTAAAAATTTGAAAAATCACTTGTAGTATTTTATAAAGAAACATTTGATAAATAATTTTTCTGAAAACACTTTTATGGAAAACATTTTACTAAAAACACTTCAAGTAAAAATATTGTCAAATCAAATAAAAAAATGTGTTTGATGATAATTTTAAGAAGTGTTTTAATATTTATAATACTTGAAAAATACAAATTTTTAATGTCACGAATTTTAGAATTGCTTCCTAAAATCACCCTAGCAAACAGATTCTAAAGGTGCCAGATAAGCTGCACATCAGAGTTCAGTGGAAGGCCGGCCACCACATGCTCGCCATTGGGCCTTACCCCTACTTCTGGGCTTGCTACTGGGTCTGCTGTGGGTATCGCATGTTTCCTAGCCTATTCTATCTTTTTAAAGACTTAAGCAGGTAGCCCCCATTTGCTCCAAACCAAAGCACTAATAGAAAAATATTTTGGGCTGAGTTCAGGGCCAGGCCCCATTTAAGAATGGAATAAAGCCCAAGCCCATTAAATTACCTAAACACGCATGACCCAACTCTCCCGATTCTTAGAATAAGGCGGGGCATGGTCCAGCCCTTGGTTGGGAATTTTTTTCCAGAAAAGTATTCTAATTAGTCAAATAATTTAAATTTTCTCACATTAATCAGAGTATTAACATCAATTTGATATATTTCCATGTTGGGCATGATTTAATTGTATCTTTGTCCACAAAATTTTTTTTAAAAAAGGCATATAATATGGACATTTTGGACAGCCACAGATCAGCTGTCCATATGTGACAAATTTCCAGGTTCTATACACCATAACCTACTGCCCTTAATTCTCTCTGGATATCCTAGAAAAATGCATTTTCTGGCTCTCAATTCTGTCTTGTGTTTACCTAATATGGGCATAAGGTATTCAACAAAACATCTTTCAATTGAGAGTCTACTTTTGTACCTGTCCATAATTCTTGGGGTGTTTTGAACCCAATGGCTGATGTAGGGCACCTGTTGATCAAGTAAACTAAGCCATCACTGCTTTCGCCCGGGAAGTACTTGGCAAACCTGCATTCAACAACAGAGAGCTGACTCTTTCTGAAATTGGTCTATTCATATGATGAACTAATCCATTTTATTGCACCAAAACAGGTAAAACTTGATTCTCCATGATTTTCTAAGCACACAATGCTCACAAAACTCAAGTTTTTCAATCCTTTCCCTACAAAATAAACCCTGCCTCTGTAATTGATACAATCCTCTTTCACTCACATGCTACAACTTAATTTTGTTAAGATCATTCTTCATTACGGGATCAACCTTACCAACTGCTGTTTCTCCGATCAATGAGTGCAAACCCTTTTTTTTATTCCAAAGTTTCATTAATTTTCAGCTTTAAATGTACAACCCCTTTGATCAAGCATTACAAGAGAGATACGGTTTCTCTTTAGCTGGGGAGCATAGCTCACCTCTTGCAGAACTCTTTCAAAGACATCAAACATTCTGATTCTAATTGACCCAATACCAATGACCTTGCAAGCTTTGTTATTCCCAAGCAACGAGGTTCCTCCATCCCACCTTTTAGCTGAACACAGGGAAGAGCAAACCAGAGTAATCAAATCTTTGCTTCAATCAGCCTCTGAAACCTCTAAAACCTCTATGAGATCATACCCATCAGAAGCCATAGTTAACAACTGTCAGAGTTACACCCCATATATATATATATGTGTGTGTTCCACAATCCTCAGTATGAGCTCCAAAACCACACACTACATTTTTAATACGAAAGTAAATGCTACTTTAAGACCCTTTAAATAAATAAACTAATGGTAAATGACAATCATAGTGAGAGTTAAAATGCATATAGCAAAGCTCAAACTAAGAAAAAAAGTGAGCCTTTTTTTCACATAACCATAGTCAGTCAAGCAAGGCCATCTCTGAATAGTGAGAAATGATGTAAAGTTCCATAAAATAAATAACCACCTTGACTCAGAGGACTTCCAATGTTACATCAACTAGATTAATAATATCCCAAAATACCTAAAATTCTGATTCTGTCTCCTCCAGACTCAGGAAATTAGTGTGATAATTTGGAGTTCCATTTGCACTAGATAGGTTCAAATCCATGAAAAGGGACACTCTTGTGTCACCCTATTTATTAGTTGTGCAATATCCGGAATGAGTGTATTTTGGTTTTGATTTTCTCTACAATATCCATGAGTGAGCAAACAAATTCCTCTGGGAGAATAAGAGGCCCCAGCAAGTAGAGGAGACTTGGGAAGAGACAACCAATAAAACAAACCATGATAGCAAGCTCCATTGAGTGTGATAGAACAGTGAACAGTCCAGTAAGGAATGCCAGTCCCATTGAGGCAAGTGACATCCATAACAACTGCAAGGCAATGAAGTGCAAATTCCATTTATTTTTCTCATCATTCCAAGATGATGTGAAAAGAATCACTGCAGCAGTCATGGATGTAGTCATAGCTACTGTATCAGTGACAATAAAAGCTTTGAATGCTGCTTTCCTTGTTAGCACTGCCATCCCTTCATGTGGACCTTCACTTTGGACGCCCCCTGGAAGGGTGAATGCGGCTGTGAATGAGACTGTTGCAACTAATGTTGCCATTACTATGAGGGTGCCAGCCATTTCTTTACGCCTCTTGTCCCGTATTGATTCTATTATAAGATCTTCTTGCTCTATGATTCCCTCTAACTTTTTAGCTTGCTTTGCACTTACCGCCTTCAGAATTTCTATGGTCCGTTGCTGCAACAGAGGAGGCCATAACTGAAAGCTCTTTTGTGGTAAGGTTAGTAGTGAACTATTATTATAGAAGAGTATACTAAAAGTAGTTTGAAAACCTTTTAACACATCAAACACATTTCATTTTTATAGTAAACAACTAAAAGATGTAATTGTCTCAAACTGTCCCTTGGAAGGGATGACTTTTTCTATATTTTTATTTATTTGTCTTTTCTTTAAAATAGAAAAGAATTATATGCACCTTTTTTGCTTCTATCTTTTCATCACCGGCACAACCAGTCTTGTTTGGAGTTGCTTGGGCTTGATTCCCATCCGTGACTTCATTTCCTTCATTACTTGGTGAAACAAACTGCCAAAAGTTAGAGACAATGTTAATTTCTACTATTTGATTGCATTGAGAAATGGAAAAGAAAAGAAAAAATTCGAAGGCATTTGTGAGACTGAGAGAAAGCAGAATGCTTATCCATTTATTCACACCTGAAATTTCCTAGCAATATCGAGGGCTGTTTCACCTTTTTTATTGATTGCCGTAGTATCCACATTTCCTGTTTGGATAAGAGTACTTACGATGCTGCTGTGCAATTTTGCTGCTGCAAGATGCAAAGGGGTGTTTCCGTCCTCATCGGTCTCATTCAATAGATCATTCACCATGAACATATTTTGAATATATCGAACAACTTTAAGATGTCCATTTTGGGCTGCTACATGAAGGATATTTTGGTGGTGATTGTTGAGGAATTCGACCCAATAGCGGCAGCGCTTGACAAACAATTTCAATACATTCAGATGCCTATTTTCTGCAGCCATATGAGCCGGTGTTGCTAAATTGCCATCGAGGAAAGATCCATTGGAAGGTTTTTGTTGTAGTAAATGATCGACCAAGGCTAAGGCACCGGAGGCTGCAGCATAGTGAAGAGGACTTCTTCCGCTGCTATTTTTTTCATTCACCAGGTACGACAAATTTTGGAGTATAATTTTCATAGTCGCTTAAAAGTTTCAATTAGGAGACAAAAGAAAGACACGTGTTAAATAGATATAAAGAGAAAAATAGAAATTTCTTAGATCACACAAATTTCTACTTGTGTCCTAACAAACAATTGGGGAATTGTGGTTGAGTGATATAAATGAAAACGTTGGATGAAGCCAACCAAACTCGAATCAGCAGTTGTTTTAATATTAGAATTACCAAGAGGATCAAAGCCTGGAAAAGGCAAAAAAAAAAATGGAAAAAGAATCTTACTCAAATCAGCTCTCAGAATGGCCCTGTGGAGAATTGTCTGGCCGTCTGAACTTCTATGGAGAAGAGAAAAGGGCTTTGAATTTGGTAATATAGTTTTCACAATTTCACTTGCCCTAGTATCAACAGCCATTAAAAGTGGAGACTCCCCAGCATTGTTGAGTGAAACAAACAGATCTGAGTCCTTTGCTTCCATGAATACTAGCACAGTAGAATGGTGACCATTTCTAACAGCTTCATGTAATGGCGTGTTGCCTTCCATGTTTCTCTTTCTCAGTACCTGTTGTATCCCTCCAGTTTCGACATCTGTGGACTCGGTCGCCCAATTAATAAGAAATTTTACCACATGAACATGGCCAGATCTAGCTGCAATGTGAAGTGGGGTTTCATGTTTAGAGTTCTCAGTGAGAAGCCAAGCTGGCGTACCCTCGCTGAGTAACGCTTCCAGCATTTTCTTGTTCCCTACTCTTGCAGCAATATGAAGCGGTGTGTTCTTCCTGTGACTTGAGTCAAAGCCGACGTGTAAGTTCAGGTTACAGATCTCATCGTCATCTACGGCTAGGGCTCGGGCTCGGGCTCGGGCTATCGCCCACTCCACGCTCTGGATCAACAAGTCGAAAGCCACTGGAAGCAAAGCATCGGCCATTGTCTCAGGGCTCTCTGCTACATGCCCTCTCTCACATACGTTTAGAATGACCTAGAAAAACCAAGTCACTGTTAAATTTAGAATGACGTAGAAAACCAAGTCATTGTTAAATCTTGACTAATATTTATTTTTATTAATCTTAAATAAGACAATTCCTGACTTAAGGAAGGCGGAGAAGCCAGAGTCTAAGGTTTTCCACCTAGAAAAAATGAATAGATTCGTCTGAAAGAATCGTATGATACGATACAGTACGAGAAAGGGCGATCCAATTTCGATACGAAAAACACCAACCCAATCTCGATGAAAAAAAAGAAATTATTGCAACTATTTATTTATTAAATATCAAATCTTCGTAGGTAAAATATTATAGATACATGAAATAATTACAAAATATTTACAATAAAAAATTAGCCATCCATGTAGTCATAGTTATAACATACACTCTTATAATACATGGGTAAATAAGATAAAAAACTATTAAGATTAAAAATAAAGTAACTATTTTGACTTAATATTTAAAAGTTATTTTTAATTTTAAGTTATGATATTTTAAGTTATTTTATTAAGTATGTTTAATTTACTTAATAATTTAATTAGTATAATCAATTGGTTCACCTTTGGTATTTTGCTGATTATACCTTAGGTACTATTACCTTAATTGATCTTAGAAAAAAGAACAGAATTCTTGTGGTTTAAGGAAACGGACAAGAATCGAAAGAAAGGAAATTAAAGCAAAAGAAAGAGGTATATCCCAATGCTTACTTATTTGACACTCCAAAGTATATGGAATTCCAATTGGTGATCATTCCGGGAATTTATTTCCATTTTATTTTTTTTCATAATTTATGTCAATTCTAATTGAAAATAGTATTTACATATATATATATATATATTGTATTTGAAGTTTACAAAATTAATCTTAAAATTATAGAAAATGTAAAATGTAAACTATTTTATTCGTATTTCAACTTAAAAACAAAAAAACAAAAGAAAATTAACAAAATGTAAGTGAAAATATTTTGTCCAATATTTCTATAAAATATAAATGAAAATAGTATGATGGATGATGTTGTACTCATTACAAATGAATTTTCATTTATTAAGCTTTCAAATTTATTGTGACCCACCAAAAATAGTATTTATAACAACCAATTGTACCAATTAAGATATTTATTTTTATTAACTAATATTTTGACTAATATTTTGATATTAACTAATATTGATTTTTTTAATCTTAAATAAGACATTTATTTATTAAAGATTAAATATTCATAGGTAAAATATTATAGATACATGAAATAGTTACAAAATATTTACTATAAAAAATTAGTCATATGTGTAGAGTCATAGTTATAACATAAACTCTTATAATATGTGGGTAAATAAGATAAAAAAATATTAAGATTAAAATAAAGTAACTATTTTGACTTAATATTTAAAAGTTATGTTTAACTTTAAGTTGTGATATTTTAAGTTATTTTACTAAGTATGTTTAATTTATTTAATGATTTAATTAAGTTAATTTATAAAACACTCTCCTAAAGTTAAAAATAATTTTAAGTATTAACTTAAAATAATTAACTTATTTTTAATCTTAAATATTTTTTTGTCTCATTTGTCCATATTTAGTGAAAATATATTTTACAACCATAACTTTACGGTTATAATTTATCTTTTATAATAAATATTTTTGTTTGTTATCTTATTCATCTATGATACTTTAAATAAGAATTTTTAAGAAATAAATTTATTTTTTAAGATTAATGAAAGGATAAATATTAATTAAAATTAACAAAGGTAGCTATGTCACTTTGATGATGGAGAATAAATTTTAATTAACTTTATCAATCAATCTTACTATTTAAAGTAAAAATTAAGTAGTAAGTTTTAAGTTAACTTATGTCATTAAGTAATAAATACTAGGTTTTACCAAACATCGTTTGAGTCAATTTGTGTTGTCAACTCATAAATTCATATTACCTTTGATTAAAGAGGAAGTCTTACTACAACATCCAAATGTATTATGTCAATAACATCCAAAAATTACTATCAATTAAGGAGGTCTCGACCTCTAGTGTGTCATTACTATATATCAATCATATTACTTATTTAATATTCCTTTTAGTTATATATGGGTGGTATTGGTTTGAATCTTGGTCTAAATTGACTTGTCATATTTTGTATTGTCTCATTGGATTGATGAGTTTTAATTGTTTATACTCTTATCCCTTTTGTTTAAATATTTATTCAATGGAATAGATTTGACTTTATTTTTACCTTTGTCCCATTTCTTTATATATCTGTTTAATGACGTAAATTTCCCCATATATTTTTAATTACTCGATTGATAATAATTTATCCCATTCGTTTATACATTTGTTTAATGATATAGATTTCACTTATTATACATTCATTCAATAATACAAATTTTACCCTATGTTTTCAATTGTTCAATTCCAAGTATGATTGGTATCTCATTAACAACATTTTCCTAGCGCGGAGGTAAGAGGGGAATCAAAGGCATAAAATTATGCCTCAAACCTTTTCTAGACAAATAATGATCAAATGATATCCCACTTTTTACCTCTTGATTGGTTTTGAAAAAATAATCAATTCTACAAGTCCTAGAGGGTAAGGTTATCCTTCTTATCTATTTTACAGATTGATCCATCATACTAAATACAACTATTTTCTTGTTGTTTTTATATCTTTACTATTCATTTATCTTGTTAAATACACTCATATTCTTGTTTTTTTTTTTTTTTTTTTCATTTCTTTATATTTTATTTTTATAAAAAAATCTTCAATTATCATTTTTTTAGATAAATATTAGAATTATTTTTTCATTAAAATAACTAATAAAATTTTAAAATTCTAACAATGAATTATAATATTTTAAAATTCATACATTTTTTTAATGAATATTAAATTATTAATATTAAATACACAATAAATAGATAATTTGAAATGGTAGATGTCATAAATAATAAAACATACATGTATTGAGATAATATTTTATTCAAAATTATAAACTATGGATATAATGTTTTTAATGAATGTATATAAATTGTATTATTATTAAATACAATTTATATATTTTTTTTAAATAGCCCATTTAATAAAATGCAGGCAAATTCTATGTGAGAAAATGTGGCTAGGGCTCGTTTATTACTTGTTTTATTCCCTTGACCGATGTGATATCGCTTCACTAAGTATGGAGGCAAACATATCATTTTTTTAGAGTATGCCAATAGAATTATTTTATATTGTGAAATACACATTGAAAGCCTGAATCCTAGAGTAGTGTCCCGATTTTCAGCAGCTTGGTGGGCCATCATGTTGGGTCCTGCAACTTTGATGGTATTCATTGTCTTGTTTATGAACCGATGTGTTGTTTGCTTACGAGATGGCATGACTCTAATCTTGGTGCTTGAGCCTTGATCCTTCCTTTTTAGTGTGTTTGTTTCTTAAGTATCATTTTTATAGATTCTACAATGATAATATAGTTGTTATACATTCAGGTGAAAAAGTAGACAACCATTTTCTATGTTTTAAAAACAACTTTTTCGCTATAGTGTTTTATTATTAATTATTTTTTATACTTATATAATTATTTTTTAAAAACATCTCTCATACAATAAATAAAAAGTTGAAAATAATTAAAAAATATTTTTTGAAAATACCATATTTTTTATTTTTTGATTATCGTGTGATATTTTTATTTTGAAAAACATAAAACCAATTTTAGAAACCATTGGCTAATATGATTAATATTTTATTTATTTTTTAAATTGCCAATTTAATGAAATGTAGACAAATTCTATGTTAGAAAATGAGGCTAGAGCCCCTCAATCGCATTATTAGCAAGGTTAAATAACATTATTTAAAGACTTACATACTCCCCTTTGTGAATTCTTATGATTTGTTTAATTTGTAGCCTATTACTACTTGTTTTATTACCTTGGACCGTTGTGATATTGCTTCATTATGAATGGGGGTACAATATAATTTTTTGGGTTATGTTTAACGGTTCAAATATAGCATGTGATAGGATAAGAGATATAATATTATATCCTATTTTATGTTCAATAACATGGAATAAGATTAGTGATGAGATATATCATTTATCCTATTTTTTTTTTTTTTTTTATCTTTTTTACATGAGATATGTTAATCTTATATTAAGATATGAGATATACATATCTTATGTATCATAAATTTATTTATTTTTATTAAATTTTTTTATATCCTCATTTTGCAAAATATATTTTTTATTATAAAATAAATTTATGGTTAAAAAAAAAACTAAAAAAAACTAAAAAAAATTATAAACTAATATTAATAAATAATATATGAATTATTTTTATATATTGAATAACATAATATAAAAAATTTATTTATAAAGTTTAAACATTTTAATCATAAATATTATTAAATATCTCATTTTTTAAAATAAAAAATATTGGAATGTGATATAATTTTTATTTTAAATATTAAAAATAATATATATTTTATTTTTAAAAACAAATTATTTTATAAATTAAATATAAATATAATATAACATAACATAACATATCATATTTAATATGTTACCTCAAAAGATCATATTCATAACATATGTATATATAAGGATATAACATCTTATGATATACCCTCTTTCTCTATATATATGTTTTATCCTATCATGGCAACCAAACGGATCCTTAAAGTATGCAATTGAATTATTTCATATTGTGAATTCAACATTGAAAGCCTATATCCTAGAGTAGTGTCCCCATTTTCAGCAGGCTTGGTGGGTCATCCTGTTGGGTTATCCTCTACCAGCTAAGAACTGGGCCGAGCCAGGCCGGCCCATGCAAGCAATATTCCTAGTGCGACAAGACCCAGCATAACACAGGCCCAGGGTGTTGCGTCATGACCAGCTACCCAAATTTTATTTATTTAGAAACAATACAAAATATTGGTTAGAAAAAAGTTTAAAAAACGTATTTTTTTTTTTTTGCAGGAAATGAAACAAACAAAATATAATCCTTTATTCAATATTTCAATAAAATACACAAAGTAAGTGATTTGCTTCTTCTGAAGATCTAACATTTCTAAAGTTCTTTAAATCGAGCGACCACAGGAAGAATAGTAGGGCCATAATAGATTATGAACGGTACAATACAGCCAATGCAACAAACCACGATAGCAAGAGGCAACTGCTCTGACAAAACAGCATAGAGACCCGTCACGAATGCTATTCCCATTGCCGTAAGTGCCAGCCATAACAGTCCTAGGGAGTATCCAAGAAAAGTCTTTATAATTTCCTCATCAGTCTGGAGAGGCATGATGATTAGGATCAGTGCAGCCATCATGGATGAAGTCATAGCTATTGTGTCGGTGATGATGAAGGTTCTAAAAGCCACATTCCTACCTAACACCACCATGCCTTTATGTGGATCTTCATCTTGGAAGCCCCCAGGAATGGTGAATGCCGCAGCAAATGTGACCGTTGCAATCAGGGTTGCCATTAAGATAAGAGCGTCGACCATTTCTTTGCGCGTCTTGAAACCATTGATTTGTTTAGAAGCACGTTTCTTTCTATCGAGGATATCCTTTGGGTTTCTAGCACTCCTTGCATAGGCCGCCTTCAAAATATCTATAATGAACTGCAAAAGAGACCATATATCATGTATGAATATTCAAAAGTTGACTTCTTATAGGTATATTGTGCCTCAAAGTAACACCACTTCCGTTCTTATATAAATTTTTGCAGAGGGCTCTCTAAGGCGTTAAACAAAGCCTCCTAATATGCTTGGTTTAAGGCATATTGAAGGTTGTGAGGATGTTATCTAAACAGTTTGAGAATTTAAAATTTGTCTTAGAGGAAGCTCTTTAATTTCTACATAGTTAATAGAGTTTATTACACTTTACCCCTAACCTATATATATATATATCGTGTTTTGCATATTACCCCATCGAGTTTAAAATCGAGCAATGTACCCTCTAAGCTTTAAAATTGCATGTGATGTGCATTTTTTGAGTCACAACATTACATTTTTTGATGGAATGACATGTGCTTTCCATGTGACTGAGGGAAAAATGGTAATTTTTTAATAAGTGAGGGCAAAAGAGTCATTTCATTTTAAAACCCCAAAACCCTAACCCAACCCTCCTTCCTTCCTTCATTTTCCAGAAACCACATTTTCTTGGCAACCAAACAAGCTTGACAAACATATTTTCTCAGAAAACCTTTCACAATCTAGAACTTGGGCCCTTAACCAAAAAGAAAAAAAAAACTAAAAAAAAAAAGAAAAATCCCTGGAATGTATGTCCAAAAACATTTTCTATTAAAACAAGCATAAATCCAAATGAAACCGAGAGACATCAAAATTGTAATAGACTGTGAAGAAGTAATGAATGAAAAACAAAGATGTCAAACATAAACAAAGGGGAAAAAAAAAAATGCCATAACAAACTGCAAATAAGTTTCCCCAAAATTTCCCTAACTTTTTTGAAACATCAAAACGAAACCCTATTCTAAAACAACAAACTGAAGCATTATATCAAAATTTTCATCTATCTTCTTCATCGATTTTTTTAAAAAAATTTCCCCAATTTTTCTTCAAATTTTCTGAAACATCAAAATGAAACCCTAACCCTAATCCTAATCCTAACCCTCTTTGCCAAGATTTTTCTAGCCACCAAAGTGATTACAAAACAAAAAACATATTGTTGAACTCCATGTCTTATCTTCAATGTCAGTTTTTCAATGCTTGCATGAGATTTTAGGGTTTCAACTCCAATTTGGAGATTCAGCAAGAGGAACAACAATAAGAGGAGAATGAACGACGAGGAAGAGGATAGGGCTGGAGGGTTTTTTTTTTTTTTTTGTTGCAAAATTACACTTTGCCCTCACTTAAATAGGTCATGTGGGGAGCACATGTGTCTTTCATCCAAATATGTAACATCATCACTCCAAAAATGGACATTTCATGCAATTATAAAGCTTGGAGGGTATATTGTTTGATTTTAAACTCCATGGGATAATGTGCAAAATATGCTATAGGTTAGGGGGGTACAGTGTAAATAAACCCTAGTTAATAATAATATTTACAAAAATTCATCAAAATTAGTTGCAATAACACCATGACCATAACGAATAATTCAATTCTTTATCTTCATGTACCCTTAAATTTTTTTTTTCTATAGAATTAAAAAAACAAAAACTTTTATATAAAATAGTATAGACTTACCTTATCTCTTTTATAATTTATTTTTAAAAATTTTAAAATTTAGTAAAAAAATTTTGATAACTCAAATTTTAAAATAGTTTTTAAAAACTATTACCTTTTTTTTCTTCTATTTTATATAAAAGTTATTATTATTTATTTATAAAATAGAAATATAAAAATGTATCATAATAGACATGTATGTACCTGAGTTTCATTTATTTTATCCTCCTCTTCCTCATCATCATCATTCGAAGAACTTCTGTCCATCGCTCTCTTTGGCGAAAGAGGTTGCACAAAACAAAATGAATATAAGTACAATTAAAAATAGAGAATGAAATAGGTGTTGTTGGTTTTGAAAGTTAAACACAATCCATTGAACAATTGGAAGAGAATACTATGATAATTTCTTATATTATTTAAACTATCATAATTTTTATATCTAATCATTAAAGACTACTAAAACCTACTCACCTCCATTGTCTCATTTTATTTGACGACTTCTTCAAGAGCTTTCATTATATTAAATAACTTACAAAAGATTCAAATGAAATTAACTACATTTTATAAAAACTTTTACTAGTTATAACTAAATTAATAGCCATTAATTCCAAGCATGCCCCTTAAATCTGTTTTTAAAACTTGTTAAATTATTGAATTGAATTACCTAACAAACACAAAATTAAATACTTAATCAACCAAAAAGTTTGAAGGAACTCAAATTCACAAGATGAAAGTATCACAATAGGCTACTTATTTTAGATTTAAGTGAATGCGATGCCTCACTAGAAAATCATGAACCTAATAGTGCTCTTTCATCATTCAACTCTTTAACCCAATAACTAGCACTTAATTCAATGAGTATGAGTTGTTGATGGATAAATAATATATAACATATTGCATCTTTCATGTAATAAAAAATAATATTTTTCGGGTTTTTATTTTGGTAGTCTTCATATGGTGGTCACTATTAAGGTTTTCATGAAACAGGTAGCAACTTAAACTCCATAGAGAAAATAAGGCCTGTACTTTTGTAGGCTACTTATGAAACCCTTGAATATTGTTGAACTCATGGAGAAAATCAAACACCATACATATTTAGATTATTTCCTTGGACAATTAAATCATCTATATACAAACAAACAAACAAAATTCATCTTTCTCTAGCTAGTTGAGGGTGGATTAATTTGGCTCAACCAATTGGGAACCGGTTCAACTGTTACCCTTTTTCGGTTGAGGACCAGCCAAAAGGTGTAAAGTTTTTCTCTCTTTTCTAGAAGGTTAGTGTTCTTGGTCGAGGGTACGCCTTTCTCGGTTCGAGGTTTAGTGAAACCCTAATGATTACTACCCAAAAGTGCCATTTTACACCTTTAAGTCATTATGTTTTAAGCACTTTTGTGTAGTAATTCTTCACCTTTATTCCAATTGGCATGTTAAGGACCTAGCAATGACTTCTAATCATATTTGTGGCTAGTTTTAGTGTTTTGACATCTTTTTGGATCATTAAGACAGCCAACCAAAGAAGAAAGCAAAGAGAAGCAAAGAAAATCAAAAGAGAAGCAAGGAGGAAATCTGAAGTGAGCAGCTGCAGTGTTCTTTGGCACTTTTGGAGCACTTCCCGAAGTCCATTTTTTACATGCTATATACCGTTTCGAAGCTCAAGAAGTCAAGAATCCAACGCTTCAAACTGTGCATGATTGGAGCTGAAACGAGGAAGTTATGACTTTCGGAAGAGAACTGCTCCAGGTATGCGAAAATTTCGCATACCTTCTGAAGGGTATGCGAAATTCGCATACCTATGCGAAATTCCTTCTGAGGTGTGCGAAATTCGCACACCCCCTCCCCTGTTTTGCCGACTTCACTTTAGATATTTTCTTAAGTTCTTTTGATGTAAATTTCCTTTCTTCTCCTTGTAGCAAGCCAATGAAAAGCTTTGCTTTTGTAAAAACTATATAAGGGGTGGAAATCACCTCTTGAACCATGTAACACGGGTGTTGAGCTGAACACTTAGCAATATACAGAGCACTCTTATTTTCTATTTTCTCGTTACTATTTTCTCTTTCTTGGAAGCCAAACAACCTCTGAGGATGTTTTCTCAGAGGATGAGAGGCTAAACTCTCGGTTTCTTGGAGTGAAGGAAGCTAGGTGAAAAGTCCAGATGAAAAGTTGGAAAATTCTCGTGCATTAAATTCAGGTAGTTGAAGTTCATAAATGGCTTTTTAATCCAAAGTTTTGCTTTAAATCCCTTAGAATCACTTTGAATGGCCAATACATGGTAAGCTTCAGGTCTTTATGGATGCTTATTGCTAGATCCATATTAGTCCATTAGTTATCATGTACGAGCCATTGGAAAGTGGTTCAAGGTGAAGACCTATATAGTGTCTAAAGCCATTAATGGACCTTGACTACCATTTCTATTGATTTTTATGGATTAAATCTTCATTGTCAAACCTACACCGGTTCGGGAAATAACTATAGGTTAAATCCCCAATGCGAGGAGAAAAATCCGGAATTTTCCACTTTGCATTTTAAACTTGATCCTAGCAATCCTTAGCTCGAGAAACTTTCTTTCTTCCATTTTTAATTAGTTTATGTTAATTTAGTTTCAAATACTTTCAAAACAAATTTTATTTTCTTTTTAAGCTTTAAGTTTTTGATAAAGGAAGTCATTAAATTTAATTTCTAATCACGAGTATATCACTGGTAGAATGAAAACCCATCCCAGAGTTCGACCCTAGAGCCACTATACTATAGTAGCTTTGCTACACTAGTATGAGGTCATAGGTTTTATAAATGTTTTTGATTAAATGACCCGACTAGGAATCCATGCGCGAATCAAAATGGCGCCGTTGCCGGGGATGGTGCCACAATACAGTGATACAACCTTTTAGAGGCTACTTGTGATTTTCATCACAAGTTTGGTGAATTCTTTTTTCACTAACTTTATTTCCTTTCTTTTAATTTTATTGTTTTTTTTTCTAACCTTAACTTTCTTCTAGTTTTCTTTTGTTTTAGTTGTTTTTGTTTTGTTTTCAGATAAGTAGAGATTTGTGCATGCCCTATTGGATTCGGGACCAAGAGGGAAGATTAGTAAGGATTGAGAATCCTCAAGACACAGAGTTGAATATCTGTGTAAACATCATGGACCCTCCACAAGAGGATCAGAATTCTCAACAAGGTCAAGGGGGGGGGTAATCCAAATGCATATCTATCCATGAGGATAGGATGCACCCACCAAGGA